>NC_088172.1:61046401-61363609 GCF_028769735.1 Zonotrichia leucophrys gambelii | reverse complement strand
ACAGCCTGGAAACTGGGAAAGGCTCTTTGGATTGGCAGTTCTTTCCACTATAAAGTTATGAGCAGGTTTTCTAAAGCACCTTAGCAGACAAGAGAGATAATTTAGTGAGTCAGCTGCCTCATCCAAAGTTTTTGCAGTTTTGAGGCATTGAAGCTTGATACTTGGAAAATAATATAGTTTTACATTTCAAAAGAACTTTGCAATCAAAATAGCAATGGATTTTATTAATAAATAATAGCATATCAACTGGAGTGGCATCTTAGGCAAGAAGCTGCTACTTAGCCTCGCGTGTGTAGCGAGAATTACTTTGGAACAATGATGCATAATTAATGGTCTCATTACAAGTGTCGTGACTGAGTTTGACAGAAAAAGTATTATTACAGAAGAACCTGAAAATAATGAGCTAACCAAGATAGCTTTTGTACTTAAGGTCACTTTTAGGGAGGAAACAAAGGATTACTGAAAATCAAAATTATTTTTCTACCCACTGCAAACTTTTCAGTGAGAAATGTAATAACACAAAGAATGAATGGCTGTTTGTGGTTCTCAAGTCCTGCCGAAAAAAATAGGTTAGACCACAAATGTATCTGCAATTTTTTTCATATGTTATGGATGTGGCTGGTAGGTTTGAAAAGATTTGTGTCTTCTTTCTTTGCTGATAATATTGTGTAACACATACATACCTCTCAAACATGGAAGAACTTTAAGCTGTTGCATATTGGAAATCATGGCCTTATTTGCTTCCACAATCCAGGCTACATCTTGATAATCTCTGCAATGGCATTTAAGAATAACCTTCTTACCATGAAACATTTACTGTATTAATGAATAGCAACAATAATTTCTGCCCCCAAATTACTGTTCTGGACCAAGCCTGTATGAGAATCACAAACAATTTACATTTGGTTTTTCAGTCCTGAAATAACCTATTATGGAGAAGTGGAACTCACAGATCCTTAAAGCCTAGGGCCAGAAAAGGCATTTAGATAATTTGCTCTATTGTATATTCATCAATGACAAATACATATTTCTGTTAGCAGTCAGCATGCATTGATTTTCATAACCTATATTTGCCAAAATTTTAGTGTCTAAATCTGGTCTCAAGTAGCATTCTTTAAGTGAATGAAATATCCACTCTTCATTAGTAGCTTTTTTTGTGTTTTGTTATCCCTACTATTGATTGTTTCTTTCTGTGATTTATTTTATAGTAACTTTCAGCTGCGATATTTTCATATGACAGTATCACAAGGTCATTTTTCATATATAGAGTTTTGAAAGTGTTGGTATTTTTTCTTTTTCCTCAGGGGTTAGGGAGATATGTGCATGAAAATTAGCTTGTAGAAAAATTAGTAAGATTTCATTATTTCTGCTTCTGATAAAACCACATGCCTTCAGCTTCTTCCTAGAAACGTAGTGCTAGTTAAGTCTTTCATGTTTACAAAAGTTGGATGCCCCAGTTAAAAAGTTAGTGCTCTGTTCTTAGTAAGCATCATGAAGTATCTCTTGCAGACAGTGCATAAGTTATTTTTGGAAAACATATGTAGACATGTTTTCAAACAGCTTCCATGTTTTTTCAAAAATTTTGTAGTGTAGATGACAGTAAATTTCAGACAAAAACATTTTTTATTTCTAAATTCTATAGCTTGTTTCTCTTGGGGAGCAGGTGTGCTTGTGTAAACTTGATGTAAGATAGAATAATCCTCTAGAATTCATAAAAACTGATTAAAATATACATATATTACTGAATATATATGCCTTCAAAGTGCAGCTGTCTTTATATATTGCTGAAAAATGCTGGTTTGCAGTTTAATGATGAAACTGAATAGTATATACTCTCATGCAAGTTTGGAAGAGTACCATGATATGGCCATTAACAGGGATTACCTAATTTTCCATAAATAATTCAAAGTGAGATAGTCTTCTTTGTCTAAATAATGAAGCATTCTTTAGAAAAGTATGCTAGGTTTTATATTAGGTACTAATGGTTGCAATGTGAGGAATAAAATGTAGTTTTCTTGATTTTGACTGTTTATATGGATATCAATAATTATTCTCACATTAAATGTAATTGAGTATTATTATTTATTTATTTTATTATTTATTTTATTATTTATTTTGGTTTGCAAGGATTAACTGAGTGTTTGGAGATGTGGCTTGAATAAAGGTGTGAAGACAGAATGATGAGAGCTGTGTTGATATGACTGTATGCTGCTATTCACAATATTGCCAGCTTAAAACCAGGTCTTGGATGTCTTAGGTTAGATATTTGTGTATTAATATGTTTATGCTCTAGAGTGATGTTTTTCTCTTTTTTAGCCTTCTGTGAAAACCAGTGTGGTTTTCATAAGTTTCACTAAATGTGTCTCTGTTACTTCCATAGGTTGTGTAGCACGATCAGTAAATTCTCCCAACCAACATCTATTAAGAACTGATGATGTTATTAGTTGCTGTTTGGACCTGAGTGCCCCCAGCATCTCTTTCCGAATAAATGGTCAGCCCGTTCAAGGAATGTTTGAAAACTTCAACATAGATGGCCTCTTCTTCCCAGTTGTCAGCTTCTCTGCAGGAATAAAGTTAGCATCCCGTGGAGTTGTTTGTGGTTTTTGGTTTTTTTTTGTTTGGTTGGTTTTTTTAAGTCTGTTTTTTTTGTTTGTTTGTTTGTTTTTTCCTGTATAGATGAATATGCTGAATATTTCCCAGGCTGTCTGCTCTCATTTCTCTTTCTGACATGTTTTTTTTTTTTTTTTTTTTTGGGCCAAGTTCCAGTTCTTGAATAGTGAGAGCTACAAAGAAGTCCTGAAGACACAGTGCATCTCTTGCTTTTTAGCACACCAGTGGATTCTGGTGGTTTGCAGCCATATATTAGAAACATCTTAATAATTTCTTTGCTGACAAATTGCTACACATTCACTCCAGGGCAGCATTTTGCATCAGCTTTTGATATTAAAAATATATTTTCCCTAATTCACCTGTTATGAGGTAGTAACTATTATTAAAGGAGGCATTATCTGCACTTACCTTAAGAAATAGTGGTCATGCACTTCCTCTTCTGCAGCATGAGTTAAAACGAATTCAATCTGTATTCTGGTTGCTGTATTGGTTTTTTATAAAATTTCAAGTCACACTTGAGGTGCTAAACATCTGCTTCCATGTATTGAGCAATTTGAAACTGTAATATTAAAAAAGGTTTTGTGATGTTCCAACTCCCCAGCTAATGTTGGGGAGACCAACGTTATCAGGACTGTCAAAGGTGGAGGCTGAAAGTTGATTTCTGTTGGAGGTGGAGCAATGTTCTCTGAGGGATCATTCAAAGGATACCACAGAAGCTAAAAGCTATCACACAGAGCACACACCCATCCTTTGCTCCATATGCAGAATACACTCCTTTAGACTTTGCTTTTCATAGTACAGGAGGGAAAATGTAGTAAAATCATAGATCTGCATGCTACAAAATGCAAAACTATAAACCTGCATGCATTACTTCTGTTATCAGAGATATTATTGACAGATATTTTTTGTTTGCTGCATGCAGTTTTTGAGTGTATACTGGTATAGTACAAAAAGTTATATAAGATACTCAGAAAAGACACAAAATTCTTTTGGTTTAAGGCTAGTCTTTTGGGTGTTTTTTGATTCCTGCTGGATGGCAATGTTCTAGGAAGATTTTTCAGTATTATGCCATGGCAATGCCCTGTTGGTATTATGTCATTGCTACACCATTATTACCTCATTGGTTGAATTTTTCAGTAATAAAGGGCCATGACATATTCACCATTTTTCATTAATAAAAGAGTAATTTCCCCTGAGTCTCTATTATTATGACAAAAGTTTTAGGGAAGGAAATTTAGGAGATTTTGTATTGTGTCCTAAAGATTTAGTTGTATGAGAGAAAAGAAAGAACCACAGGGTTTTAGGTTCATTTCTCAAATGAGTTTGAATGGAGACCTCCTCAATGGAGAGAGTTTTGAAGTCCTTGATTGATTACTCTGGGTTTTAATCTCTGCCTTTGGAGACTCAAAAAGCTGCTGCTTACTTTAAAGGTGTGCTGAGTAAACCGATTATTCTGTCTCTCAAAGATTATTGGTCTTGTCATTTAAAATGTCTTTAGTGAAGTAAAATTAACTAGAAAAAAGAATCATTTAGTTTTTCTGTTTTTCTGTGTTTTTTCAATCTCCTACATCATAAACCAGCAGCAGTTAGAGAAAATTGAACTGTAAACAATGAAAAGAAGCTGCAACATTGACATTCCTGCCCCCTCCCCTTTTTTTTTTCCCTTTTAAAAATAACATTTAATATTCTTTAGGCTTAGAGACTGATTAGGCTTTCCACCAGAAGTGTCTTGGTTATCTAAAGTAATTCTGATGTTTACAGGGTTCGTTTCTTGCTTGGAGGTCGCCATGGAGAGTTCAAGTTCCTTCCTCCCCCTGGATATGCTCCATGCTTTGAAGCTGTCCTACCAAAAGAGAAGCTGAAAGTGGAGAACAGCCGAGAGTACAAGCAAGATCGTAGCTACACAAGAGACCTGTTGGGTCCCACTGTCTCTCTCTCACAAGCAGCTTTCACTCCAGTTCCTGTAGATACTAGCCAGGTATGGCAATGGAAAGATTGCATTCTCCTTTTTAAACACACACATATCACATGCCTATTTTACTTCATTTTGTTGAATTTGCACCTTGTCCCAAACTTGTTTTTTTTCTTGGGATTTATTGAGATCTGGTTTGTATGAAGTTTGTCTGTTATGAAAGTTGGGATGGCATGTCAATCAACTTATTTGTAATAGCCTCTTCCTCTCTTATCTCTTCTCTATTTAGATTGTTTTGCCTCCTCACCTGGAAAGGATTAGAGAAAAATTAGCAGAGAACATCCATGAACTTTGGGTTATGAATAAGATTGAACTCGGTTGGCAGTATGGACCAGTATGTACCTTCCAACTTGATTTTCTGTTAATTGCATTGTATGATTTAGTACATTGGTTTCAATGTACTAATGGAACAGCATTTTTCATCATGGGCCCCATAATTAGTAAGGTTTTAAACACTATCCTACCATAAGCATGTGGAAACCAATGGCACTTGGGCATTCCTGAACAAACATTCTGGTATTAAAGATATTTGGTGTGACCGTGTTTGCAGGGGTCTCAGGTTGAGGGAAGAGACGAGGATTTGACTCCATGTTTCAAAAGGCTTTATTATTTTTTGATATATATTACATTAAAACTATACTAAAAGAATAGAAGAAAGGATTTCATCAGAAGGCTACCTAAGAATAGAATACAAAGGAATGATAACAAAGGTTTGTGGTTTGGACTCTCTGTCCGAGCCAGCTGGGCTGTGATTGGCCATTAATTAGAAACAACCAACTTGGGCCAATCAAAGATCCACCTGTTGCATTCCACAGCAGCAGATAACCATTGTTTGCATTTTGTTCCTGAGGCCTCTCAGCTTCTCAGGAGGAAAAATCCTAAGGAAAGGATTTTTCATAAAAGATGTCTGCGACAATTTGGTGCTGAAATTTGTGCTCTAACTGTCAGCACAGAAAGCACATAGTGAATTTTTCACCTCCTATTTGTTCTTGGAGCAAGATGTTCAACTGACTGATGGAATAAGCCAATGAAAAGAGTTATTCCTGGTTCTCTTTACATGTGCTGACATCTCTTTCAAAATTCCAAATAAGTATTGCCTATAGAAAATTCCATTAAATCTGATTTTTGCTTTCCTTTTCTCCACTTCTTCAGTCTCATGTCTGTATTAGGTGCTGTACATACCTATTTTCTTATCACTTTCCTACTTTTCATGGAGTATGAAAAAAAATTTCTTTCAACATTTCATCAGTAAAAAATTATCATGTTATTGTGCTAACTATTTGTTTCCCAAATGCTGCTTTATGAAGAAATTGCTGTGAAGAGTATATAGAAACATGCTGTATGTACTAAATATAAGTGTCAAAACATGTATGTATTCTATTTTTGTTACTAAAAAGCTTTTGGGCTTCTGAGGAGTTCACGTTACAGATTTAATATAACTGGGCATAGGTATTTATTTGGTTTAGCATGCAGAAGTACTTAAAAATATATGATTACCAGAGAAGATCTCTAGATTTTGTTGTAGTTAATTTCCCCACCAAACCAAACGCAAAACCTCAGTTAAATTATTGTGTCAAAACATTTTAATTGTGGTGTAATCATGCCAGCTGTGCAGCAATCTGCAGGAACTCTTAGTGTACCATTACATATTGAGAGTCTGATTGTACAGTTGAACACTATTTAAACCATATATGATAAGTACCAAGTGATAAAGTTAGTTATGTTCAAAATGAAAGTAAGTGTTGAATATTTTAAACTATCTTGCTTTAATGCGTTGTGGTAGGATGCACTCTCTTTGGGATCCTGATAGAAGATATGCTGATAATTTTCTGGAGGTTGATTTCTTAATCATACTGGTTCCTCATAAATGATTTATCAATTTCATAGAATACCCAGAGTTGGAAAGGATCCACAACGATCATCAAGTCCAGCTCCTGACCCTGCACAGAACCATTACCCAGAGTCCCACCCTGTGTCCAAGAGTGTTGTCGAAACACTTGGTCAGGCTTGGCGCTGTGACCACTACACTGAGGAGCCTGTCCCAGTGCCCAACCACCCTCTGGGTGAAGAACCTTTTTCTAATATCCCACCTAAACCTCCGCTGACACAACTTCAGGCCATTCCTATGGGTCCTGTCACTGACACTACAGAGAAGAGATCAGTGCCTGCCCCCTGCTTCCCCTCCTGAGGAAGCTGTTACTACAATGAAATCTCCCCTCAGTCTCCTCCAGGCTGAACAGACCAAGTGACCTCAGCTGCTCCTCAAATGCCTTCCCCTCAAGGCCCTTCAATATCTTCATTGCCCTCTTTTGGACACCATCTAACAGTATCATGACTTTCTGTGGGTTGTGGCACCCAGAACTGACTCTGGCGCTCGAGGTGAGACCACCTCAGTGCAGAGCAGAGGGGCAATCCCCTCCCTTGCCGGGCTGGTGGTGCTGTGCCTGATACCCCACAGGTCAGGGTTGGCCCTCCTGCCTGCCAGGGCGCTGATTCATCTCCAGCTGATTCATCTGCAGCTTGCTGTCAACCAGGACTCCTAGGTCCCTTTCCCTGGCACTGCTTTCCAGTGTCTCATTCCCTGGTCTGTCCATACATCCAGGGTTGCCCCACCCCAGGTGTAGAATCTGTCACTTTCTCTTGTTGAATTTCGTGGGGTTGGTGATTTCCCAGGCCTGTAATTTGTCCAGGTCTCTGCAGGGCCTCCCTACTCTCCAAGGTGTCAACAGCTCCTCCCAGTTTTGTATTGGCTGCATTTAGGCCACTGTTGCCAATTCTAGTTATCTGAATTCATGCACTGCAGTTACTAAGTAGTGGGGGAAGACATGGCACAGAAATTAGCTTGGTCAAAATATTAGATTTTGTCTTTTTACTTCAGAGCAAGATGCACTGTATGTAGTAGCTAGTGGTGTTTTTTCACCGTCTAAAAGTTTAAAGGCTAATAGACAGACTTTTAAAATGATCCTCCAGATTATAAAATATTTCTGCTGTAGCCTTTTATATTTCTCCTACATGTCTGCATCATCAGATCTGTATGCTGTATCACCAAATTCATACCCACTATTGCATGTGCTATTACTACTGCATTCTATGCATGTAACAAAGTAAAATAGCAAGTTAATGTAGAAAAATAATTTAACTCTGAATATGTGTGCTATTGAAATAATCAGATGCATCTGCATATCTTTGTTTCTGTTCAATGTCACTGCACATTTAAAACCAGCCTCAAAAATTATGAATTGATGGATGAGTTCTGCCACTAATGTAATTTGTTTTCAAGGCAGTAGATTTTTATTTTATTCTCATAAAAAATACCCCAGGAAACTGCAAGGTAACCCACAAAATATGATAGAATTATTATACATTTTAGTTGTAGGACAGAAATAGTGTCACTAGGGGAAATAAAATAATTTGAATTTCTGAGGAAAATACCTGATATCCAAGACTTAAATTAGCTGTACACAGATCTAAACTCAGAGACTATACTCAATTTTTTAATATACAGATTACCAAAGATCTTAGGAATCCGTAAATAAACACTTTCACTGCTAGCAAAAGACATTTCTCATTTTACCATCTATTAAATTTTTTAAGTGTTTGGCAGTTGAATTGCCTGTGTTGTCTGTCCAAAGAACATTAATCCTATCAAATCAAGATAAATACCCCCTGGGGACTGTAAAGATTTTTCAGTCCAAAACATAAATAAATGACTGCTGTTCAATTTGAAAATTATGTGCTTGAATCAAAATGCAAAAACTACATTACTCAGCAATGTTATGGAGAAATGTGATTTTTTTCATGACATTAAATAAACTAGATTAAATAATAGTGTAAATATCAATTTTGAAAAATTATAACAATTAGGCTTTTTAACTTCAACTGTTAGCATTCAGTTTTCCAGCAGAATTATCTGATTGATCAAAAATCAATAATGTTATTTTTCAATAACTTCCACTTTGAACCATTAAAGGTCAGTATAAATGGTGAACTTGTGGGCCTTAGAAGATTGACACTAAGATGTTACTGGGCAGATGTTAACAATTGCATTGGGGTCTTTTATTTAATATTTTCAAACTAATGTGTTTTATCAAGCCTTTGTAGATGTTGTTGGCTAAACTCTAGCTATGATTCTAAGCAGATGAGCTAGAGGGTGCTTGGTTATCACAGCCTCCGAGGCTGCCTTTCTAGGTTATGCCTAGTGTTAGATTAAACCTTTGTAAAATAGAGGAGGTTAAAAATGTTTCTCATCATATTTTCATGTTTATAAAATGTAGGATTTTGTAAATTATAGTCTGTATGTCTCTCCTATCACTACACTAAAGGTAAATTCATGTTACACTCATATGTGACTTCCTAACAGTCATATGCTGCTTCTAGGTACTAGAAATAACTTAGAAACAAACATTTTCAGAAGTAAGATATGGGGAAGATTTCTTTTACATTGTTAGTTTCATTGGGTAAGGATATCAGTACTATCTGTATCAACATATTTATACAAACTGGATGTAGAATTTTTGAAACATGGGGTTGAAGATGAGATGGTACTTTATGGCTGTATGTTAAAACAATATAGATTGCACTGTTCTTGAACTTCGCATATTTCCTGTGAACATCTGTATAATAGCGTGCACAAATTTGCATTGATTCCACTTGAGATATGCAAATCTGAAGTTTATTTGCAAATGCAAATTGTGCCTTGCTGAATACTGATCATGCTCTGAGAATACAGAATACTTTCTGTTTTGAGGTGTCATCCAGTTTGAGTACTTCTAACAGGATCAGCTTTTAGTACCTTGTGGATTGGACTCGTTTTAAATTTCTTCTAGTTTTTGTGGCATGTTGAGGCATGTTATTTTTTTCTTCTTTTTTCTCAGGTTAGAGACGACAACAAAAGACAACACCCATGCTTAGTGGAGTTCTCCAAATTGCCGGAGCAGGAAAGAAATTATAACTTGCAAATGTCACTTGAAACACTGAAGTAAGTTTCTAGAACTTTTGAAATTTATAGTTAGAGTTTCCAGAACTATAATTTGGCATGCAAATTAAAATTTGATGTGTAGGAGAGGGTAATAATATGCAAATGAGGGAGTGAGATACATTAATGAATTATGTATTTGGCACTGAAAATGACTTTGATAGTCTTTTTAGAATTATTGATGTAATGCTGATTGTGAAATGAAAATTCAGAGAGTTTTCATCTAGGATGAAATAGATTCAAGGTTTGAAAAAAAAATCTTTGCTTCTTTGGTTTTATTCAATTTAGTTTAATTCTTTCAATTTTCTTTATTGATAAAACACACTTTGACACTCAATAGATATTTAAATTAAGAACTTTGCTTCAGGACCCCTTGCTACTATTTCTGTGTCAGTGTGCATTTTGCCACAGAACAAACAGCAGCAGGCATTCCCTCCTTTTGTGGATGAGTGGTTAGATGTGTGAATGTCATAGAAGCTCTCCAGTTGGAATGCTAGCAAATTTCAATGGGACATTAAAGGGTTTGTTGAAGTAATATAGTTTTGTCTTTTACAAGGCTACAATTCCTCGCCTCAGCTTTTTCAGTAAAGGAGGTGTGAGTTCTTACTTTGCTGTAAATTAATTGAAAAAATCTATTAGTGTAAGTAATTTCTCCCATATGTAGGATTGCATGTAGCCAACGTGTATTTGAGAAATATTTCTCAAACTGATAAATGCTTGATGGTAGATGTGGTTCTCCAATCAGCCATACTTCTAATCTATTCTTTCTTTTTTTTCCCTGTTAGAATGTGGTTGCTTTTTACTATTCAGAGAGATTACAAAGGATGAATGTCTGCATGTGATTTTACTTTTCTGTGAAGATTGGCCTATATTAATATCCTTGCCATGCAAACTGATAGTGCAATATACTGTCCTAAGAAAAGGCCTTTATATCCTCATAGTGGAAAGCTATGTAGAACACCTCTTCTAGAACTTCTTGCAAATTTATTTTCAGGCCAGCTTCTCTGCACTATTTACTGATCTACCATTCCCACAGTAAATAAATTACTCAGTGTGAAACTGAGTGCTTAGGGTTGTATTTATGACCCTAAGTGCTAAACAGTTTCTGGAGGGATAGCTTGCCATTATTTAGAGGTAAAGCATTCAGAGAGCAATTGAACTGGAAGCAAGAAAATAAGTTCAAATTTTCTACGGGTAGATATTAGAATTAAAAGCAAAGTTTTTGAGCATTTCTCATCAGCAGAGCAATGTGCTAAGGATTCAGAATAGATTATTCCTTTTTAATGAAACTACAAAAGATGATGTCATTAGCTTCCACTATGGTTAGATATTTTCCTAGAATACTCTATGTAATACGGCTCAAACAGCAGAAAAATCATGCCCTCATAATTAAAGGCACACTGCTGATGTTCCACTAAGTATTGAACAAATTTAATGAGTCTGTAGATGATTATTGGTTCAGTATCCAGTGCTTTTCTAATCTAACCCTGTAAAAAATCCCCAAGTTTTTGTTTAATAAGCATACGAGTTATGGATTACTCTTTTTTAATTAATTTTATTGCTTACTCGAGAAAAAGTCTTTCCATTAAATGGTTAATATCCAAAATATAAAGCACTCAGTCCTTCAGTGGATTTTAAAAATGTGTATGCTTAGTGAACTAAGTCTTCCTTACCT
Organism: Zonotrichia leucophrys gambelii; assembly: GCF_028769735.1. Lineage (NCBI taxonomy): Eukaryota > Metazoa > Chordata > Aves > Passeriformes > Passerellidae > Zonotrichia > Zonotrichia leucophrys. Next base: position 61,352,377 of record NC_088172.1, on the reverse strand, counting down.
CCTTGGATTAGTCCTTGTTTTCTGATAAATGAAGTTCTAATTTTGTAGTATTGAGTTGTATTTATCACGTAGACATCTGTTGTGCAGGGATTTAGGACCCTCTTGCTCAGTTTGTTTCTACATGCTTGAAAATGTTGAAAAATCAGTGAACTAATCAGTTCTAGGTGATCCATAGATGATGACTTGAATTGTAACCTGTCTTGACTATTTCTTTACTAGATGTGTCTAATCTACTAGCTGTCAATCTTGATGGGGGGGGGGGAAGGAAAGAAAATGTTATTTTAAAACTTCTAATAATTTTCATTACAATTTGCATCAAATTGTATACTTGAAATAGTTGCAAAACATGGAGAATAATGCTGACTGTAATTTTATTTTCCTTTGTGGTTTGTTGGCAGTTTTGCTGCCAAATGAGAGAGTTAGAAACCAAGGAAGATCTAAGTCATATTATCTGATACAACATTTATTTTCCATATACTGGGATCTTTGTTTATTTTAAGTAAGATTGAATACTTTTATGAGCTATAAAAATTACATACTGTAGGAAATGTCAAGATGCAGGAATTAGTTTCCTCTGAAAATGTCATAGGATTAAAATATGCTTGCTCATACGGTTTCTGCACGTGCTTATATATATGTTTTATAGTTTGGTCTTGTATATTTTTCTGGTTGTTCTTGCTTATTTTTTTGTGACTGACTTTCCCATTTCTGTGTGTTTACTCAGTCTTGTGTGATAATTACATCCACCATTGTGATGATGAGAGCTACATTCAGCCACTTTTCATTTTCTTGCTTAGGTTTGAAGAGCTTTAATGGTTTTTCAGATTCTGCTAGTACAGTCTGTCATTTTATCCTCCTGTGGCAGTCTTATTTGAATTTGTTTTGTTTGGGTAGAGATAATTCCTGGCTTACATTACAGGAAAATTAGGGTTCCCAGAGGTTAGCTCCTCTGTACTGCATTTCACTATTAGATATGTTCTCCTACTTATGCTGGTGATAGCTTTATAGGAATCATGTACTATTTATGCCAGTTGAAATCTAGCTGCATGAAGTATTCATAGCAGATAGTGTGTTCTGCAGGAAGGGGCCACTGGATATTTCCTCATTTCTGGCTTAACTGTCTAGTTTTAAATCAGGGTTCACAGTCCATAGGAATGGGACTTACTTCATGTAGCTAGAATTAAAAATATGCTGCAAGAATCTCCTTGAAACAGACAATTCATCTGCCAAAAGAAATAATGTTAGAAGAGTATTTATGCTCTTTCCCCCCCAAGTCAGTTCAAGAGCAGTAAATATAGTTGAAGCATGCTTCAACAAGAAAATATCATTTCAGCTGGTGGCAAGAACAAATAAAAACCTTGTTTGACACCTTTCTTCCACTTCAGGAAAATTTGGAATGGAGTCCAAGGTATTTACACCTGTGATTTCTTCTGTAATCAGTTTCTTTCAAAAATATGGTTATCACCCTCAGGTTTTGAGAAAATTCTCATCTGACTCCAAAGTTAAGTCTCTGACTTTTGTCTAGGATTTCTATTAATTTCAATGTCAATATTTTATCAATGCACCTAGACTTAAAAAGACTATAAGCCAACATTGACTATAGATACAGGAACAAATAATTAATAGTTTACTGAACAAATCCTGGAGACAAATGAGATTTTAAAATTTATGCTCATAAGCAGTGTGGCTATAAGGAAAGCAAGAAGTCTGAAGAAACCAAATTAGTATGACCAACTGTTGACCCTGTTTTAAGTTTATATAAATAGTGTTTGTTTTCTGAAATGACCTGAATTTTGCAGATTTAGGCCACAATGGGCTGGTTCAGTGGCTCTGTAGTATAAGCATCATGGTAGGTACAAGACACACTTTCTAGACTGAATAAGTTGGCATTTTTGGCCTAATGCTTATCATGCATTCTGCTGTAAATTCTGTCTTCAGAAGTGTGTTGTCCTAAAATACCCAGATCCGACTGAAACCTCTAAATAATGGCTTCTTCAGAATGAAGACATATTATAAGGATAAGTGATATTTATGCCTTTTTTATTTTTATGGCTGTGATATAAGTAATAAAACATAAAGATGTGGGTATGAAGCAGTATGAGTATGTAAGCACTATGAATATAAAGCAGAAATAATATTCAAAGGGCAATCTTCAAAGTGATACCTGATAGATTAAATATACTATATGATACTACACTTTGAAGTACCTTACTCATATTTTTGGAACATCTTGTGGCATTTTCTTAACACTATCAGAAAGTTTATTACATATACAAAAAGGCTGATCTTGATCTTTCCATATTATACTATAATAATTTCCATAGGTCTCATTTGTTTTATAGTGCCATTTGTAGGCACTATAGTGTGCCTATAAACAGTAGGAGCTCTAAATATCAAATTATCATTAATTATTCTCTGATTTCTGTGTCCTAGAACCCTGCTTGCATTAGGCTGCCATGTTGGAATTGCTGATGAACGTGCTGAAGAAAAAGTGAAAAAAATGAAACTTCCAAAGAAGTAAGTTCAGTGTGTCTTCTTGTTAGGCAGTGTGAATTAAGTGTATTTTATTTTAACAATTCAATGTTTACACTTCTAATTTTATTAGTTCTTGGGCCTGCATGTACATGCAGGAATTCTCAGGAATTTTCAGCAATTTTCACATACCATAATTTACAATTTTTCTTCCAGGTGTTTGTCACCTAATGTGTAGACAAATTTTAGGGGTGTTTTTGCCATGTTGTAATGTCTGACGTTCACAGTTATTTATTTCCTTTATGCATTTTGTATATCACAGAGGCTTTGTAAAGAATTTTACGATAAATTTGCCAATGTATTTTACAGTGTTGCAGATATTTAAAGGCGACTCTTTTGAAAGTTCTCAAATAGCCATGACGTATAGAGAACTGGTACAATCACCTGACTTTTTTCCAAGTGGTCTTGAATGTTGGCATCAGCATTAGTAGGACTGGGCTTAGCCTGGTATGGTATAGTGCCCTCCACTACCACAGCTCTGAAACCAGCTCCTATGGCCCAGCCAAGTTGTCCTGGCTTCTTAGCACCGGTATATGCACAGAGAGTTTGGGAATAAAGAACTTGGGATCTTGGATACAGTTGAGATAATGGAACTTTAGCTTCCTATGCCTATCTGACAGCCCTACTTCCCAACATACACTTGAGCCCAGGGGATGAAGGAAGATTATATAATATGTAAAAAGTCAGAAAGGTACATGCCACAGTTTTACTAGAAGAGAACTTCTGCATGATCTGTTATTCCTGAATTTAAGACAGTGACTTATTTTCCTTGGCTATGACTCAGAGCAATGGTAAGTGCTGCTTGCTGAGTTCCTGCCACCAGTAGCAGCTCATTGCTCTTTGCAGGAATGTGTTGTGTGCAGAAACTGCTGTTCCTCTGGTATTGCATATCTCCATTATTCACTGCAATCCTTCACTGACCCATACCTTTGTGTTACATGCAGTCCCTGAGGCCAGTGTAACAACCTCCAGCACGTTTAACTAAAGCACATCTTCTTTCTTCCTTTTGTGAGCCAAAAGCCTCTGCCTCATTCTGGCAAGATCCCTGCAGGCTTCTAGGTAATACTTTACTACAAGGTAGCTGTAAGAGCCTGGACCATCAATTCTTTGGTATCTACCATACTGCACAGATTTACATACCACTGATATTGCAGTTTCAGAATCCCTGATGTGGTGGCTTTGCCAGAATGAATGCGAATAAAAGCAGGGTATTATTTAAGTTCTCCCTCAAACTGTTCTTAAATTTTGGTATCCCAAAAAAACTGTATATCTCTCAAAGAAGAAAAGATATCTAGGGCCTTCTGTATTTTTGTTCTGAATTTCCTGGGCAGAAGTATATGTGCATTTGCAAGATTGTTCAAGTGAATCAAATTTCCTGCTTTTGAAAAACTGCAGCCAAATCTCAAGTCTGAAGAAATTATACTTTCTAATATAAGAAGTCCAATAATGTTGAGACTTTTTAATGTCATTAACCATCATAACTGTAGGAACGTGAAGTCATACCATACATACGAAGTTAGAATTTTGATACCTCACATATAATGTATTCAAAAAACTAGCAAAAAGGAAAGGAACACATTGTGGCTGCATTCCTAAAAGCTTGTGCAGGGGAGTGTGACTGGAAAGAGCACAGTAATTGCCAACCTGACAAGTGTGCTAATTACATATGTTTCACTGTTTCTGTACTGTCTTGTTTTACTCATCTCACTAAAGTGACTTCACAGAAACCTGATGAGAGGTAAACTGTGAGGGCAGTGAACTCCTGTGGGGGCTTGCTGTAATAGAAACCTGCAGATTGTGAACTATGTAGAGGGCTGATTTTGGAATGATGTTCTTGAATTGTTTTTTTCTAGCTTAAAATTTTTCTTTTTATTGTGGTAATTTTGAAGGAAGATTCAACCTCTTATTTATAGATGTAATCCCTCTTAAATACCTGGTTGTTTTAAATTATTATTTTCAACAAATAATTTGTTTAACTGTGTTTTAAGATGGTTGTTTCAGAAAAGAATTAATTAAGGTTGGTAAAGTATTTGATTACTTTAGGCTATAAATGGGGATAAATACTGTTTAATTTTATGGGTTCTTCTCTGTCAGTACAAATAAAGAAAATTACGAAATTGTGTAGAAAATAATTGAGCAATTATTTAAGCTAGCCATTCTTTATACACCCCAGGGTGTAGAATTTCAATGAGAGAATGCTGTTGTTTGTTTTCCATAGACTCCTTTTGTTTCAACCAAAATAGCTTTGTATGCTGAAGGAGAAATAGAATCACTTAAGTTGGAAAAGACCTTTAATGCTTTATGTCCTCTGTTGAAGGTTTGCTCATAAGTAAAGTAGGAGATTAAAGTAGGAGATTTCTATAATTAATGGGAAGGGAATAACTTTATAAAAGTAGCATTCCTAGGAGTGTTAAAAAAAGTGAGGAAGCTGTCTTTCTCTTCTGAAGTCGTGCTTAGATTTAGGCATTTGCTCCTGTGATTTGAAGGAGAGTTAAGGTATGAATTATTATGAAAACATTTTAAGGTGGATTTCAAAACTGGTCTTGAGTAAGCTATTTGACCTGCTCTGTCTCTTAGCATCCCTTTATGCAACAGGAAGAATATATTTTCTTGTTTCAGTAGGAAGTAGATAGAATTTAATAAGTATTGTGATCTGCTCAGAGGTAGAAATAATATTGTTGATAGAAGCATTTAGATAAACAGCATCTTAATCTACTACTTTGAATATGTGGCATTACTAAAATACTTTAAGAACAATTTTAGTTTAGACCATTTTGCATAGCTTTCATTACCAGCTACTTCATCCCATCACGATGCAATTAGCTTGAAACAGAATCAAATCAAAAACATATCAGTAATCAAATTTAAATTATTATTCTTTATGTTCAAAGGCAGATATCATACTTACATAGATATGTTGCATAGATGTTATTTCTTTCTTTAGTGGTTTCTCTTACTTTTCAGCAAGAAAAAAAAATTAACTGCAAGTTCTGTTTTCATTCAACAGCTATCAGTTGTTGAGTGGATACAAGCCAGCACCCATGGATCTGAGTTTTATCAAACTGACCCCCTCTCAAGAAGCTATGGTGGATAAACTAGCAGAGAATGCTCACAATGTGTGGGCAAGGGACCGTATAAGGCAAGGCTGGACATATGGCATCCAGCAGGTAAGTGCTAACTTCAGACACTTAAAACAGCACTTATCTATTGAGATATTTCACAACCAAATGGAAGTAATGGTGACACACAGTCAGGAAAAAACAGCTAGTGAATGCAAGTTTGTCAGCCAAAGAAAAAACCCAACATAATTTAAAGCAATCTTGCTAAATAGGAGTATGAGACTCTTTTACAAGCAGTATTAAAAAACTTGGTGGTATATTCTTGTATGCTATCTAAATCTCAGGGTGAGAAAATTGCATGCAGGAAGTTAACATGCTCCAGTATTTTAGGATATGTAAATATTGACTTTCACTAGGGGAATCATTTAAATGTTTGCAGTTCTGAGAATTGAATAATTTTGTTTATCCAGGAAAATAAGAATGTAAACTTCTAGTAATAACTTGGCTGATATGTTTTATTTTTGGCAGAAGCCTTGAACTGAGAATAGTTAAGTCAGTCTCAAAGTTCCAGTCCTACTTTAGTTGTTCAGCTCGAGTGAATGTGAATATTATTTGGTACTTATCCCAATGTGTTACAAGGGAGGAGAGTAAGAATAAAATATAGTGGATTGCTAAAAGGAAAACTCAGGTTCTTTGGTTTCTTTAAAAACCATAAAACCAGTCAATTGGGTGTACCATGAGCCTAATTTAGCCTAATTTCCAATACATCTGTTTTCCCTTAAGATTTTCTAGTCTTTTTGTGATTGGTTGTGAATTTTATATATAGAAAGGTCTCTTCATTTGTGTTAATAAATGTGTGGTAGCATTCCCGTGTGAAATTTTAGGACAATTTACCCCTGGAGAAAAAAAGAGTTTTCATGGTTTTGTGCTGAGAATAAAAGGTCATTATTTTTGCAAAAATGAAATAGAGCTGTTATGTAGGTACATACCTTTTTTTTCCTTGTTTTTGACAAAAATTTGAGTTTTACATTTCAGTGCCACATATGTCAAATTTTGTTCTTCTACAGGACCAAGATTCATTTTATTTGCAGAACTTTTGTGTAAAATAATAAAATAATCTGGGTTTTTATATATTAAGCACTTCACCTTATCACATACAGGTATGCTTATGTGGCAAAATATGCTGCATATCTGCATTTCAGTATTACTATGAAGCTGTTGTGTTACTCTGTAAGCTATTTAGGAAATCTATGTTCTCTATTTGGGTCTAGACAGAAAGTGAGTCAATTCTTCTGTTTGCAGACTGGAATATATGTATATTTTTTACTAGGAAAACACTGAAGATAATTCAGTGTTTGTGCAACTCCCCTGCTTTCCTCAGGATCAATTTTTTCCCTAATACTGCACCTTTAAGTAAGAGGTGGCCTTTTGAAGTGCTGTTAACATTTCTGATGGTGCGTGAATCATGAGAAGTGTTGGAAGTGATGGTTTTCTGTTGTCAGGTAGGGAGAGGGGATTAATTACTTTTGAACTCAATATTTCAATCCTGTGTTTATGGAGTCAGTGCACAATTCATTTCTAGAATAAAAAACTGTATGTTCAAAAGAAATATTTCTGATATATAGAAGAAGGCACTCAAGAATTTGTACCATGTGTCCCATATATTTTATTCTTGCAGAAGCCAATCATTTTCAATACAGGACCTTGCCAACTGGGAGCTTTGAAACAAATGAAAGTTGGGAAATGGTTACAACTTGGATAGAAACTTGATATAGCCCAAAATTAAATTTAGTTTTGCAACTTGAATTGATTGGTTAAGATAAAGTTAAGAAGTTTCTGGAATCAAATGCATCTCTTAGCTAATTATATTTCTAACTAGCTTTGGGAAAATCTAATCTTATGACTCACATCTAGCGAATAAATTTTCTTAGATCTTGAAGACAATTTAACCTACCCTTTGTATTGGTGTATCTTTGAAAAAACCCACAAATAATTTTGCCATATTTATTGAAGTGAGTTTGCAGTTAAATTGCATGTTTTCTGAATTAGTGAGGTATTAGGTAGGAAAGTTATATATATAAGCCATATATAAATGGTGATGTCAAAGACTTTCCCAGTGTTAATGGTTTGGGAATAATACATTAAAGATGTGTGAGTGGCAATGAAAAAATGTCTCCTTTACATATTCACAATATTTTTATTATAAACAGCCTTTATGTATGTTTGGTGTGCCTGTTGATATAGAAGGTTTTGCATTTGACAAGGTGTGATGTGATAGCCATAAATCATTACTTTTATTGTGGTTCCAAAAAGGCAGTGGAGTTGCTCAAGGCCACAACTTGGGTTTTAAAAAACACCCCAAAACCCCTAAAAACATCCATCAGACAAATCTAGTATGGGATATAACCTAAAAGTAAACACTTCAGAAGAATCGTGAAGTCTGTTTTATGTTCTCAGTATGTTCTTAGGGAAAGAGACTAAACTCACTGTTGAACCTAAAATGTTGTAGGCCTGTGAGGAGACATTTTTGAGCCTCACCAGGAGAGAGCAGAGGGGAAAAAGGAGAGGACTGATCTACTAGCTGAACATCTCCCTGTATTTTATCTACTGACTCCTAAGATAGTTTCCTGAGGGAAACTCTGGGAACTCTGGCCTTCCCTAGGCTCCCTTCCTAATAAATGTTCTACTTGCTGGATGATGAAGTTTAACATGAAAATTAAATCTCTGCTTACTTATTAAAATTTATAGTCTGGTGTGAGAAAACTCATAGCAGCTAGAGGTTTTGTTTAAAACCCCTTAGCCTTGTAATTACTGAGTGGTACATCAGCCATTTTTCAAGAGTTTTAAAAGATTGACTTCATAGTCTCAAAGATGTGTGTCTAGACAAATAGGATTTACATATCTACATCCATTCTGATGGCCAAGGACAAGTTTTTTGTATAAAAACTTTATTGGAATGGTAACCCCTAGTTAAATTTTCAGATATTTTTTAAGCAGTCGGTGTGTATCAATCTCTGATACACACTCTGATACTCACTCTTTTGACTTCCAGGTTATACTCTGAAAGAGTCTTAGGCAAATGCTTCTGCTCTAAATCTTGACTGGGCTTGGGTATATATGATGAATATTTAACTGCTCTTCTTTATCAAGACAAAGACAGGTATGGGCATGCAGAGAAGGGTCTGCAGAATTTAAAACTAAAAAGCTTAAGTGCCTATGAAACTGATCACATTTGGAGTTGCAAAGACAATTAATTTGGGGGTTTTGCAGTCCTGAGTGCTTATGCTTTAAACATCCAAGAATTTTTTTACTGACTAAAGACGTTTGTGTGCTGAGTTGTGCACTGTTGTTGAGAATGCGGTGCTGTGGCGCAGTGAGCAGTGTGATAGTTATGCTTTCAGCAGAATATGATTGTAAATGTGGACAAGAGCTCAGAAATATTCATGACCTTCAGGAAGCAGATTTACAAGGTCAACAGTATACTTTACTCCCTAATTCCTAGCAGACAAGTTACCACAGTCTCATGGATAATTAAACAGGTAGATGATGACCTTTTTCAATAATAGTATGTCTTGCAGAAGGTGCTGTGCTTTGGATATTGATGTTGATTTGTTCTTAATTCTGTATCTTTCTCTTTTCAAATATTTCTTTTTCTTCTGGAAAACAGACCAACAGCTGAGTTTCAGGAGTGCTTACAATACACAGATAACAAATATCATTTATTAAAATCCATGAGAAGAGAGCAGAAGGGCAAGGTGCTCCTTTCTGACGGAGTGATACAGTGACGTGATGATGTGCTGTATAATGCTATAAACAGATCTTGCAGAGCTGTAAAATAGTTTCTTAGGGGAAAGAAGCTTACAGAGGCTTTTAAGTAGATGAACTAATCACTGGGAAAAAATTATGGACAGCAATCGTGCTGTGGCTGTAGGATGAATTGAATAATCTAGTAGGTCTGTTCAGTATAAGAGCCTCATCATTTTGGGATTATATAAAATGAAAAAATTAAAGGGATACTCTCAAATAGTTAAAGTATAAACTATTTCTTTCTTTAAAAACTGTTGAGGAAAATGCCAGATTTTTTTCCTCTTTCTAAATCCATTACTGCTTGTCAGGCTTTTTTCTTAACAAGATATAACAAATTACATTTTTTGCATGACTATATACAGTATTTTTGTTCTGCTACTGCAGAGCCAGCCAGGAGAGGAAGCACAAGTTACCTAACAAATCTTGTTCCCAGAACTGTCCTGACAGCTGTGATGACACTGATCCCAAACAAGTATTTTTTGGTAGCACGGACTTACAGTTGCTTGTTGCTCCATGAAGGGAGAAAGTAGGAGCGAAACAGGTAGGAAAACCATGTATTTCTGTTTAAACACATTCAGTAGCAAGAGTAAGTGGAAATACAGGCAGAAAAAGCAGTATGAAAATACTTGACAGTGTCCCTTTAAGGGAGAACATGATTACCTGCAAGTTGGTAGTCTTGGAACTGGGGAAATGGTAAATGTACAAGGACAGATACAGGAGTTAGATCCAGGCAAAAAAGCAATATAGCCTTGCTGTAAGTGAATTGAAATAATCCCATTTGTCCTATGAGAGAAGGCTTTTGTTTTTTACCTTTATGGATTTTGATATTAAGTCCTGTTGTAACTCCATGAGTTTTTTCATTTGGTTACTTTTAAGGAATTTTTCATAACAAGATAATGGAAAACAATCTAATGGAAAATATTCAGAACTCATATAAGTTTATCCATGAACTTAGGGTATATTTTGGCATATCCATGAACTTAGTGTATTTTTTGGCATTCATAAAACTGTGATTTTATGCATACAGGAGAATCCCAACATCCATATGAGTAAGGGAAAGACAAAAAAGAAAAGAGTCAAGCTTAGAGATCAGAAAGCAAATGACAATAATTTAAAGTACATTGCCTGCCTCATCCCTTTTACTGAATACATGACACCTAGGTCTCCCCACTGATTGTAAAGGTCACAGGCAAAGATTCCTCCACATTTTGCTTATATACATTGCTACATATCCTGATAGGTTAATCAAAGGGTATCTTGCTTTTTCTTCATATTGCATTGTGGTCTGGCTATAAAAGCTAACAATCAGAAATACCATTTATACTGAAAAAAGAAAAAGGATTAAAAATCTTACAGCTTTAACAATTGTTTATAAATATTGGCAACTTAAAATTTTCCTTCTGCTCTGTCAAAAACATCTTAAAAAAGATGCTCTGAAGTTCCTGTCCTAGAATAGTCAGTTGGTATTGCTAAACAATTATATGAAATCTTCTCTTTGGCCCAAAAATGCAAGACATTTTGGTCTTTTAAAGTCAAGATCTTATTTTTTCAGATGTATGGAAAGTATATGGCATCATTAATTAAGATCAGGTGTTGGTCCTCTCAGGTCCTCTCAGGCTGCCTAAGGCTGCAATGCAGAACAGGCATTGTTTTGGAAAGTCAGGCTGGGTGAAATATGCATGTGTGGGAAAAATCAAGTTGTTGCTTATTTTTTCATTAGATATATATAAAGCCAGCATCTTGTCCTTGTAAAAACCACTTATGTTACCTCACTTTGACATTTTACATGATTTATACTGATATATTAGTTCCTTCCATTTATAGTCAGGGCACATTCTGCCAAGCATTCCATATGGCTACGGTCCTCAGTGAAGAAACTGTGCATGTATTACTAAGGATACACATACTACCAAGGTTAGAACTCAGCTGCTACTTGTATTCCAGGTGAGGAATACAACCTCTTCTTTGTTTAGGTGCATTTGGATTATTAACATTGCTAAGAATATGGCTTTGTTGTGCTTCTGGTTCTAATGCTCTGGACCTTGAAAATTGCTTTTTTAGTAAATACCAATTTAGAATTTTATTTTTCCTTTTTTATAATTTTTTATTTTCATGATTTCTGGTTAAGCATGAGCTGCTAAGATAGGTGTGGAAAAGCTAGCCCTCTGGCTAGCAAGGCATGAAAGGTATGTGCCAGACCCTGCTGGCAGTGCCTGTGCTGCACACGCACATGGTGGCTCACTGGTTTTCTGGCAGCACTGCTGGCAAACCTGCCCTGTAGCATTTGTTGTGGCAATTGCCCAAAATTCTTTGTGATAGTGAGAGGTGTGGATATTTGGTGTCGGTAGAGATCTGACAGCAAGCAGAATCAATTCACAGCTGTGGAATGAGGGTTTGCTAATGGTGCAAAGGGAACTGAGAAAACAGCAGCACATCTGTCTCACTGGACATCTGCTGAAATACATTTGTTATGTGCTTGTAGTTTAACAGCCTTGCTTATGAGAACAAAATCATTTCAGTACCACACAGAATATGTATCTGTACAGCTCTTATACTTTAAATCACAAAATATGGGTTCCTAAGAAATTATCATATTTTTTCTTCACTCATACTACTATGGTTTAACTTTTCAGTCTTTTTCTATCTTTCTTTCAGTTTAGCACTTATCTACACATGTTTCTGGTGACTTTTTGTTCCCTTTAGTCTAGTGGTCTGTGCTGTTCTTGAACTTCTTAGAGATTTGGGAAGGTCCAGGTGTGCACAGCTTTGCAATACATTATTTATAGCTCTGAAAACTACATTATTATTTTCAAATGTCTTTAAGAGGTTTATATGATGCTTTGTTTTTTGCTACTGAATTAGTGCTGAAGCACACAAATGAATTACACACACTCTTAATAGGTTCTTTATAGCTGTTTTAGAATTTGACTATGGTTTTGTTGTTTCGTTCTTACACGAGATGTGTCTGTGCAAGTTCCAGGACCAGTTGTAGGTTCAGTGCCTCAAGATCAGTTACCAGTTACAGACACGTCACAGACTCATTGAACAAAAGAATGCACTTTACATCTGACACGTGTTTCCTTGGAGTTACTTTGCAGCAGTGTTCCTTCTCTGTCACAGAAATTTTAAGAGGCTTGTTGATGTTTTTGGTGTGTATGTTCAGGTAATTTTTCTGTAGTTCTTTTCCTTTTAAGAGCTACATGTAGTTTAAAAAATTCATGCAGTTAAATTGGCCCATTGTTGACCAATTATTGCCTAATTGACATCCTTATATACCCTACGAAAAAGTGTATGAGTGCCCATTCAAATAGTTGTTTGTCTGTCATTTGCTATGTATATCAGAATCTGTCATGTACACTGTGAAAAGTAATACTGACTTTTCATGGTCAGTGCTATATCAGTGACATTTAACATTATTACCTCCATCCAGGACACAATCTGCCAGACATCCCAACTTTTTATGGTTGCAATGTTTTCCTAAGTAAAGTAAATTAAATTCTAAATTATTGATGGATGTTTGTCACATGAAATGAAGACAAAGCTGTGTAATAAAATCCATAGGCTTTTTTCCCCTTTTTTTTCTGTGATATGATAGGTTCTGCTTTCAAAACAAAAGAATTATATAAATATCATGTATGCTACCCAGCTAAAACCATTAATCTATTAACAAGTAGTTGCCAGATAAGCACTGTACCAAATAGTCTTCTGATGAATCATTACTGTCAAATCTGGAAAATTCTGGCCAAAAAACTTTTAAAAATTTAGGTTGAATGTTAAAACTTATTTTAACAGTCTACAATAACATCTTTGTATTGAGTAGGAGGAATTCAGTCTCCATACTGCTTGGAAATGTACTCAGTAAAAATTACCACTCTTAGCTAATCAGTTTTCTTGTTGACTTGATTGCGAATGTGCAAAGCTCAATCACTGCACAGGATCATTCTCTACACTTGCACCTGAGAGGTACAGAAGGTCATTAGCACTAAAACTTATGATGAGTATAACAATAAGAGTGGTTAATTCAGAAATTATTAACACATTCAAAATTTAAATAGATGTCTAATAAGAAAAAAAAAAAAAGAACCAAGTTGTTAAAAGAAAAATCTTTTCTCACATTCAAATTTAAAGATGTAGCCACAATCTTGAATAGGTGAAAAAGGTCAAAATCTTACTAGAAAAAAGGTCACAATGTTATTCAATTAGATCCAAGGAAAAAAATCTGTAAAATGACATTGGTATAATACATTAAATTTCTGTATTCCTTTTTTTTCTCTCCTTGCTCTCATTTTGTGCTTAGCCATTTTAAAAGCACTTATACTATATTTCATTTTATATGGTATCATTTTATATGGTATTTCATTTTATTTGGTATCAGTTGATTGCCTTTATGTTAATTTGTGTTAATGGTTGTTATGGCAACTACAAATGCATTAGTCTAACACTATATCATATATAAGAAGTTACATATTTATTGTTCCAAACTTTCATATTTTTAAAGACAGTATTTCACAATGTTTTTTGGATGTAGAATGCTTAATAGGAAATTATTTCTCTTTTTGTGTCCTTTCAATCACAAATAATCAAACTCATAGTATTGCATCACCTCAGATGATCTGAGGTTAACTCAGATGTTAATTAACATTAACTCAGATGTTAATGTGAATACTCTTATATAAAAAAATTATTTCTCATAACATTTACTTCAGCATTTGCTTGAAGGACACAGCCCTTTTTCACATCTACCAAATTAAACATTGGATAAAGTAGGATGTCAGCTTAAGAATTTGGAACAAATATGAAAAGTGGATCCCTCAAATGGTATTAGTGTTGACCCTGCCACTGTCCTTTCCACAAAATATAATTAGAGCTGATATGGTTTTGTAATTTGTGTCACCAGCAATGTGTTACCTTTATCTTTCTGTTAGCACTTTTACCATGTAGGTAATGCCTTAATATTTCTTCTCCTAGAGGCATAACTTGTAGGACCAGATTTCATCAAGCATTGGTTTATAATTGACCTTTCAATATCTGCTCATTATGACAAGGCAAGAGGCAGATAGTCTCGCATCTAAGCATTTAAAGAGTAGCAAAAGATACCTGCAAGATTTTTTTCAGAATGGATGTTCCAGTTCTTCTCTTCTTGAAAAGATTGAATTGAAACCACATATGTTCCTAAAACGAGAACTGTAATGCTGTTAAAGAAGTAAGGTGCTTTCACTGTAGACACTGTCTTCTAAAATAATAGGCATTGGTTTTGGACTTCGTAATAAATCTAACCAATAATAAAAGCCTCTCAACAGCAGCCATTTTTTATATGCTATGTCCAGTCTGTAATTTTTTAATCAATATAGATATTAGGAAAAACACGGAGAGTTCTTTGCATGGTTTCTCTCATTGCCAACAAATTCTGACAGGATGTGAGAAGAAAATGTAGAGAAGAAAACAATTCTGTTAGTCACTAAAAATTAGATTAGCCACTTAACTAATCCAGTTAAACACTGCTTTCAAATAAGATCATTTTGGAGTAGAGGAAAACCTAATCAATGTTTTCTAATAAACCTAAAATTCAAAGATTAAACCTTACCAATATTTTCATTTCAGCTGAAGAGTAGTTAGTGCAATTATCTATTGCAAAAACTCTACATGAGGAACACACAAATCATATTTTTGCAACCCCTTTATTTTTGAAAAAATACGTCGTAAATAGTTGTTATAGTAAGGCATGTGTTTATTATCTATTTTGTAATTTATTAATTAATGTTGCACACCTCCATTATTTTTTATTAGTAGTATTTTGTTCTTTTGTTTTTATCACATTCATTATTTGGGCATTTTGTATATTTATGGTAGTAATCTCAACTTTAGTTAGAAACAAGTTCCTTGTTATGGTAGCTGCTTCATAAACAGCGTATGAAATATAATTCTGTTGACTTTTCTGTCATTCTCTTTGGCTCTATCCTCGTTTCTGTGGTTTGTATTATTACTTTTTTAAGTAAATTTGACAGAATTTGCAGCAGGTGAAATAATACGAGCTTTGTTTATTTGTGTGTCCATTTTTTTAGTGAATTCAGTCTTGTCATTTCTAGACTGTTGCAATTTCTCTGATTCCTTGCCCTATTTGAAGTTACATGATTTCAGTTGGTATAACAATAATTTTTATGGTGTTACTGAAGAATAATCTTGTCTGTAAGATAAAGCAGAGTTTCTGAAATTGAACTGGTTTTTCATACTAATGCAGGATGTGAAAAACCGACGGAATCCCCGCCTAGTTCCATACGCTCTTTTGGATGATCGAACGAAGAAGTCCAACAAAGACAGTCTTCGGGAAGCAGTCCGCACCCTTCTAGGCTATGGTTACAATTTGGAAGCTCCTGATCAAGATCATGGTAATTAATCTTGGCTTTTTTTTCTCAAAAAAAGGTTAGAATTTTCCACTCTGCTATAGAATTTTTTTGTCCAATGAAACATTTTGAACGGATGTTTCCAAATATAATAGGTGCTTTTCTCCATCTTCTCTTCTCTTAGATCTTAATTTCTTTCTTTCCTTTTTGTTTCCTTTCCTTGTCCCGTGGCCTCAAATGAATATTTACAAAATGTAACATTTTTACATTTTAAAGCAATTCTTTAAAATTTAAACCAATCAACAAATTTTTTGGGAATAGTTTTATTTAATGCTATATTTGCTATTTCAACACAAAATAGGACAAAAAACTCCGTAAAATCAGTAGATATGAAGTTTATATTACTGAAATTCTAACTTAAATAGTGAAGAATTCTACAGTTTATGTACAATATTGTATTTAAACACTTAAAGATACAAGATGAAATTTTCTAAAATGAATGATTGCAAAGCAAATTTCTGTGAATGGCAACCTGTAAGTCTATAATTAGATAGTTCGTTAGAGCCTTTAAGTTTCCTGGACTTCCTCAGGGCTTGGAAGTTGAGTTAGACTGTAAGTAAATTTTAATCCACCTTTTACAATGTTTTCTTTGAACTTGCATCATGGCCAGGTTGAATGTGTTATTGATACTGTGGGCAGTATTTTCAATTTGAGACATCCTAGAGAAGGGAAAAATAATCTGAAGTAATAACAACGAATTTTTATAGAAAGTACACAACATTTAACTCAATAACTGCAGCATATATAATGTTAAGAAAGTACAAGAAATCAGGAGACATAATGTGCAAATAAATTAAATAGATCTAACCCCTATCAACTCTATTTCAGAAGTTCACTTAAAGATAAAGAAATATGGAGTAATCAAAATTAAAATTAGCATCTTTATTATCTGGAAAATATGGAAATTTTGAGAAATGCGTCTAAACCTTATTTTTTCCCCTTCATATCGTGATAGCAGTTGTTAAGTTTTGACCTATTTATGGCCTTCAGTAAAGCATTTCGGCAAAAGACAAAACTCATACCTAAAGTGTACACAGGGAACCTACCATTTGGAATTTCTTTTCCAAAGCACATGCTCTGATCCTTTGAGATGCTGCCATTAAATCACACTTAAATATGAGGCATTGCTGAGACCATGAATGTGTAGCAAGGCTGGATTCCTGAACATGCAGGGCAATGCTCCTCAGTGGAATGGACAGTGTTGGTGGGAAAATGCTGTGATCTCACTCTTAAATCTGCCAAGATGGGATCACTCTTTTTTTCCTTAGGATGCAGAGATTGTTGAGCTGGTTCTATGAATGGAGTTAGTAACGAAATGTAAAGGACACTAGTGCAATCCTTGAATCTGAAAGATGTTATCGAGGTTGTTGCAAAATTCCCAGAGGAAAGGAACTGCAGAACAGTATCCCATGAACTGGTCTTTCTCCATGAATCAGTCTTCTACAAAGACTGGAATTGTATTCAGCAAAAGATTTTTTTAGTCATATTGGGGATTTAGATTTTGCAGTTTATGAGCTTGTCAAGTTATGGAGATGAATAAAACGCGTCACAAGGATCTTTGTTCATCAGCCAAAATTCATAGTTATTAAGGGATTTAGAGCCCTCTAGTGGTGTTCTGCGTCTCCAGTCAATTTTTACTCAAACATTAATTTTACGAAGTTCTTAAGTATTATTTTTTGTGCTTTTTATTATTATTATTATCTACTAGTTTCCCACAGCAGCTATATTTTTGGGACTGATTAGACTCCAGAAAGCATTTTCTTACTTAGAATCCAAAAAGAAAACAATTTATCCAGGCACCATGCTTTGTGGTGCTTCATCTGTATAGGTGAGGTACCAAGGCTCTTGAAAAGTATTTTTAAGGCATTCATTTCATAGACTATCAAAGAGAAAACTTTACTAATAAAGAATTATGAGGCAGAGAGAGGTGTTGCTTAGAGGAAACTTTATGTACCTCACCTAACTAAGTCAGGCATGGTAGCATGAGAAGTGATGGTTCATTTTCAAAGGTGTGATTTTGTAGGCTATCCTAGTGATACTGGAAATGTGGACCTTGATGGGTATGAGAAAATAGAAGAGGAAGGGAGAAGTTCTTAGCATGGCCTAACAAACAGGTGCAAGTAGGTGCAGATGAGTTTGATCTTATAACAAACTCAGGGAGAAGTGGAATTGTGGTGATTAAACTGGAATGCTGACTTTTCAAATGTTGCACAGGCTTTATTTGATACATTAAAAATTGGGGGAAAATATTCATGCATTTGGCCTTTTTTTCCCTCTAATCTGAGAAAAAGAGTATGAGTGATCCTTGAGTCATATATTTGTAGCTGCATTCAGATTTCTATCTTCTCCTTTCTTTGTCTTTTTTTGTTTCCTGTGTTTTTGATTTTTTTTCCTAATTCCCAGAATGGACAAGGACACTTTCCCCACATGGTTGCTCTGCAGGCACAATCTTCTTCTCATGTCTGTGCTCAAAGGGATTCCTTTACCTTTTGCTTTTGCTTTCAATGTTTCTTGTCAGTAATTGAAAACAGTACTTTCTGCATTGTTTTTTTTTTTTTTTTTTGTCCCTTTATACTTACTTTTATTTTTTAATTCTTACAGCAACAAGACTGGATGTGTGCAGTGGGATAATGGAAAAGTTCAGGATCTTCCGTACAGAAAAGACCTATGCAGTGAAGGCTGGGAAGTGGTACTTTGAGTTTGAGGCCGTTACTGCAGGAGACATGAGAGTTGGCTGGACCAGGCCTGGTTGTCTGCCAGATCAGGAGCTTGGCTCGGATGAAGAAGCTTTTGTTTTTGATGGCTTTAAGGTTTGTATGTGTTTATCTGTAATAACATATTATTACAGTGGCTGCAAAAATTTTAGTTTTTGTGTCTTGTTCCACGTATCATTGCCTCAGTTGCTTTCTCTGCTTTCTTTGGTGTTTCATGACATTATTTCTCTGTCTTTGAGGGTCTAGGCAAAATAACTAGAATCAGAAAGATTAATTTGCAAGGTTTAGCATTTTTATAATGTTTTTTCCCAAATTCACATGTTTCTACAGTATATATAAGGAATTGATAACCAAAGTGGCTTAATCAAATTCAAAATACTGGCAGAGCTGTAATTAGCTATGAATAATTTCTTTAAAGTTTTACTCTGTTGTTGTCTCTATAAGACGTGCCATTCGGGAATAAATATGGTTAAGATTATTAACACTAAGTGTTTTAGGCAAACTTTGATGTAAAGTATTTGTAAAAATGTAAGAGTTCCAAAGAGTATACCTAGGTTTTCATAGAAATCCTTACAGCTTAAATGAAGTATGATAGAACCACTAAGATTTGCTCAAATTTAACTTTGCATAAAAAAAAAGACCGATTTAAATCTAGTAGTAAAAATATATAGGAAAACAAACCTTTATATTACTGACTATCATCAGAATAGATTAAATGACTCATTGAAATTTTTAATTTCAGTATAGGGGCAAGTGCAGCAGCTGTCTGAACCATAATTGTTATTATGACTCATTGTCAAATTATTTCTTGTATCTGGTATTGGAATTAATTTTCCTTTTTACTGTTAAAATATGTAACAGAAATCAACAGAATTCCTGGATATTCCCAGCAAGATAAAGTTCTCAAGATGTATTTTATGTGTGCTGTGGGAATTTATTTCTTTCCCATTCCTGCGCTGCATGAGAAGATTCCTAAAAGACAACTGGAAAGTTATTTTTGTAAAGTGTTTTACATAAACCACTTGAGTCCTCTATTTTTACTGGAATAGCTGTATAGTTGCCTTCTGAATCTTAGGGTTTGATGTTTAGGTCTCAATCCATAAAGCTATTTTGTTGTGTTTGATTTTAATGGGTTCTTTCCTTGGTTGGAAAGAAAAAAATTGACCTTCAATATGTCAAGAAAGGTTCATTGGTTTTGTACAACTTCTAGGATGGATACAGAGCATAAACATCTACTTGTGATGAAATACTTGAATAGGAATTTTATCTGTTATTAGTTATTATTACTTTTTTTCCTGTGCTTGGTTACAGTAGCTCTTAACAGATATTAATTTACTTGAACTCCATTCCAAGACCCCATTGTAAGCCTTTGCAGTCTTTGGCTTGAAAGTCAGTCAGAGGAATCATGCCCTCAGCTACTATGGAATCTATCAGAAACCCAGTGTTTGTATCATTCACAGATAGTTCTATTCTTTCCAAAATCTGATATGAGAGAAAGATTAATTTATTTTGCACAAAATATTTTAAGAATTATGCTTAAGGGAACAATACAGATTGTTTGCAAGTAAGGAAGTTTTTAGGCTGCTTGAGTAAATAAAGGAATTGCTTAAAAGGGGTTTGTGGAGTAGCTATTAAATATTGTAATTGATAGCATATTATTGTGATTAAAAGTCTTTTGTGAAGCTTCTGCAGAAAACAAAATCCATACTCTTATCTTTTACTAAAATGTTGAAATAGTAATTTTCCTTGTCAGCTCTCTTAGCAATATTTTATAATGCTGATGTGAGAGGTGCTGTCAAGAGGTTAATTGTTGGCTTTCCATATTCAGAGTCAGCTTGGAGTACTCACAGACACAGTTTTGGAATGATATTCTGTGAAAGTGTTAATTTTAAGGCCATCTTAATTGAGGTAGTTAATTATTAGTTCTACCCGTGAAGATGAGAACACATACATTGTCACAATTTTCCTTTTAAATGCTTCTAATTATTTCAGGCACAGCGGTGGCATCAAGGTAATGAGCATTTTGGCCGCTCTTGGTTGGCAGGAGATGTTGTTGGATGTATGGTTGACATGAATGAGCACACCATGATGTTCACCTTAAATGGTGAAATCCTGCTTGATGACTCAGGCTCAGAACTTGCATTCAAGGACTTTGAGGTTGCTGACGGTAAGTACTGTAATACATCATGCTGTTAACTTGCTATTGCCTGGTTTCTGCTCTGACTTCAATGTGTTTCCTCTGTGTTTCATCTCCCTGTTCTCATCCCTGACCCTGCCTCCCCTGACTTGTCCTTTTTTCTATGTGATTAGTATTAGCCTTTTGGAAAGAGAATTTGCTGGGTGTGACAATGAGGAAGAGGTTTTTCTGTAGTTATCTCATTGGCTGTCTTTTGTTGTGAGACCCTTTACCTGTTCTTCAGGTGTGTGTCTGAAGAGACAGATTAATAACTTTTAATATTTCATCCTCACTGCAGTAGATCACCATATGATGTAATAGAATCACAGAAAGTATTATAGAATGGTTTGAGTTGGAAGGGACCTTTTAAGAGCACCTAATCCACCCCCCTGCCATGGGGGGCAAGGACATCAGATTTTGTCTAGTACTGAAGTACTGAAATAATACCAAGTGTCTGTCCAGTTAGTGAGAAACCGGTAGCAAGTTTAAGCCATCTTAAAGTTTTGTTTTAGCACTGGGAGGATAAATGACATCTGATCCAGTCAGCTGATACAAAACTATCCTCCAAAATATTCTGCGTAATTATAAAGCAGCAGATTGAGCTTTGTGCTTATTGTAGGAGTCATGGTGCAGTTTTCAGCATCCACAAGCAGGTGCTAGTTCACTGTCAAGACATAATTTAAGAGATTGCTAAAGGCAGCAAAGATTGTGAGGGTCTGTCAGGTGGCAGATTGATTCTGTAACGAAGAAGTATCTTTGTTTATAAATTTAATTATATACCTGTGTGCAGATAAAAACAGAAAAGGAGTAAGAAATTGTAAGTTAACTGCCTAAAATTTCTGAACTATGGTAATGTCAAAAAAAATTAAGCTTTAAGCTTTCATTACTTGTAGTTACATATATTCTGCCATAAATATTATACATCTTTTAAACAATACAGGTGTAGCTGAGAGATAAAGTTAAATTTTTTGAACAACCAGAGCTCCAGATGTTACTGTTGGCTTACTCATCCCTACCCTATTCCCATGGGAAATATGAATTTCATACTTCTTAATTAGGCAATTCACTCTTTGAATTTTAACCACTTTATTTTCATCTGGATTTCAGAGTATTTTACTTTCAGGAGTACTTAGGGAGATTTTTTTTCCTTCCTTTGCCATACATTGGGAATCAGAAATATTTGTATTTTATTTAAAATTACATGATTGTAATTTTACAAAATTAATTTTCTGGACTGGTGCCTGTTACTTTACTGCCTTTGGATTTCCTTAGATGCTGGGGTAGCATGATGAGGGAAAGGGATATGAGAACTGGCTCATAGTGTTATTGTTGTATGCAAAAAATAATCTCGATGCCATTAAATTTTAGTGGCTTTCCAGTTACTAGTTAGTGTATTCCCATTGAGGAAGAGTTTCTGAAAGAAACTCAAATTCCATGAAATTCTGAGGGTAGGCTGCATTTATTCCAAGCTGATGAAATCACAGTGGTGCACTTTTTGTGGTGCTTGTTTCTAGCTGCTTGATCTAGGAAACAGATCTCTTCTGCTAAAAAAGTTCCTGGCTTGACACAGAGCCTGAAGGCTTTGATAACCATGTCACAGGCTTTATGTCAAAAGTATTAGGTTTTCCACAATATCCTTGTAACTCACATTAAGTTCCTTTAGTATTGCTTTTGTGGGAAAGAGCTTTGCCTTTGAAATAAGATGTCCTAGTTAATTTTCAAGGGAATGTGCTGACTGATCTTATATCTAATAACTCCAAAGCTATATTTGAAATTATTATGGCTGTTTAATAAACAAATATTGGAGGCAAAAGGAGAGGGGAAGGGAAGACAACTGAACTGTGTATTGAGTGTGTATGTGCAAACACACATATGCAATACCCAAAAGAAATTTATGAAGTTTTTAAAATTTTTTTTTCTTTTTGGAAGGCTGGCTTGAGTTCGATTTTGTTACTGGCTCTCTTGCTTAACAGCACTGAGACCTTTCTGCAGGTTACTTCAGTGAGTGAATCATGTGCATGTTTTATTGCTGCAAAAAGGGACCTTTCTCTTTAGAAAACAGTTAGAATTTCTGATGCAGCCGTACAGTAAATCAGTCCTGTAGATTTAATTTACTTAGGAACAATGAAAAGGGGATTTGATGATCTGCCAGCTTAGTAATATAGCTTGTGCTGCACGTTAGGTTGTACTACCAACAAGAAGAGCTCTTCGATGAAGATGAATTTATTTAAGAGATATCACCTCAGTAGTAAAATTGATAAACATAATGGTGTCTTATTATGCATTTGTAGCAGATAAATTTGACTGTAGATATGAACAGGTACACTTGTACAACCCAAATCTTGTTTTGTCAAGTCATGATTTCTGAGAGCAGGAACTGATTGTAATGTTTGACAGATTGAATCAGGAGCTTCATCTTGTATTCTTGAAAGTAGGGAACATTATGGAAAGTGTTACTCTCCTGTGCTTTTGCTATATGTTAGAGACAGTGCTAGAGGGTTACTTTTCTTGGGGTAGTGTTTAAGTCTTCTTACTTGTTTTACTGTTTCATACAGTGAAATAAAATTTTCTCCATAGCCCAGTAATGTATCTGGAGATAAGAAGCCAGGTTAGCGGTAAATAATCTTTTTATGTAGCCTCCAGCTTGCAAGGGTTGCATGATATCTGTGAATAATAATATTTAAAATGGCTGGATACCCATTCAAAGATGGCTATTGAAATTCATTATTATTCTGTAGAAAGATATGTAGCTGTATTAACAGCACCACCCCCTATAAGATGCTCCGTCTTTACCATGTATAGAAGAGCCCTAAAACACCTAAATAACAACTAAATAATTGAAAAAATGATGCAGAATTTCACCAGAGATGGAAGTAAGGTCAGGACTGGGACTGGTGTTTATATTCCATTTATAGAGAGCCACAGTTACAGTTACAATTATGTTCAGGAATCACCTACATGTACAGTGCCTTCTGTTATCAGTGAGAACTGTATTGGTGAGAGGGACCGTCATTTTGATTTCACATTGCCTCCCTTGGCAAATTTCACGGGACACACTGCATTGAGTAAAAACATCAATGACAGCTTTACCTGTGTAGGAGTTTTCCCCATGTTTCATTGTTTACTTTCAGGGAATCTTGCAAATGCGAATTTATATTTTATTACATTTTATTTGTGTGTGTGTTTAAGATACTTGCTTCATATCTAACCTGTGTGGAAGGTGTGGATGTTTTTTGAAACCACAGGTAGGCGGAAGAATTACTGGTTTTTGGGTGATGAAATGAGAATTGTAAGGTTATTGAAAACAATTTTGATTTTGGCTTTGCTTAGCAACTTATGCAACAGCTTGTGGATTCCTTTAACTCAATCAAGTAAGTTGTCCCTATTAGAGCTGCTAGGTTTTATCATGGCACATATCTCTATATGTAGATGTGATTTTCCTATTTATGTGTTGTAATACACATAATACAATTATGTTCTGTTTAGTGCTGGAAAATATTTGCATTATTGTCCATCTCTAGATTTGCACTAGCAGAATTGACATTTATCATGTTGTCCATTATTGCTATATTGTCTGAGGAGTTGATGCCTTGTCATTTAAGAGCCAAGTTGTGAAGATAAAAATCTGGACTTCAAATTATGGCTAATAATGTTATGTCATTAAATTTATCATGTCTAGTGTAAATACACATGACAACCACTCTTGTGTACATGTAGTAAAATCTTCCAAAAGTGGTACTGAAGGCTGATAATTTGTCTGATGGACAGTAATTCCTGTAGATGGTGCTCTGGAGTTTGCCATGTCTCTGAAGAACAAACAGCAAGAATAGACTTTATTTTAATATGGGCAGCCTAAAGAAAAGTGAGAAACAACTTGATATTTTGTCCTCATATTTTTCAATACGTGTTATGTTCATGTGAATCAGAATCACTGAACAGAACTTCATGTTTCTTATTGATAGAAAAGAAAACATTTTGTTGATAACTAGATCAAATGAATCTGCATAGTAGTTTATAGCTGTGGAAATTGAAAAGCAGGATGAAAAGAAATAGAAGAAATAAAAGATTTTCTTAGGTTTTTAGACTGTGAAGCTGAAATCAAGACAAAGAAAAATTAAAATGTGCCTGCAGAGCAGATGTATGGGAAAAGTGCCCTTGCCCATTCTGGGGAATCAGGGGAAAAAAGTTGTAAAAAGAAGTCACAAATATGTTCCCTGTGCTAGTGAAACACAAGATGAATACAAATGTAAAACTGATTCAAAAGGTAAGACAGAAAAAATAATCCCAAACCAAAATACCTTAAATTTAATGAAGCTATGGTGTCATATTGTCAGTTCTCATATTCCAGAACCAGAGTTTTCTGAATTTTAAAAATATATTAATTTTATTTTTAAAAGAAATCTGTGACATACACTTTGTGCATATTTGTAGGTTTTTTCCACTATTAGAGCTGCATGGACAAGCACTGTATTACTTTTGAAGTAAGATTCTCTCAAAATACAATGAATAATGACATTTTAGGAGGAATACCAAAAGTAATGAGACTTGAAGTAAAATTGGCAATACTATGCCAGCTCAGCAGAGAGATTAATGAGGAGCTGGCTATCCGACTCTGTGGAGTAGGTTGGATGTTGCCTAAAACTATCCATGACTATTAGAGGCCTTTTATTTTCAGAATTATGTTTAAGATACATTACTTGGTCACATACAAGATGTGATATGCTGTTGATGCTTACTTTCCTTTATAATATTTGCTCTTAGGGTTTTTGGTTTTTTTTCCCACAAATGGTTTTTTATTCAGTTACGGAAGAGAGCAGTTCACCGATATTCATTCTGAATAACCTACGTGTTCTTTCCTCTTCTTTTAAGGATTTCTACCTGTGTGCAGCCTGGGCCCATCTCAAGTGGGAAGAATGAACTTTGGAAAAGATGTCAGCACTCTAAAATATTTCACTATATGTGGCTTACAGGAAGGGTATGAACCCTTTGCTGTTAATACAAACAGAGACATCACCATATGGCTGAGTAAAAGGCTTCCTCAGTTTCTACCAGTGCCACAGAACCACGAACATATTGAGGTTTGTGATCCTAGTGAAATGTTTCTAGACACTTGAATATGTTTGAGTTATGTCACTACTTTTGTAGTTCCAAACAAGATTTTAATGTGATATGTTGACCCATTTCTGGATGAATCTTACACCTATTACAAATTTCTTACATTCAGTAGGGTTGCAAAGAATGTAATTGTTTGATTGCTAGTTTTTCTTTCTACAAAACCTGTACCTGGGTTAATGTGACAATCTGAGAGACAAATTATACAAGATGTCCTCATTAAAAGCTCCTTGTGCAGTGAGAGCTGTGTAAGGAACTTCCAGAAACAGAGCATTTTACAATAACAGATACCATGTGTTCTAGTGCACACACTTCTTAATTTTTCCATAGCTAATTGGTTTTGATTGTAATAAATATTTATTAGCCAATTTTGTCAACACTTATGTCCCAACCAGTTGTGCATCTTGATGGAGCTGAATTCATGCCTTGTAAGTTTTCCATGAAATTCTTCTGAAATGGTATAATAAGAACTCTTTTTCAGCTAGTGTGTGGCATTTAAAAAACAGCTTATGTTCTTTCATATGTACATGCATGATTTTTATTCATTGGTCTGTGTTGTTCGGGACTGGGTTGGATTTGTGTTGGAAAGGATTATGATAAGAGGCATAATTTCTTTGTGACTTTTTTTTACATTTTAATAATGGAGCAACAAAAACCATCCACTTCTCATAGTATTTATTCCCCTTCAAAATGGCAGCACATTATTTCAATGCATTAAACCGTGGGCACAGTGCTGTTGCAAGTGTTGCAAGTCATGGATGCTTATTGTGGAAATAGAAATTGAATATTTATATGGCAGAAAAAGCATCAGCTTTAAAAAAACAACATCTTTATGTTTCATAGGTGATGAGAATTGATGGCACTATAGACAGCTGCCCCTGTCTGAAGGTCACACAGAAGTCCTTTGGTTCACAGAACAGTAAAACAGATGTCATGTTTTTTCGATTGAGCATGCCCATTGAATGTGCTGAGGTCTTCTCCAGATCAGCTGCAGGAGGGTTACCAGGCTCTGGTCTTTTTGGCCCAAAAAATGACTTGGAAGATTATGATGCCGATTCTGATTTTGAGGTTCTAATGAAAACTGCTCACGGTCATCTAGTTCCTGACCGGACAGAAAGAGAAAAAGATGCCACAAAACCAGAGCTGAATAACCATAAGGATTATGTTCAAGAAAAGCCCTCACGTCTTAAACAAAGGTTAGTAGCTTGCTACCTTTTCCCACTCCTCCCCCTTCTGCTTCTCAAAAGTAGAGGAAAATGCCACTCATGTCTGGCAAACCAGTCAAGCAACTTCTGAGTATACAGTTTAAGGTCAGAAATAAGTGCTTTTAAGAATAAGCTTGTCTCTTTCTATTTTCTGAATAATTTGCCTTTGTGATTGGGCTTTTAGTAGATATTTTAATTTTAATTTTTTTATTGCAGATTTATGCTCAGGAGGACAAAGCCAGATTATAGCATGAGTCACTCTGCACGGCTTACTGAGGATGTGCTAGCAGATGATAGGGATGACTATGATTATTTGATGCAAACTTCCACGGTATTGTAATATAGGATTGATGTTTTAGCTGTTTGGGGTTTTTTAGTTGTTTAGTTTGTCTTTTTTTAATACTTACTTTTGGTTTTGGTTGTTGTAAGAATTCCAGAAACAGTCTAATTTTCAGTTTAAGTGTCTGTGATAGTTCTGAACTTCTACTTAAGACTGTTTTGTTCATTTTATTTTGATTTGATTGTCAGACTAAAGCCATTTCCAAATGAAAACCTATAAACTGGTTTAATCTGTATTTGAAACTACTGTTGATAACACTAGATATAAAAGAGGACAATTAAACAGTTTTAGAATGATGGAATAAATTGGAAAAAATACATTAAAGTAGTAGGTCAGTGTTCAGGACCATTTGAAAACATCTCTACTAATTCTTCAGAACATTTATTTAATGGAATTCCATAAATTCTATTTATTTAGTGGAATTCCCAGTGAAAGTTTTTTGAAGGTTTTTTAGATCTTTCTCTGACAAGATCAACTCCATAAACACTGATTCCTCAATGTTCAAAGGAAAACAAACTCCTTGTCTGGATGTGTTCTCTTGCTAAAAGATATTAGAAACTGAATTACCTGCAGTATAAAAATTATAGTTGCTGTAGCAATACAGCTTACAATGCCATGATGCAGAAGCCTTCAATAGAAGCATATAAGCTACATTTAATCTTGTCCATTTTTTTTGTTTTAAAATGCATATTTTGTTGGCTGTGTTTTGGTTTGTGTTTATAGTATTTGTTGCTTTGCTTGGTGAATTGCACTTGAACAAGCCTATGCTACTTTTAAATAAGATAGCATTTTCAGATTTAGGGCAGCAAATTCTGAATCAAACTGATACACTGGGGAACAAACACTAACATTTGATAATATTATTTTTTTATTAACAGTATTATTACTCTGTGAGAATATTTCCTGGTCAAGAACCTGCTAATGTCTGGGTGGGCTGGATTACGTCAGACTTTCACCAGTATGACACAAGCTTTGACTTGGACAGAGTGCGTACCGTCACAGTTACACTGGGAGATGAAAAAGGGAAGGTTCATGAGAGGTTGGTTATAATTTCGTTAAAAAGACCTGTATTTTATACCCATACAAGCAGCTTGCAATTTATAAGGTGTAAATCCACTCCATTAAATGTAATTGGATTGATGTAGAAAAAAAAATTAAAATGGCAATAGTAGGGAAGAGTTAATTTAATTGTTATGTGCTCTTGCTTGTGAAGAAAGAGTGGACTAATAGTCTAGTTAAATCAGTAGGTACTGAAAAGTAAAATAGTACAGCTTTTTATATAGTTTGAAATTATGATCCTGTAGATATTGACTTGAGAGACCAAAATCAGTACATGAGCTTGTCTCAGCACTTCAGATTATTACATGTACCAGAAGCTTTTCTTATGCTTAACGTTAAATGATTTAAAACTTTGACTTACAAAGCCAGTTTCATCTTTGGTATTTTACAAACAATGTGGACTTTTTAATATATTGTCATCTTAAGTTTTTATTTTTCTTTCCGTTATGATGTCCACGTTTCATTGAATTTTGGCAGTGGTTAGAATGTGATCCATTGTTTTTGGCCACAAGGCCCTGTATATTTGCACCCATGCAAGGCTGTTCTTAGTATGTTGCAGAAATTGTGCACACCATTCATAAATAAATTTATCTTTTGACATTCAGTATAAAACGCAGCAACTGCTATATGGTGTGCGCAGGAGAGAGCCTGAGCCCTGGACAAGGACGTAATAATAATGGCCTGGAGATTGGTTGCTTGGTTGATGCTGCCAGTGGCCTGCTGACCTTCACAGCTAATGGCAAGGAGCTAGGCACATACTATCAAGTGAGTATTTTTTTAGAATGTATTGCAGCAAGAAGGGGGAAAAATGAATTCTTAGCCTACAGCATTAGAGGCTTTAGTACAAGACTGTAGAGAAAAAGTAATCATCACTGCTACGGCAGTAATTTGTCCTTTTGTTTGATCTAGGTTGAACCAAGTACAAAGTTGTTTCCTGCTGTATTTGCTCAAGCTACAAGCCCCAATGTTTTCCAGTTTGAATTGGGAAGAATAAAGGTAAATAATGCTGGGTTTTGTGCAGGTTTAGGACTAAGAAATCATATGAAATAAGTTTATTTTATTTTTGCCATTTATTTCCTGTGATGTGTTCTTGGTATTTGGGACATTTTCTATGACTCCAAGTGCTTGCACTATTGCTATTTTTATTCTTAACTCAGTTTTCAATACTTAATGAATTTAAAATACAGTACATTGAATAAAAAGGGTGTAAACTGATCAGAATTTTCTGAGTCTTGTCTTTCATGGTGAAACAAAATCACTTAGGTTGGTAAAGCAAAACTTTTAGTTTCACAAACAGAAAATGGATGACTGGTGTATCTGAAGAATTTGGTTAGAGTTTTAAAATAAAACTGAGCTGAATTTTTCTACCTTGCTTTGGATACTTGGATGTCTAAGAAATGAGAAGAGGTGAAAGAAAAGTGGAGTCCAAGGAATTAACCACATGTGGCAGTCAAGTTAATGTTTCAAATTCGGCTATTCTTAAAAAACAAATATGGAAAATACTGTCTTGCTGCTAATCTTCCAAGAGTTGCTTGTTTTAAAAGCTAGGGAAAATGCTGATTTCCTGTTTTACTTGACTTTACTATATGTTGACCATATTTCTGGATAAGAAATGCAGTGTTTGGTAAAGATGAGGAAACTGATTGTCTCTTCCTTTGGAATTTTCCAGAATGTAATGCCATTATCTGCTGGATTATTCAAAAGTGAACACAAAAACCCGGTCTCTCAATGTCCTCCACGTCTCCATGTCCAGTTTCTGACTCATGTCCTTTGGAGCAGAGTGCCAAACCATTTCTTGAAGGTGGACGTGTCTCGGATCAGTGAACGCCAAGGCTGGATGATACAGTGCCTGAATCCTTTGCAGTTCATGGCCCTTCATATTCCTGAGGAAAACAGGTTGATGTTTGTTTTGTACTGTGCCAGAATTATGTTGGAATTGTGAACCTAGTCATACAATTCCAGCTATGTAAGAAAGGCCCAAGGTCTTCTCTGTGTTTATAACACAAGTAAATACAGACTGTGTTTTAATTAATGCTAAAAATTATATCAATTTTGGAGTTTTAAAATCTCCCTTCTTTAACTCTGTTTCCAACCTCTCCCAATTTCTCTCCAAACATGTCAATAGTACATGTAGATTTGAAAAGTAAATTAAAGAAACTCTGCTTATATATTATTAAAGATAATCTGTAAAATAAGTAAAATATCTGGTTATGTTGAGATTTTTCAAGATTTGTGACCGATTTAATTAATCTGTTCCCTTAATTTTTCTAAATTTAATTGAAACAATTGAAGAATTTAATTCTGTGATTTCCTTGATACCCAAATTCCTGAGCATTTTGCCAGTGCCTAAACTGAAAACAAAGTCACCAAGAACCCCAACACTGAACCTTCTTCAAATGTACTTGTTAGTCTGCTGCCACTTTGCACCCCAGATTTAAAGCCAGTAAATGATATAAATATCTTAACTCCAACTGGTTTTAAAACCCTAATTTTCACCTATGTGAATTCTTGTTTGTAGTATAAAAAAATATTCTGTGTTAAGTAAATGATTTGCATTTTTTTCCCACTGAAAGTAGTTAAAGTAATGATTTTAGGAGTGATTTGAATAAATTTGATATTATATTTTTTTTATTAGTCTTGGTTATTACATCGACAGTATTTCTCACATGAAAGCTGAAATGTGGGGAAAACCCATCCCTGGAACTGATATTGTGCTGATGTTATCCTTAGGGAGAAGTTTGAATCCCTTAAAAAGACATTTTTGCCTATGTGATTTACTGTGTTGTTTTTTCTTCTCCCCAGAACAATTGATATTTTAGAGCTGACAGAACAAGAGGAATTGCTGAAATTTCACTACCACACCCTCCGATTGTATTCAGCTGTTTGTGCTTTAGGCAACAACCGAGTGGCCCATGCTCTGTGCAGCCATGTGGATGAATCTCAGCTCCTCTATGCTATTGAGAATAAATACATGCCAGGATTATTACGTGCAGGATATTATGACTTGCTCATTGACATCCATCTCAATACCTATGCAACTGCCAGGCTGATGATGAATAATGAATTTATAGTTCCAATGACAGATGAGACCAAGAGTATTACTTTGTTTCCTGATGAAAACAAAAAACATGGCCTTCCTGGTATAGGACTCAGCACTTCATTAAGGCCAAGAATGCAGTTTTCCTCTCCAAGTTTTGTAAGCATTAGCAGTGAATGCTTTCAGTTCAGTCCTGAATTCCCTCTGGAAATTTTGAAGGCCAAAACCATAGAGATGCTGACTGAAGCTGTCCAGGAGGGAAGCCTCCACGTCAGAGATCCAGTT
Organism: Zonotrichia leucophrys gambelii; assembly: GCF_028769735.1. Classification (NCBI taxonomy): domain Eukaryota; kingdom Metazoa; phylum Chordata; class Aves; order Passeriformes; family Passerellidae; genus Zonotrichia; species Zonotrichia leucophrys. Next base: position 61,320,650 of record NC_088172.1, on the reverse strand, counting down.
GGAGGTTCTACAGAATTTCTGTTTGTTCCTCTCATCAAGCTCTTTTATACCCTCCTAATTATGGGAATCTTCCACAATGAGGATCTGAAACACATCTTGCAGTTGATTGAGCCCCGAGTTTTCAAAGAAGCAATGAGCCAGGAGGATGAAATTGATTTCTCAGAGAAAGAGTTCAGTTCAGATGAGCTCAAATCAGAAGGAGAAGAAGAAACCAGAGGGGAGCAAATGCCAAAGGAAGGACTCCTTCAGATGAAACTTCCAGAACCTGTGAAATTACAGGTAAAAGTACTGTCTTGATAGTGATTGCTCCTGTTTTTTTCATGTGGTAATTTATTTATTTTCAAGGAATAAAGCATTTTGAAATTAATGTTTTCAGTTAAATAGAGATGTAATTTGCTTACAGAAAATGAGAAGACTTAGTATCTTTCTGATGATACAAATTTGCTCACCATAGAACAAGCAACTATCGTTTCATTAAAAAGAATGACTTGCTCAATGCCATTAATAGCAAATTCCTCCTTTTTATGGATTCAAACAGAACAGAAATTCCCTAGAAGAAAGGGATAAATCCATTCTCTTGTAGCTTTAGTTATGTCTTAGGCACATTAATCCCTTGCAGATGTCAGATATTCTGGTGTAAGTTTTCTTTACATGTAGTAAATAACAGCATGCAATGATCCAGACACTTTATTGGATAGTAACTTGCTCTAGGAAATCCATCCTTACGTGCCTAATATGCAGAAGATATTTCTTGGCTTGCCAACTCATGTCTCTTACAACACTGTTTTCTCAGATGTGTCACCTACTCCAGTACCTGTGTGACTGCCAAGTGCGACACCGAATAGAGGCCATTGTCGCATTTTCTGATGATTTTGTGGCCAAGCTCCAAGAGAACCAGCGCTTCCGGTACAATGAAGTGATGCAGGCCTTGAACATGTCTGCTGCCCTGACAGCTAGGAAAACAAAAGAATTCCGATCCCCTCCTCAAGAGCAGGTACAGCTCACAGTGGACAGTTTCTTTCTTGTTGCACTTTATTTGCTTTTTATGTTGCAGAGTTCTGTTTGATTTTAAAGTTTTTCCTTTTGGAGATCGGTGTAATTTGTTTTTTCTTTGTATTCTCTAAGATTAACATGCTGCTGAACTTTAAAGATGATAAAAATGATTGTCCTTGCCCTGAAGAAATTCGGGATCAACTCTTGGATTTCCATGAAGACCTAATGACACACTGTGGTAAGTCTTGTTACTGAATATTTTTACTTTTTAAATATTATTAGCTTTAGAAGCAATTTTAATAAGAAATTTTATGTAAGAAACATCAACTGAATAGTTTGTAAATTACACTGTAAACATTTTAATTATTATGAAAAAAAAAAAATTAGCTTTCAGTCAAAACCAAGGAAATATTCTTATCCTTATCTGGTTAAACTAGAAGGGATGTTTTGTTTCTATATGCATGTTTTGTTTCATAAGCACCTGTTTTGCAGGCTGACAAACTCAATTCCTTCATTCTGTCCTTATGGGGAAAGCAGTCCAGACATCAATGGGTCATTGTTTGATGCTTTCCAGCTTTTCAATATTTTTCTTGTGTTTGGTAACAGGAAATGCAGATTAAATAAATAATTTAGATGAACATTTGAAAGGAAAACAAGGTTTATCTTTTGATTCTTTCAATATTTCTGTAGTTGTTTTCCATTGTTCTCGTCTGTTCAAATTACTTAACATAATTCTTTTCATTACCTTTTTCCGGTAGGGGAAAATAGGAATTTGCATTATCCACAAGTAGAAAATGAATTTTGTGGGTCAGAGGGTGCATCATCATAGAGCAGAACTAATTACTCCATGTATTGCACAATAAGTAAAACAGTTACACATCCTAAGTCCAATGTTTGCTTAGTCAGCCACCACTTGGGGATTCACATTTTGTGGAATGGTTGAGAGACAATATATTGAAAGTTTGCAAATTAAAAAAGGACAACTAGAGCTCAGGGAGTAGCACAACTGTGGGAAATCAGACATTTCATTTGGGTAATTTGAGACCATCTCTGTTTTCCAATTGATAAGACATTTCAGTGTCTTTACTGTTAATTAGTTTGGTAAAGAAGACTACTATCCAAATAATTTTCTAACATGATTTAGTTTGTAATATGAATTTACTGATGATCATTGAAGTGTAGTGTAGTGTCAGTTGCCCTGTTACAACAAAGTGCAACAAAATAACTTTTAATATAAGCGGAGTTGTATCTAATGCAAAAAATTCAGACAACTAGAACCAGATGCAATAAATTTAGAAGAATGATGTTATGTCATGAAGAGACATCCTATAAAATTAAAGACTGCTAAAGAACTCTCCACAAAACCCTTAACTTCAAAAATTTTTTTGGAAACTAAAAAATCCAGAAAATGGTTGAATGACATTTTGTACTTGGACTTAGTGTGAGTAATAGGGGTAGGTCAAGATTTTGAATTCCTCTGCAATGTATGCATGGATCAATAAGTTGGAGAGAAATGAGCTGATAGGAATCCCATGAAGTTCAGCATGGAGAAGTACATAGTTCTGCACCTGGGAAGGAATAACTCCTGCAGCAAGGATGGAATAGGAACCAAATTAGAAAGTAGCTTTGCACAAAAGGTGGGGTCTTCAGTACAAAAAAGACATGGCCATACTGGAGTGATGTCAGGGAGAAGGCATCAAAGAAAGTTAAATTCTTGGACCATCTTTTGTACAAGGAGAGAATGAGAGGACTGGGGTTTAACTTGAAGAGAAAACTCAAAGGGGGATGGCATCAATGTATATAAATACCTGTTGGGTAGGGGGAGTTTAGAAGGCTAAGACACACTTTCCTCAGAGATGTCTAGTAATACAAGCTGAAAATCAGAGAATTCTATTTGTTTGTTACTGTAGGGTGCTGGAACTCAAGGATAGGTTACTCAGAGAGGTTGTGGAGTCTCTTCACCTTAGGAGATATTCAAAACCTCACTGGACATGGTTCTGGGCAGCTTGCCCTTGGACTTGTTTTGAGCTGGGAGGCTGGAATCTAAAGGCTCACTGCAAACACAACTGTTTTGATTCTGTGAATCCTCACATTAATTCTTTTTACGTTTTTATAGCTTATTATAGTAATTCCGTGAAAGAGCACTGTATTGTGAGGGTGGCTACTTTCTTCTGACTGATCACTGGAAAGTATATTTGTTGTAACACTTCTACTTTCACTTCTTTTATATGTTTTACCTAAAAATCTTTACTACTATCCCTTCAACCACACTGTATCTCTAGGGACTTTATCTACACTTTTGGGCTACTTATGTCCAAAACGCAGGCATCAGTGTTGGTGGGGAAAAGTGAATACTGGGGGACATGTATTTATTATATGTTTTATATGTAACATCACGCAAGTTATACGCTAAATTGCCCAGGTATCTGTACTTTCCTGCTTGGCACATATGTCTGTTCTATACTTGTTCCAAATGCTGGTTAAGCATGTCCCATATAAAACTCAGAGCAGAGCAACAGTTCAGTTTAATTATGTTTGTACACACAAGATGTCTGTAGCTTGCTTAATTTTATTCTTTCACTACTTGGTGCATTTATTTAATTTCAGGAATTGAACTAGATGAAGATGGAACCTTGGATGGCAACAGTGATTCAACCATTAGGGGTCGCCTCCTATATCTTATGGAAAAAGTTACATATCTGAAGAAGAAACAAGATGAGAAGACAGTTGATGAGGAGGATAAGACATCCTGTAAGTAAAATGAAATCAGTTTATTGCAACTTAATTACAAAAGGGAAAAAGAAGCGGACCAGGAAGTTCTTCACACATTTTCAGCCAAAACGAGGTGTATTTTTAGTGAAATAGCTGTGCACTTTAAAGTTTGTAGCTTAACTCAAAACAAGCACAGATGGATTTATTAGGCAGATTTGTTTCCCAATGGGATGTAGAGGAAAATTTCTTTTAGCAGCACTTCTGCCCCATTTCCTTTGTTGGTTCATAAATTTTTCAGAATATATCTTGCTATTAGTAGAATGAGTACAGACTTAATAATTGTAGCAAGGTCCTCTTTTATAACTTCCTCAGCTGCAGCAGCTTCAAATCAGTATTTGCATGAAGATTACCATATGAAATAATCTGCCATTAGACTGTAATTAGCAGAAGCCTCCCCACCCAACCTAAAATTCAAGATTTGCTGACTGTAACTGCTATTCTCATTTTCTGATACTTTCTGCCTTTTCATCTTGATAAGAATCACTGCCAGTGGCATCCTAGTTCTGAAGTGGGTGCCAACTGACTATTTAAATTTTATGTATCTTTTTATTTGTCAGTGTTGCCTTTATTTTTATCTTTTTTCCCCTTTTTTGTTGTATGAGGCACTTTCAAATGTCCCTATTTTTTATGTGATAATTAGAGGCTAGGTCTGTGCAGAATCTCGTGATGAATATTCTCTCTTCCTGTTTTTCCTTGTAGTAAGCATAAAGGCTCTATAAAACCTGATTCTCTCTTTCTCATATTAGTAGAAAGAGTATTATGTTAAACAAATAGACCCACAGTATAACTGAAATACAGTATTGCAGTTATCAAAACAGGAACAAAGTGATTGCCTGCTCCCAGGATTCTTTATGAAAAAAAAAAGCAACCAGAACAAACAGACCACCCAAAAACTGGATTGTGTCCCTTCTTGTAATTAATTATTTCAGTCCTTCTGAAGTATCAGCCCAAACACCTTATTTTAAAAGTGTTTCTATTATTAAAAAATGTTATACTCTTTGTCAATGGAAATACCTGTAGTGCAGTGCCTGGACAGTAACAATGAAATACATTATTACTATTCTTTTTACTCCATTCCTTTTATTAGCATGAATTCTCTTTTTTTTGTGAAGCGTTCTATTTTCTGGAAGCTCCTATTTCTTCAGTATCTTTCTGTAATTAATTTTCTTTTTTTTTGTTTGAGTTAACCTGGAATTACCTTAATTGCAATTACACAGCTTGACTATATCAACATATCTTTCCCAAACATACATATACCCCAAGTAATAGAGATTATCAGTGGCACTACCAGATACAGGTTCCTTGTTGCATTGAAGACTGAACTGGGAATATGTAAATTATGATCTCTCATTTATTTAATAATAGTGTCTTTATTTATTTTGAAAGGCCTTTGTCTTTGGAAAAGAAATAAATTAAATTATTTTGATGTGTACATTATAAAACTTTGAGTGATACAGAGCTTAAGCATGTAAATAAATATCATTTACATGTGCTATCAGTATAACTTTTCAGCCTTACTTCATAATAGCCTAAAAAAGCACTCAGACCTGTATTCATAGAAAAATATTGAAAGCAATATACAGAAATAAATCTAGTGACTTCGGGAGCATCCTGTATATCTTCATACATTTTTTGTGTTTAATTTTAATTTTTAGTATAGGTTTTTGGTTTTGAGATATTTCTGCTTCTCTCATGCAGTTTTTCTTTGATAGACTGCTGAAGAAATGCTAAGAAAAAAAATGCTTCTTAGGAATTAAATTAATTCAAATTCATGTTGCATAGTGGGTTCTGAGCGACTAGCAGTAGGGAGATGAACAATTAATGGTAATTCTGTGATTTATTTCTTTTCTTCACAGCTACTCTCCAGCAGTTGATTTCAGACACAATGGTGCGTTGGGCCCAGGAGTCAGTGATAGAAGACCCGGAATTAGTGAGGGCCATGTTTGTGCTGCTCCATCGCCAGTATGATGGTATTGGTGGTCTGGTTCGAGCCCTACCAAAGACCTACACCATAAATAGTGTGTCTGTGGAAGACACCATCAACCTTCTGGCATCCCTTGGCCAAATCCGTTCTTTGCTTAGTGTCAGAATGGGGAAGGAGGAGGAGAAGCTTATGATTCGTGGATTAGGGTAAATGACTGGAGTGTAACTTCTCTTTATTTACAGATTTTGTTATTTGCTGTATGGTTATGGCTGAGGTTGCACCTGAAGTTTGAATCTGAATATGGGTATAAATGCAGGCAGTGCTCTCAGTTATGCAGTATATTCTCAGTATTAAGATAAAGCCTTTGTAGAACTATATGTATCATATGAGGGGAAAAGTGGTTGACCACCTGTAAGACTTCTGAAAAAGTTGAAAATATGTGTGTAATATTTTATGATATCAGAACCTATCTTATTACTGCATTTTAAATAGTATGGCTGTGAAGAATCCTGTCAAGAACACTACCCATTCTCTATGAATGCACCAGCTGTTGGCTCTTGACACATAGGATTTCCCCCAGCAGTCAGTTAATGGAGTTTTGTTTTGTTTTTTTTTTCTGTGAGTGGTATTCCTTTCTTTCAGCTGATAAATGGAAGTGTTACTTATTGCCGCTTTAAAACTCAGTTTCCTCAGAAATGCTGTTAAGATTTTTTTTCCCCTAAGCGTGACATTTTATAATGCAGTTCACAGTTAAACAGAACACTGAAACATTTGCAAAGTAGGGCAATGTTGCTGGCCAGCCCTTGAGGTGACTTTTTTACTTTCTGTACTGCTTTCTGTAAAAGAAAGCTGCTGCAGATAACCAGGAGTTTAGAATGTCTTGGAACATTGATACCATTGAGGTATTTTTTCAAGCCTGAAGCATTAGTGGAGAGAGGAGATGAGACAGCATTTGGAGGCATCATTACTGATGTGAAATTCAGTTTTAGGTTTTGGGAAAAAAATTACTGGGAGTCAAAAATTCAGTGTCAAATAGTCTTCTTCACATCTCATCTTTTAAAAGGTTTTATTTTCCCTGCCTGAGAGGAGGAGGTTTAGGTCAGGAAGAAAAAAACCAAAACAGTTTAAAATGTACAGTGAAATTTGAACAGTTGCCAACAGTTTTTCTCTAGTGACCTGCTAATCCTTTTCTCCTATGGCCTAATTGCTTTCACAGTTATTGATGGGTTTTATTTGATTTCAAGCCTAATTATATTTTTTAGAAATTTAATTACTCTTTAAAATGGACATTTTTATTGGCTATACCATGTCAAATAAAATATTGACATTATGATCCTAAAGTCTGATTTTAAATATGAAAATCTGTTCTGATGAAATATGTAGAAGAGTTCTGCTAAACAGTAAATTGTGAATAATATTTGTGCAGCTTCTGGTTTTGACACTTAGAAGATAGCTGGATACCTCTTTCCCCTAGGATTTTTTTAATTGCTTTTGATGGCAGATAGCAAATGTCTTCACGTTTTAATAATCTAAAAGGCATTTTGTTTCAAAAAGATATTGCACAATTGAATTTAAAATATAAAATAATATAGCAGTTTTGATGATGCTCTTGTCAGAACATAATTTAAGATCTGAGCAGAATTTCTAATGAGAGTAGAAGACTCTTCTACTCCAGTGTAATCAAGGGGTAATTAATGCACTAACTATAATATGGGAACATAAAGGTCACGTTCTTCCATAGTGTGCATAGAAAAATAGACAGGAGAGACTGAACTCAATGGGAAAAGTCCCTGAGGCAATTTTTTACTTCAGGAAGTGGTGAAGAATTGCACAGTAAATCAGCTTTGCAAATAACTTAATAGGTAAACTACTTGCCCATAACATTTTTAAATTTTGTTTTCCTGTAGAGACATCATGAATAATAAAGTATTTTACCAACATCCAAATCTCATGAGAGCTTTAGGCATGCATGAAACTGTCATGGAAGTGATGGTGAATGTGCTTGGTGGAGGAGAATCCAAGGTAAAGCATTTCACTGTTAGAAGGCAGAGGGTTTACAGTAGAGTTGGTAAAAGCTTTTTCCCATAAAGCCCTGACCTGTCACTGGAGGTACTGGGATCATAACATCTTACTAATTTCCATTAACATAACAGTTGACTAAGTTTTTTAGAAGAATCTGTCCTTCCATTCCAGAGGAAGGTATTAGTAGCATTGTAATTTTAGATGCTTTAAAGAAAAAACTGTAGAACTTTCTATGTTTATTATGTTCTAAAGGGGAGATCTTTTTATCAACTAATTAAAAAAACAAATCAGTATTACTCTATGAAACTGAGTATACACCTTCTTTCATGTTTGAAGTTAGAATCTGTGGGTGATCTCAGCTTTAGTTTTTAAAGCCACCTTGATCTTTGAAGCTTAAGGTATTACTATTTACCTGTGAAAGTCCTGTTGATTCCAGTGACAAACATAAGCAGTTCATTTCCTTGGGGAGCAATGAGTACACCACCTACATATTAGTATGTTAGAAGGCTTTATATAAAATGATCCTTTGCATGCTGTGTGTCTGCATTAGAGTTTGAACTTTAGTCTGCTTTTATTTGTTTCTTAGGAAATCACTTTCCCAAAGATGGTGGCAAACTGCTGTCGTTTTCTATGTTATTTTTGCCGCATCAGCAGGCAGAATCAAAAAGCTATGTTTGATCATCTTAGCTATTTATTGGAAAACAGCAGTGTTGGCCTTGGTAAGTATTAAAATTTCAAACTTCCTGCTGATTTATATATGAAACCACCTGTATCTTTCTTCATCCCTCTATTTACTCACTATGTATTGAAATTTCTTGTATTTATGGTGCAAAATGTCTTTATAAACTGTATTGCTAACTCTGGACAGCTCCCCTGACAGTAGCATTAAGTTGAGCTAATTTAGTACACTTTGTTGTATATGCCTGAACATGTAGAGAGACTTAGTGGTTAGTTGCTAATGTTGAGTAACAGAATATATTCCTGTTTTCACAAGGAGAATCATTCATATGTTTTGGCAGCATTTTGTTAAGGCTTACCTCTCACTGCTCAAGCTTGCACCCCTACACTTTTTTTCTGTGTACTGGTCAGTATACAGCTATGGCAGTGGGAGAAACACTGAGCTCATTTGCTTGATTAGATGCATGATTTGATGCCCAGAAATGAACCTTGAAACTTTCTTAATGTTTGCTTTCCTTTGCTCACCTCAAGTGTTGTAGAGGAAATATGTTAATCCTTATTTAATTTAGTAATTGAAATTGACAATATATATGTATTTAGGAATCATCATGGTAATTTTTTAAATGTTGGCAAATGTATTAATGTAAAGGCATAGAACAGAAGTGTAAACTCAAAATCTTTTTGAAGAGGAAGAGCCCAAATCAAATATCTTTGGAGAGTCAATATGAAAACCTTAGATTTTTGTAATGCTATATTTACTGCCATTTAAAAAAATACATAATTTATAATATTTTATTTTAAAGTACAAAGATATTTTCTATTTCAATGGATTTGGTGGCACGTCCACGTATTAGACACACAATCATTACCGCATTTTCCTCAAAGTAGAATTATGTCAGTTAGGAAAATGAGAAAGGGATCTTGAAGTCTATGGTGAGAAGAGGAATGTGCAAGACAAACTGTTTTTAGCTTGAACATTCATATTGTATTTTCATTTCATATCAGTGTCAAATTTCAGGCAAGTGTGTGATAATGTATTATAAAGTGAGATTATGAATTATATATTTATAATCATGTCCTAACTAATGAGAAAATGTTGCATCTTATTAAAAAATTAATGCATTTCCTGTGACTTTGTTGGGGTTTATTAAATTGGTTTTAAAACTAAATGTTATTTTTACAGCCTCTCCTTCTATGCGAGGGTCAACTCCTTTAGATGTTGCGGCAGCGTCTGTAATGGATAACAATGAGCTTGCTCTGGCGTTAAGGGAGCCTGATCTGGAAAAGGTTGGTAGCTTCTTCATCAAACATTTTTTTCCCCTATGGAGAGGAGAAGATACCCGTTTCTTGGAGTGAGCAAAATCCAAGATTAGATGGGAGTTTCTGGTACTTTTCAGGGGAAGACTGAGAACCTGGTTAGTTGTTCTTTCTGCTGGTGGTCTGAAGAGTTGAACAGAGTTTGCAGTGATTACACACACAGTTGTAGCCAGAAGGAATTGCTTCAAAGGCAGCTCCTAATTTTGCCCTAGTGGAGTCCATATCCAACAAAACTTGGTTGCTAAAACCTTTCTTTGTTCTTTTGAATGGTGACATGCAGTGGTGATATAAGGCAATAAGGATTACTAGGAGCTTTGTGACAACTTATTTCAATATATGACAAATTTTCATAGAGATATCTGTCTATATCTGTTGTATTTTCCCCTAACATTTAAACCTGTTTCAGAAAAGTTTAAGAAATTTGAATTAATTACACTCAAGAGAATCTGTGACAATTTAGTAGTCTAAATTGCTGCTGCAAGGAGGATTAGAATAATAGTTACTCTGTCAGTAGTGGATAAAAGAAGCAGATTAAATAATGGAAAGACAGATTCAAGGTAGACATTAAAAACTCATTCTGAAGAAAAGACAGAGGAATTGCAATATCTAATTTCTTTTTGGAGACCTCAAATTCTGGAAATGATATAATCTTCATAGGAAAACATCTGTCATAAGTAATAAAAAAGTGCAGATGTTCCCTTCTTGGAATGGGAAGATGGACCATGTGTGTTTAAAAGGACATTTTTCAGTCTTACCATTCTTATAAGTGCTCAGCAAGAAGAAGCTGTCAAAACTGGCTGAAGGCTGTGCTTAGAATTCTTACAATTCAGAAAGGAAAGGGCCAACTGAAGACTACTACTGAGTCTATAGTCCTGATTTACAAGGAGTGTAATTCCTGCTGTAATTACTGCTGTGCATTTAAAAAAGAAAGGAAAAAAAAAAGCAAGTGATCAAAAATGAAAGAGTGGACCTTTCATTTTTCATGAAAGAAAAGATATGTTTTTGATTATGGATGGTGTATAGTTGGAGGATATTGCAAAACTGACTAATTTGTAATGCTCAGAGTTGCAAGAGAAATGAGAAAACAGGTAGAGAAGCATATTCTAGAGAGACAAAGGATGAAATTGAGATAAGTAGGTTGTGCAGTTCATGGCAGGAGTAAGGAAAGACTGGAAAAGTGAGCTAAGAAAGAGAGTGTTCTTCAGATTAGCACAGAGCATGATATAGTCTTGTCAGGAATAAGAGATGGAGGATACCATATCTTGACAATGTATGAGGAGGCTTCCCTTGAATTTGCACTTCTCTGTTTTTTCACATTTAGTATCTTTTTCATCCAACTTTGCTTTTAGGTGGTTCGCTACTTGGCTGGATGTGGGTTGCAGAGTTGTCCTTTGTTGATTTGTAAAGGCTACCCGGACATCGGATGGAATCCAGTTGAAGGGGAAAGATATTTGGATTTTCTTCGTTTTGCTGTTTTTTGCAATGGTAGAGTAGAAACCTGAACATTTTATAGCTTCCTCTAATATCCAAATAAGTTTATAATTTTAAATAGTAAGACAAGCTAACTTGGTAAGTTAGTGTGAATTAAAAGGACTTGCAGAAAGAGTAGGATTATTCAAGACACATATTAACTTATATGACTTGTGAAATGGGCATCTATGGTCCTGTGAACCTGTGCCCCATTTTTTGGATCCAGCTTTGGTTTTTGAAATGCCCGTGTCTCGTTTGGAAGTAGAGCAGAGATTGCTGAATATTTTTGTGATAAAATCATGGTAGGTACAGAGCCAAAGCCCTATCTTTTAATGAAAATTTAAATAGTCCGGTTTTATTGTCCAAGCAATTATATTGGTCCCCTCATTAGCCCGTGCACTTGACTGAATCTTTGCTAAAATTCAGTAGTTTAAGTGGTGCTTTAAACATCCTTTACTACATAGTTAATTCCTTGGCTTTAATTCATTTTGGATAAAAACATGTTTTTGTTTTTGTTTTTTTTTCCATTTCATTGCAGTAATAGAGCAATATGTGTGTTTATGTAATTCTGTTGTGATATTTAAACTGTTTTGTAGTAAAAAGTCTCTATGTGTTCTGCTCTTTTGAGTGCCTTTTTTTTTCTGATTATATTTCAGACCTCTTTTTGATATAATCTTGTATCTTAATATTTGTTCTGTGTGGTAGGAGAGAGTGTGGAGGAGAATGCTAATGTTGTAGTCAGACTGCTTATTCGCCGACCTGAATGTTTTGGTCCTGCTCTAAGAGGAGAAGGAGGCAATGGGCTGCTTGCTGCCATGGAGGAGGCAATACAAATATCAGAAGATCGAACAAGAGATGGGCCTTCCCCAAGTAATGGATCTAGTAAAACCCTGTAGGTGCAGTAGAATTGCTTACCTTGTCATAATATTTGTTTATTTGTTTTGTAATATTAGATGTGAAATGACTTCTTTGTTTTAACACCTGAATTATCAGTGCATTCTTCCTTGGATTCTGTGTTGGAGAGAGATTTATCTTTTGCTAAACAGTGCTTCCTCTGCACTATTAATTTACATAACTCTGTCTAAATATTAAGACATCTCTAGAATTCTGTTTGTTCTTTTTCATTGCATTAAGAGTCAGTCCACTGATGCAAAATGAGACAGGCAAAGGGTACCAGTGGTTACAACAGAGTTGTTGCTGCAATCTTTTAGGGACAAAATACATTCTGTCTTAGTCTGCTCTAAGTCCATTTGTTGACAGAAGCCACTCTCTGCAAGCTGTTACACCTATGAGAAAATTTTCTTTCTTTATTACTGTTGTTAAAAACATTTTGGTTTTTTTCTTTTAATCTTTTGTTTATTGTAACATTTAACTAATTACAGTGAAATAGAAGAACAAGAAGATGACACTATTCATATGGGAAATGCAATAATGACCTTTTATGCTGCCTTGATTGATCTCTTAGGACGTTGTGCTCCTGAAATGCATGTAAGTTTTATGTTCTTCATACACTGGAAAGTAAAGACTTACTTGTTTTACAGGTTACAGGTTTGCCATTCATTTTTTTCTCAAGTATTAGGTTTAGGAAAGATACCTCATGCTATCAAGTATTAAAGCAATGGTATGGCCACACAGTATCTTAGTGGACATAATGTCCTGTTCTATTCATTGACAAGAGGAAAAAAGTCCTCAGAAGCTCTTCTTTTTAAAGGAATTATTCCCTTTTTTTTTTTTTTGGTTTGACTGTCCATTGTGACAATAAAATTCCTCAAATGTCCCTATTTGCTGGGATTGTATAGAGTGATGTATTTTCTATAAACTAAAGTTTTATTCTTCATATACTTATTTTAAATAGACTTTTAAAGTTGCGTGTAAATGTAAATATTATTGGGCAATTTTTTAAAATGTTGGGATAAGCACTATACTTGGACATATGCATCAATATCTCAAAAGCTATTCACACCAGCAAACCTTCTCAAAGAAAAGGTGTCACTATTTCAGGCATTAGATACAAAGAATTAGAAACACTGTAAAAACTCTATCTCTTATTATGTTAGAGATGGAAACTATTTGCAAATATTTGTTGTTTATGATTGAATATACATTATTATTCTTCAGAAATTTAGTTATATGTAGTTTCTCATTTCACCCTGGAATGTGCCGTAATTAATATACATTAGTATAGATCAGTATCAGGCTTGTGCAGGGATAGATAACTTGAGAGAGAAGAGATGTATGTAGTTAACAAGGTCAGTGTATGAATACCTGTTTTGTTTGAATAAAAAATTGTCTTGTTTTCTCCCTGTCTTGCTGCCCTTTTTAAAAAGCAAAACAAACAACTGAGATACTTGAAAGTTTCTTATTTGACCAGGACAAAACCCCTAATTTTTTCCATCTGAAAATCTGCTTTTGTTTTCCTCCCCACCCCTCCCACCATATGCTACTACATTTTAAGGCTTTGTTCACCAACTTTACCTAATTTCTGTTCTGAAAATGAACTTACTTTTATTTAATAAGCAAACATGTAGATTTTTAGACTTTGCACATTTGCATCCAAACTACAGCAAATCAATGCAGATTGCACGAAATTTACATTGTTAATTATAATGCAATTTTGAGGCTAGTTATTCTTTTGTATAGAAGATAAAAAGAGGATCTTGCTACATTTGTATTTGTCTTTTTATTAGCTAATTCATGCTGGTAAAGGGGAAGCCATTAGAATCAGATCAATTCTACGGTCTTTGATTCCACTTGAAGATTTGGTGGGAGTAATCAGTATTGCTTTCCACATGCCAACCATAGCAAAAGGTAAGATTTTTCTGCACTTTTTCTCCCATCCTAGTCTTATGATTTGTAATTTACTGACACATTGACAGTCATACTTTTTTCGGCATTTAAAAAAAATATAGACATTCAACTATTTATTATGTAAATTGAAAAACAGATCATGTGTATCTCATACATGTTTCAAAAATCTTTCTGCATGCTGTAGTCAACAATTCTGTGTACCCCTAAATCACTGATATAAATCCTGTTGAATTGAGTTATGAAAATCTATTACAACTTTAAAAAGAAATTTTAAAATGCATGATTTCTGATCTTAGAACTCTTTTACAATACTGCAGTCTCATTTCTCAGTAACATAATCCTTAGCTCTTGCTGTTCTAACCCTATCAATTGCTTCTAGCAGATCTTGTTAAGACACCAGAGTTGTTCTCCAGCAACTATGGTGAAGTGATAGGTGTGACATACATAGGAAAATGCATTTCTTTGCTTTTCCTGCCTATATGAAATTGATTGCAACAGTGGGAGCTATATGAGCACCTATATAAAAGGGAAAAGGATAACCTCTGGTTTTTTGTGTGTCTGGAGAGAAAACATTATAAATGCAACCCAGATTGTTTAGACACTCACAGCACAAGATTTTCCAATAGGTTACAGTGGAAGAGATAAAAAGATCAATCAGTCTATTTTACTATTACTTATTTATATTCCAGATAGGGATAGACCTATAGGTGAGATCTCAGTAGCAATCTGCAGCTCATAGATACAGAAATGCTTGTTTCTTTTCCAAAATGGAAGTAACAAAGTTTTAAAATATTTCAATGAATTCCTTTTAGATGTTTTGAAAGTTTTAAGATATATAGGACTTGTTAGCACATTACTAATTCTTTGTCATACATTAGAGATCTGCTCACCAATACTGCATTTCCAGGGTCTCTGATGTAGCATTCTTGTAATTTTTACTTTCCATTTGCTTCTGCTGAGAACTAGGTAGTTATGTGGGTTAATTATTATGTTTTAGGTACTTAGCATTTAGAATATCAACTGTTAAGAATCTTTTAATATACAAAACATAAACAGAAAAGCATGCAGGGCCTTTGAGGTCTCTGGGTAGAATTTGTCTTATGCATTCTTTTTTATTTAACTGCAAATATGTTTTCTTTGTCTAACCAAAATATGGGGAAGATGCCTAGGTGTTAACAGAGATTCAAAGGCTCTGTCAAATAGCAGCATGACTGCCTAGTCTGCTGATGAAGGAGAATCCTTGTCACTGAAGTCTTATTTCTTCCTTTTAGATGGTACTGTGGTGGAACCTGACATGTCTGCGGGGTTTTGCCCAGATCACAAGGCAGCCATGGTTTTGTTCCTTGACAGGGTCTATGGAATTGAGGACCAGGATTTTCTTCTACACCTTCTTGAAGTTGGCTTTCTGCCAGACCTTCGTGCTGCTGCCTCATTAGATACGGTAAGGGTTTCAGTCTGTTTTTTTGTTGCTTCTCTTACCTTATAGAAGACTACAGAATTTTTCATCCCTTGGAAAAGCATTTTGGATGTCTTCACATCATCTGTGTTTCTCAAATGCTGACTGAACCGCATGTTGCTTTTTCTGAGCTTTGATAATTTTTCAAGATGCATCATCCAGTGTAATACTCACTTTTTTAAGGACTTGCACTGATACCCTTATCTACAAAAGATGCAATGCTTTTCCCCAGGTGATTTTCTGAGCTTGTGCTATGGAATCCAAATCAGATGAGCTGCCAGTGAAGCAGCAGGGAAGAAGTGACTGGGAGCCTCTTTCCAGAGATAGACAGAAAGCATTCATCTCTGTGCATTTGTTAGGGACACCTACACTGTTATTTAGAAAATTGCCACATTTCTATTTTAGTTCCTCCTCGCTGTTGCTGCCTTTTTTTTTTTCCTCCTGTGAGTCTTATTTTCTATCTAATTTCTTTTAGCTGTCTTGGTCGAGAAAGCTTAGATTTAGAGAGCTATTATGAGAGCTAAGACATTAAATTTGGTTTTCCTATTTGATCTTTTATGACAACAGTTTTTTCTGAAAATAATGATGTTGTTATTTAAGATCATAGAATCATACAATTGTTTAGGTCAGGAAAGACCTCTAAGATTAAGAAGTCCATCTGTCACCCTAGCACCACCAACATGTTCACCATTAAATCATATCCTCAAGTGCCATATCCACTTTTTGGAATATATATTTTGTTTTTCTGAACACTTCCAGAATTATGACTCCACCACTTACCAGGCAGCCTGTTCCAACACTTGGCAACCCTTTCTGTCAAGAAATTTTTGCTGATACCTCATCTAAACCTCCCCTTTGCAACTTCTGGCCATTTCCTCCTGTTCTGTCTCATTACTTGGGAGAAGAGACTGACTCATCATCACCACAGACTCCTTTCAGGCAGGTCTCCTCTGAGCCTCCTTTTCTCCAGGCTAAACAGCCCCAGTTCCCTCAGCTGCTCCTCATGGGACTTGTCCTCCAGACCCTTCACCAGCTCCATTGCCCTTCTCTGGACAGACTCCAGCACCTTGATGTCCTTCTTGCAGTGAGGGGCCCAAAACTGGAGACTGAAGGTGCAGTTTCACCAGTGCTGAGTACAGGGCCATGGGCACTGGCCTGCTGGTCACACTATTGCTGATACAAACCACAATGCCAGCAATTATCTTGGCCCCCTGGGCACAAGTTAATGTTCAGCTGTTGACCAACACCCTCAGGTCCTTTTCTGCCAAATATTTAAGAAAGAGCTGGTGAGGATTTTTAACTCACATGGAACTTGGCCTTGTTCATAGCAAAAAGATGCAGACTTCTGTTACCTGATTTTGGAGTGTTCTGTTTAGCAATTATGACATTTTTCAATATAATCTTGAAAATAATTTTTTGAATGGCCACATTTACTGTTTTTGTTTTCGTTCATGAAAAACAAAACCAAACCTTTCTATGAGACTTTAAAAGCAGCATAAGAAGATAGGCATCTAACTCCAGCAGGTATCACATCCTCATTTCTGCATTTTGGAAATTTCCCCTTTTACAACTGTAGAACAAAAACAACAATTTATTTTCATTTGTAACTGCACTGATGAGATAAGTCTAATTTCTGTCCTGTTTAATTTGTAGGCTGCTTTAAGTGCTACAGACATGGCTTTGGCTCTGAATCGATACCTTTGCACAGCAGTCTTGCCCCTCTTGACCAGATGTGCTCCTCTGTTTGCTGGCACAGAGCACCATGCCTCCCTCATCGATTCCTTGTTGCACACTGTGTACAGACTCTCAAAGGGATGCTCTCTTACCAAAGCTCAGCGAGATTCTATTGAAGAGTGTTTGCTGTCCATCTGTGGGTAAGAAAATACTCCTGGCTGCACAGAAATGCTAAGTAATAAAGCAATCTTTGATATTTATAATACAGGAATGCAGAACTATGCCACCAGTAACATAATTAGGATTTTTTTTCCCCCTGTAAGATGATTGTGGTAGTTGTTAAGATACTGTACTCAATTTGCAGTTTTATTAATTACCAGTCATTCCTCAGTAATCATTCATTCAGTTATGTCCTCAGTTATTCTGCCATCGCCAAATCTTTTAAATGAAAACCTTGGTGATAAACTAAGAGAATGCAAAAAGGAAAAGCTCTAGAGTAATACATAGACTGAATTGCCATTTAAATAATTTTAGCTGTGCAGATTTCTGGTTTATATTCAATAACTAATCTAATTCTATGTAGAGGTTTATTTATGGTGTGTTCCATTTGAAATCGTAATCAATGACTAGTATTGTTATGTCTCTACTGAACAGAGACAGATTTTGTGACAGCTTTGTGACAGGTTTTGTTTGTGTGTCTGCAGGTCTAACCAGTTGGTTATTATCCAATTTTTTATAAATCCACAGGCTCAATTATGAAAAGCTGACTAGGCAAATATGAATTCAGCTTCTAATTACAGTTAGCATTTAGGCTTTCAGTTCACCAGAGGATTTGGTTTGCTTTTTTGGCTTTTTCTTAGTATATCACCATGATTTTTTTTAATAGTGTGCTTGTGTGCCCCAAAATTATAGACATTTGTATTATAATACTGTAAAAAAAACCCCTAAAAATATATTACATTAGATGGTATTTGATATGACCCTTTAATATATACATTGCATTGATAGCAACCAATAAAATGTACCAGATTCTGCTATTTATCTGGAAAGCTTTAATGTCTATGCCATTCTAAAATTAATATTATAACAATTTCTTCTCTCCTTCCAGTTGGTGCCCACTGCCGTGTCTTGTTTAGCACGTCTGAAGAGATAGTGCTCTTATGTCTTCATTAGCTTCTAAAATATTTTAAGGGTCATTGAGATATATTACAAGAAATTAACATTATATCCTTTTTTCATGAGCATAGTGATCCTAATACACTTTATCAAAATGCAGGAGTTTTTTTCCTGGGTTTCTCTTTCTGTAGATCAGACGTTTTCTTGGCTTCTTTGAAGCATTTGATTTTCAGCTTGTTCAGAATATTTTCTTTGGTATACACTTGTTTGCTTTCTTCTGGACCCCTAGTGCCCTAGTGCCACAAGGAAAATATTTTATGCATTTGAAGAATTCTAACAGCATAGAGCTGATATGTTGCTTTAATGTATTTATCAATTATTTACATGAAACTGTGCTGGTACACCCATTTGAAATGGTTTGTCTGCTTTTAGGCAGTTGCGGCCTTCCATGATGCAGCATTTGCTGAGGAGATTGGTATTTGATGTACCTCTGTTAAATGAACATGCAAAGATGCCTCTCAAGGTAAAAGTAAATATTAGTATTCAACAGCATTCTTTATGCAACAGAAAATAGTTGCGTGGAGAAGATTCTGTGTAATCTTTGTTATGTTATTTCCACTCTGCAGTAATCTAAGACCATTGTTTTTAAAAATAAATTGTTGGTTTGGGAGAAATTCAGTATGATTTACATCCATCCATATGGAATTATGAAGTCTGGGTCTAATGTTTTCTTCTCCTTTAATTATTTCCTGTTTGGTTCAGCCTATGTGGAAACAGAAGAAAAATCCTATTTTTCCATAGGGTCAGGGTGCAGAATCCAGTGCACAAAACATAACAATTGACAGTTTTGTGTGTGCCCTTACATTTCACCTCTGCACTGGTTTTCCTTGCTTTTGGAAAAACTACTCTGTTGGTGGTGGCTGGAAATCTCTGAAGTAATTATGTTTAGTAGTAATGTTGCATTTTGTTTTCAGCTCCCAAAAGTTTAGCTGTATCTTTTTATTCTGATTCCTAATGCATAAGAAACATGAGGGTTTTTTTCCTTTTGGAGCTGACACATTCTTTAAAGATTCCTGATATCATCATTACTTTTAATAAACATTTGCTTCCACAACTTCCCTACTGTTTTTCAGCAGTCCTTTTTAATGCTTTCCCAGCACAGTTTTGCACTGGATACTTAATATTTTTATTTAATATATTTTTATGCTTTAAGAGCACATCAGCACATCTGCAACTCTGATGTAAGAAGAGGAATTTAAATTGTAAATCTCAAAACCAGGGCCTGCTGCTGAAGTCCTGCCAAGGATTTCATAATTTGGTTATGCCCTCCCAGAAACCCTCAATCAAACTAAAGATTGTGGAGCAGCCATTCTTTCATGCTTGTGAGAAAAACAGTCTATAATTCAATATACTGCCCTGAAGGGGTCTCTCCTAATGCATTATGGCATTTTACGTGTTGCTAAAACCAAATAGTAACTTGGCACTTCCTGTATGGCTGTAGTGCTTCAGGGTTTGTTTTTTGAGGGGGGACGAAAAAAACCCAGCTTCTTGACATCTGTTCATCTAAAAGAACAGATTATATGATACCAAGGGCCATGAATGCAGTGAGCTGCCCTTGTTGCTGAGCCGACCAGTGAGGAAATAATAATTGGATCCTTTTGGCTAGTCAGGCTTTGCAAGAGTAAAGATGTGAAGAGAACCATGGTGTTAGTTTGGGCAAAGGATTTTGTCCATTCACACCAAAAAGGCTAATACTTCTGAAGAATTGAATCTCAATCTGAAGATAGACCTATAACTTTTAAAAGGTTTCCATGACCGTAAACTGATTTCCAGTGATTTAACAAGGGACTCCTACCCATATCTGCTGTGTTTCTGATTTGAAAGTATTGTAGTACTGTGGTGTGCGTTCCTTACGGGCATGGGCTGGCAAGCCAGTTATAGTAATGTAAAGAGGCAGCTGTAAGTTAATCAGACATCTGAAAATCTAATTTTGAATGGGAAGAGAGGAGAAAATGATGAAGGCAAATCAGAATACAGTGCTATCTACTGTGAATACATTTGCTGGTTTCTCCAGTTAAAAATTGCCTCAGGTTTTATGCAGCATGCAAATTCAAATCTATGATGCTGTTCCTGAATTCAGTATAGTTCAGACATTTTGGAATAGGACTGCCTTGTTTTTATTTCCTCTTAAATAATATTCAGTACTTCATCAGGGATTTTTCTAAGACTAAACCTACCTTACTCTCTTGACTATGTTTAAAAATATATTCATATATATTATTATACACATGTAGTCAAAAAGCAAACTTGTCTTGCCATTACATGATTGAATATAGTTTTAAAAAATATTTTAAAGTACATTCAGCTCTTAGAGTCCATATTTCTGAGACTCCTGTGGTTCTGCATAAATGATAAAACTTTGGTCTATTTACATGTTATATGCATCAAAGTTCTTCTCTGCATTTTTTCTTTAGTCATCCAACAATTTAAATAGTAAATAAATATTAACAGATTATTTAAATATGAAGATATACAAATACACTACATGTATTGTTTTGGGTTTTTTTCCTGATCTGTTGAAAGTGTAAAAGAACAGTGCAGTATTAAGATTATATTTTTGGCTATCAAAATCCTCACTTCTACATATCAGACATGTTTTGTTTTTTTTTTTTAATTCCTGTCTTTTTTTATGCTTATATACACATTTATGTCATAAATGGCTGCATTTTTCGAACTTGAAGCTTGTTCAGACTCAAAAAAAGGAAATCATGTCAGCTCTCTACTGACTGTGACTTGCAATATTTTCCAAAAACAAAAAGGTTTTGCAAAATGATATTGAAAGAAAGATGAAAAAGCTGCTCATTCTGAGTGTATATGCACCAGTGATAAAAAAAATATATAGACAACATGGCTTATTGATAAAAGTAGAAATTTTTCTGGTAGCATCTGTCTAATGTTTGAGGGCCAGAATGGAAGCACCTCAGCAGTTATATTTCTATTTACTTTCAAAATATGTTCTGTTTCAGTTACTGACAAATCATTATGAAAGATGCTGGAAGTATTATTGTTTGCCAAGTGGATGGGGTAACTTTGGTGCTGCCTCAGAAGAAGAACTTCATTTATCCAGAAAGTTGTTCTGGGGTATTTTTGATGCTTTATCTCAAAAGGTAAGTAATTTTAGTATTCATCTATTACTATAAAATCCTTACTGTGTAACCCTTTTTCTTAATCTGTAATTTTTATTCAGTTGATATCAACACTGTATCATGCACTTTTCAGGAAAAAAATACAGGCTTTAGTGAGTTTAAATCTTCCTCTTATAGCTTCTAATTTAATGTCGGTATAAAATATTATCTCCTAATTAAAAAAACTATGACACTAAAGCAATAATCTTGAAGTGTATCTGTACAGATCTGTACGCTTTTCTGCTTAATAGTTGCACTTTCAGCACCCTTGAATCAATTCCGTGCTATACGGTAGTTTAATAATATGTCTTGGTATGTATTTATTGTTCATTCTGTGACTATTTCAAACAAACCTGTTTAAAATGTCATGATTTTAATTTCAAATCTAAGTGTTAAGGAATGCTGTGCATATTCCTCTGCTGTGCTGTCTTCTGTGGTATCTGAAAAATGCTTAGTGTTGTTACCAGTGAAGTCAACACTTTTCCTATTTACTTGAGCAAGATTAAGACTTGCATCTAACTTTCTGCTTTGGACAGTCAGTTCTCTTTATTTTCAGAGCAAAAACTCAGTTTCATACTGAGTAAGAGTGCCATTCTCTGACTGCTTGGTTTCATCTACAGCTGCATCAGTTTCACCTGTGGTGTTGAGGGCTCCCTTTCACTCCTCACTTTCTGTCCCCTGTGTGTTCCACAGAAGTATGAACAAGAACTCTTCAAACTGGCTTTGCCTTGTCTGAGCGCAGTTGCAGGGGCCTTACCCCCAGATTATATGGAATCAAATTATGTCAATATGATGGAAAAACAGTCTTCAATGGATTCAGATGGGAACTTTAATCCTCAACCTGTTGATACCTCAAAGTAAGGAATTTGTTGCACCTGGAGGTTTCTTTGATCATGCATGTTGAAAAGGGGGAGGGGGGAGTCTGTTGTTTGGTATGATGTGAATTTGAAGTTTCTCTTCTGAATGCTTACTTTATAGATAAAATGGTGATCTTAATATTTTTATTTATGTATTTATTTTAAATCAAGTAAAGCAATAGCTAGCAAGTTACAACATTAATTTCTTGGTCCACTTAGAATGTTTTTAATCTATTTTTACCCAGGAGATAGAACTATCCAATTGTCTTTATATGTCTGCTGCAAACAAACCAACATGCTCTTAGAAGCATGAAAAAGTAGACAAGTCTACATCATCCCTGTCATTATTAACATATGTCAAGACACTAATTCCAATCTGTGTGAATGACAGTGTACCTACAGAAAATTGTTTTATTGTGCCTTCATATAATCTTTTAAAATATGAATAATGGGAATTGGACAGAATAATCTTCATTCCCTCTAGGCAGCCAGACTATGGCCCTGCTTTTTAAAGTATCCTAGCCTGAAAAAGCACGTCTCTGAATGGAAATTTTCTGCTCTGATTTTTGACTGCAGCAAGCATGCCATTTCCCTTTGTATAGAATAGTCTTACAGAAGCATGGCTGTGGATTATATTTTTAAAAATACCTGTTGTAAAACATTTGCTTCACTTGCCCCTGTGAGTTTTCTGCCTGTATTAACGTTGAGCACACAAGATGCTGTCAGTAGATTGGCACCTTCCTTATAGCATGTTTGTACATGTATGCATGTCTAAATACTGCAGTAAAAGTCATAATCCAATCTGGAGCATAGAAAGGACATCAGTGACCATTTAAATTAATTTTTCTAAGATGTAGCTGAAATTTATGAAGGTTTTTAACAAATTTTCTTAAGAATATTATATTATCATTTAATTGAGTTTTTATCTGGTGTCATTTCAGAAAAAATGTAGATAGCTGGAATAGATTTGAAAAAATCAGAAAATGTTATTTGATATTACTGAAATTATATATCACTTCATTGCTGTAGGAGTCAGCAGTTCTGTGAGGTTTCAAGACAAAGAACTGCTGCTATCATTGTAACCTCCAAATTATCCCACATTCTTTTAACATGCAAATCCAGCTTTATGTTGCTTACTAGTACTGGACTTACTTGTGTGAAGGTATAGATAATAGGATGTTAGTGTGCTTGTAATTTTATTGCATTTCTGAAATTATTTGAAGTATTATAGTATTAATAAGGTTCCCCTCAAAATACAATCTTACAAACAATAAAAACCTGCTGACAGTGCTGGATGAAATGTTTTCTGACCTTTGTGTGACTGTGAGGCTCTTGCAAACTGTTACTGACATAATTTGGTTTTACCTTTCTGCTTTTTGAAAAAGACTGAAAATCCAGACTTCTATTTCACAGTAGATGGCACTCTAACACCACTTGTATTGAAATTCTTTGTTAGGAGGGCAAGGTATTACTATTTCCTCAGTGATCAAAAGTAGTTATTTTCTTTCATTTGTAGCAATGCTGATGAAGTAAACAACTGATATTTGATAAATATTTTGGAATATATAAAATAGATAATGTTTCAAGAAAGACAGCACACTTAGTTTATAATGGACATGTGCAATAAGTTACTACCATATTTTTGAAACTGTACGTTGTAGTTATGGCTTATGACTAAGAAAATACAGGACAAAAAGCACTCGAGCTTGATCTCATTACTGATTTTTCCTTGCACATATGTTTCAAAGAAGTTAAATTCCTACAGCATCTATGGTTGTCATTCAGTGCCCATGAAATAATTCCAATATCTTCCTTGATTTAATTGGGCCTTGGAGCAAACTGTATGTGAAAAACAGGAAAGGGTGTGTGCATTATTTATTATTTTCAAGTTTTCTTTACAAAGAAAAGCATTAAATTTTAGCCTGTGTGATATAATGTTGATTTGCTTTTCCCTTTCAGCATTACAATCCCCGAAAAGCTAGAATATTTCATTAACAAATATGCAGAACATGCTCATGACAAATGGTCAATGGAAAAGGTAAAATCTACCTTCCTCTTAAAGCAAAATCATATTTTTATTTGAATAATTTTCATCCTTAAAATATTTTATTCTGAATGATATTATTTTTCATGATGTTACAAGTTGGTATGTAGGTAAGATATAGATATACTATTTTCTTGAAATATATTTGCAGGAAAGTTTTTAAAATGCATATGAATATTTCAAAATAGGGTTTAATCATTTCATAATTTTTTTTGCTGACTTTTGAGTAAATATAATTGGTTATTGTTTAACAGTTTTATGGACCTGAATTTTCTTTTTTTTTAACCAAATAAGCTCTTTATCCTTTTTATTCCTTTGTGCATTTTGTTGTCCAATATTAAAAAAATAGTTCCTCAACTGTAGTACAGTATTCTGCTTTATAAAAATCATTGAAAGAAAAATGTATCCAAATGGTTGCTTTGGTAACCGTTATTTTGCAAAAAGATGGCGTGCTGGATGATTAATATTTTAATTTGTAAATAATATAAATGTTGTTTGAGAAAATAATAGAAAGGAAACTTTAAGAGAACAGCTCTGCAGAAGCATTATTCAGTTAATTTCTACCAATGGAAAGGATTTTTCATAATTTTTTGTGTTTCCCTATTTTATCCTTCTTATTCAGTTTGCCAATGGATGGACCTATGGTGAAACATTTTCTGAATCTGCAAAAGTGCAACCACTAATGAAACAATATAAGTTACTGTCTGAAAAGGTAAGGAATTTGTTCATGCTTGATTGAAGGTTGCTGAAATATCACTGAAAATATATTGCCTTGTCTTTTAATTGTTTTAAGAAAAAAAATACTTACGCTATATCAGCTAATGTGTGGTTGTTGCCTTTCTCAAAATTCTGAAAAGATAGAGAAAGGTTTCATTGTATAATAAATAGGCCACTCAAACCTTTTCTCGCAAAGCTGAATCTACATGGCATAACTTACAGTGAAACCAAAATGTGATATTGCCACTCTATTTTTGCAGTAAGGTCACACAGGAATGCCTTCTTGCTTAGTGGTCTAGGTTTAGCCTTTGTGTGGTCTCCAGCAGAAAACCACGACATCTGGAGAATTTGATATAAATGAAGAAATGCTGAATGAACTGGGTTTCTTCAGCTTAAAGGGGAGAAAGTTGCTGGAGATACGGTCTTGGTTTCCTGGTTCCTAAGCATTAGTTACAGAGAAGATGGATGGATGGATGTATTCTCTTCACAGGGTGCACAGTGACAGGAGAAGAGGCGATGGCTGTAAGCTTCTTTAGCAGAAATGCTTTCTAAAAATTCTTCTTACCTTGAGAGATTAAATGTCACCCAAAAAGGTGGTGAAATCAGCTGCATGTTGAAAGCATGATGCAGCAAGACCTAGATAACTAATCTTGATAGCCCAGTTAGGTACCTTATCTGAACTCAACAGAAGGTAGAGGCAGATGTCCAGAGATCTCTTCCAACACAGACTTGTTTATTATTCTGTGATTATGGTTTTTGGTTCATGTAGCAGATAAAACACTGCATTACTTCTGATAATTTCTGTTCCACCCTTGATTTCATGCTATTAACACAGTTTTCCCTGAGATCATCATCTTCCTGCAGGGCCAGAATTCTTTTCCCCTCTGGAATGATAAATAAACTTTTTAAAATCTATATGATTTATTTGCATCATTTCAATAACCCTGAGCCATAATGGTTGAATTCAGCACATTTCTTTGCATCTCAGTATAACCAGGACAAAGTCCAACAGTTACTTTTTGCTCTGTACAACATAAACAAGTTAATTACTGCATGTACTTTCTTCTAGGAGAAAGAAATTTATCGATGGCCGATCAAAGAATCACTCAAAACCATGCTGGCATGGGGATGGCGAATTGAAAGAACGCGGGAAGGAGATTCCATGGCACTGTATAATCGGACACGTCGCATATCTCAGACCAGTCAAGTGAGCCACTTTCCTAAAAACTTTGTGTTATTCTCTGTAATTAATAATAACTGCCTTTTGAAAGGAGGCCTTTCAACTTTTAGGGCTCTATATGCTCATACACATGCTTCTGAAAATAATGTCACACATAGGAAGAAAAGCCTGGACACTGTTCTTTTTAAAGCAAGAGGTACCTGTTACTGCATAATCCATAGAGCAGAGCCTGTCAGTGCCTCTTTTCTAGCCACACTTCTTGTGTCTGTGTCATCCAGGAAACCTCTTTGACCATTTGTGTCTGTAAGAAGCAAACCTCTGACAAATTTAGACAGTAAAAACAAAGAATAAAGACACGGCAATATTTTCTGGATGGGGAGGAGGGACAGAAGGTAAAAGAGAACTATTTATAGGTTTTAGTCTTCAATGTAGAAATAGGGTTGAAAAGCTAATTTAAAAGTTTAATTTTTGCCTGAATTCAACTTAAACTAGATTGTGTGATATTGCTGAGAAAAAAAAGAATCTCTAGATAATGCAGAGATTTAATCATAACTTTATCCTTGTTTATAGTAAGTTCAAACTCTAAATGAGTTCAGGTGAAATTTTTATTTATATGAAAGGGATTTGTGTCTGATAGCCATCTGACTTTGGGAACAAACTGTGTTGCACTTTGCCTAATTCTCACTGAAGTTTACTACCCCTGATATATTTTCAGCTGTACCACAAAAATCTTCTTGCTCTCTAGAGATTTACAAGTGACTTTTTCTTTAAATTTCCTAATTACTTTCAGTGTCTCCTAACATTAACTTCTTCATATTAAATGCTTGTGTAACTCCCCTGTTTTGCACATTTGTCATTCAGATCTCTGTAGATACAGCCCATGGTTACACTCCTCGAGCAATTGACATGAGCAATGTCACCCTCTCCAGAGACTTACATGTAAGTCAGAAACACCTAAAATGCTTATGGTTTGTTCTACAATTTAATTTTGTCTGTTTTGTTAGTTTATTTTAAACAATTTGGTACCAAATATTACCTATTTTGATATGCTTTGGATTTGGTGGGGGCTTTTTGGTTTTTTTCATTGTTGCTCTTTGATCCTCTATTGCTTAAAATCATGGTTCATGTTGAAAACCTTTGAAATTTTCTTTAGTTCTGGATTGATTTTCTTGTGAACATTTGCCATTTTGAAAAGAATCCTGTTTAGAAGAGCTAGCAGCATCAAATTTTTCTGTTACTCATTCATTTCTCCACCATCTTTTCAAAGCATTTTGTCAATGCTCTTTATCTCTAAACTGAAGGAATGAGAATCAGAAACCATTAAGTACTGTGAGAACAGAGAATGAAGGAATTGGAGGTAGGATTTTGACAGATGTGTCCGCAGGTTGCTGTTATTTGGACCAATGTATGTTTTAGTTGATGGTCTGTTGCTGTCATTAGATAGAATTTTTTTCATGGTGCTTGCTGGAGTATGGTGCTAGGTTTTACAGTCTGCTAATTTCCTGTGAGTACAATTGCAATGTAATGTAGGCGTATACTAAATAGCTTTAAATGAGTTAGCATGAGTGTTTGTACCAGTCTAGTGATGGCAAGGTGGTGTTCAAAGCTGACTACAATTGAGTCCTGAAACACAGGCTTAACTTTGCCCATACTGAGCTTTGCCATATTGCAAACAAGCAGTGGTAGTAAATTAATTGACTAACGGTGCAGTATATACTCTACTGTAGTCTAAGCAAATTCTCACATTGGATTTTCACTCCTTGATTACTGTCTTGCAGTTTCCAGTTTCATAGTTGTAGCAGTTTTGGATTTGGGACTTCTGTTTGTCCCTTGCTTAGTTTTTTTATGCTGTACCCTCTAACTCTTGTCATTACTTGTAATTCCTTTGTAGCCCTTAGCTATAAGGCAGAGTTTGTTGGCTTTATGATTAATTTGCCCTATGAAGAGAGATCTTCTTTGAAACCCGCTTCAAAATCTGTTATTAAAAGCTAAGCAAATTTAATTCAAATGTAATTTCAGCTGTTAATTGTTCTGATATAGATACTGAGGAAATTTATACAAATGTTGATTATTAACGAGATCTGAGTTTTAAAAATTAACTATGTGTAATTTTGAACATTTTTGAAAATGTTTAATACCTTTCAAATTGGAGTTCAAGGTTAGGTAGCAAGACTTGTAACCATGTCTTAAATTGTAAGTGCATTGTGAGTGCAAAATACTCCTCATTTTTAAGTCACCTGGTCACATCCTAGCTCCATGAGCAGCTAGGTCTTGCTCTAAAAACATCGTCATAGCACTCTGCTTTACTAGGTTCTATGAAAACACAGATTACTGTGCATCCTTTTAAGGTCCTAATTTGGATTATCAAAATGCCAGGATCAGAGTGTGCATGACAGAAGGCACCTACCATACACAACAGAAATATATTATCATTTATTCAGTGGACAAATGTTCATGAAACAAATTGTCTTGTGGACAGATAAGTAATGGTTGAAAACTTGCTCAGTTCATGAGTATTCTCACAAATAAAGAAATTGGTATTGAGAAAATACAATTACTCATTACTCAAAATCCTTGCTGAAGATGAGAAAGTCTCTGTAAGTGCATGAAAGAAATGTAAAGTGAAATCTGCAGTAAATTCCATCACTCTCTACAATTAGAGAATACACAGCCAGGAGGACAGTAGAGGTAAAAAAGTAGAGTTTAAAACAGTAGAGTTTAAAAAGTTGTTTCATGTTGAAACACATCCTACTAGGTGGACACTGGAGAGCTTGTCTGTTTTGTTTGGGGTCTAGCTTCTAGTTCACCAGTCTGAAGAAGTTTCTTTTATAGGAAAAATATATGGACTAATTTATGCTCTGAATGGTCAGTGGTTTTAACAGTGTGGTCACACAAATGAGCACAGTATCCACAGAGAAGACGCTATATCCTTGAGTTTATAATTAATCTGCCACAGCCAGCAATAACAATGTTGATTCAGTCCTCTGGCTCGCTGTTCTCTCTTTCCCTTAACAGTGCCTTCAGAGGGTTCTTTTTGCCCTTGTTTTCAGAATCAAGCCCCCCATCAGACCTCCCAGTACTATTTCTAGACTATTCTTCTCTTTGTGGTTGTTTTCTGCAATATGAGTTCTTTCTTCAGCACCAGGTTCCTGACTCATACCCATGCTGATTCTACCCAAATTCTATACCGTATTTTTTTCAGTAAAAACTTGTTTCCAGTGAACCAGTACAGTGTAATTGTATTACACTTCCCAGAGAACAGAACTTGTTATTTAATATCAGCCAGAAACTTGTCCTTCTTGAGAGTTATTCATTGCAACCCATATCACTAAGTTCTCCATTTTCCTAAGGCTATGGCTGAGATGATGGCTGAAAACTACCATAACATATGGGCAAAGAAAAAGAAACTGGAGCTTGAAGCAAAAGGTAATGTCAACTATATGTATTTACAATATTTTAAGTTTTCTGTGACTACCTTAGGTCATGCATTTCAAAAAAAATAAAAAAGAAGGAAAAGGAACAGAAAATTTAAATTGACAAAGAAGAAACAGTGAAGTATCTATTCTTGACTTTTATTTTTAGTGCCTGAAAAATTTTATAGTACCCATTGTAACTCTTCTTGTTTAGTCTACCAATTCAAATATGTCAAGGGAAGGAAACTCAAAGGTTGTAAATAAATATAAGCACATAAATCCATTTTCCTTTTAGCATTAATCTTTCAGACTATTACCCAATGGGCTATGATTTCATTTGTATTGCTTCTTTTACTGCAGGTAGATCTGAAGGGTGTTTACTAAGTACTGCACATATCATGTGTTGAATTGATAAGGGGAAAAACCTAGAGCAGATGTTTGATTCCATATAAAAATTGCATGTGCTTCATAATCTCTGCTCATTTAAATGAATTTTTTTTCATCTGTTGTGTAATTTACTGTTTTTCATCTGTGTTAAAAGCATTTTTTATTTGTAGTAAAGCTAATTTTTTTTTTCAGGTAACACTATATTAGCAAATGGAGAAAACAAGCTCTCAGTTGCAAATTATTGAAGCTTGGGTTTTGCCTTATCTGAAGGTGTCTAGTTGTGTATTGTATGCACCAAAGTTGGTCTAAATTTGTAAAATTCCAGAAAATGCATATCAGTTAAGGTTTTATATAAAAGCAGAATTCTATTTGGAAGTGCCTTTGATAATCACTTTATATTTCCATGCCTTTAATTATATTTTCCCTTTATATAATTTTTATATTATTTCTTTTCTGTAAAACCTTTTTCAGGATAAGTAGCCTCAGGATGGGCCAAGTTTGGGAAGTCATAGACTACAGAAAGATGAAATATTTCAATATTTCAACTGCATTTCACAGCTTTGAAAGCAGAATTTTGCCTATCAGAAGCACTTCAATGGGAATACTCTATAGTGTTGGGTTGTGCACTATGGGAAGGCTGGAGATGGCTGTAGTGACTGAAGGCTTCTGATAGAAAGGTTTTGTATGTGAAAAGTAGATGAATTTGTCAGCTGAGCAAAACTTGACCTTCAGAAATTCTGAGGGTTTTCCTCCAGTATATTCATTTGCTAGTCTTTTTAATTTTTTCCCCATATGCAAAGAAGAAAATAATAATGTGGATTTATGTGCATTTTGCTGTCTTCAGCTGTCCTGTGGTACAATTACATTATGTTGGTGATAAGAGAATAAAATCCAATCATCCCAATGTTTAAGACTGTACTTCCTAAAACAAATCCAGACTAAACAAAAAAACCCAATCGACCATCAGACTTGCCCGTTAGGTTTTCATTTTGCATGTACTTAAATGGATGCAGGCAGAACTAATTGAAAAAATCAGAATATGTACCTTAAAAAAAAAATCATCCAGTGGTAGGTCTCCAATATTCTCTATAGGGAATTTGTTCCTTTTAAAAACTATTATTATTATTAGATACTTTCTTTAGTGGTTTTTTTTTTTTTAGAGGTAAATCTTATCACTACCCCTGCAGTTTCTTGGGGTTTCAGAGAAGTTGCAACAGGAATTTATTGTGTTGTGTTATGTGATAGTGATTTTAGAAGCTGAACTCCTGAGAATGTTGCTTTTTATGCAGATATTTACATTAAGAATAGCAGCTTTATTTTCCTTCCAAATTAAATAGGTACATGCAGTAGATATCAATACATCAAATTTTAGTTAGCAATACAATGAAGTTTGTTCTTTTTACCTGTGGTTTTGCAGCATTCTTTTGATTTTGCTGCATAGGAGTGAGAACCATGTTTGAATGATGTATTCTAATTTTCTGTCTTAAATTTATTACTATAAAGTAGAACTGTATCACTTTAATATATATTTAGATGTTTGTGTATCTTGCTAAACTTGATGAACTCTGTTATTAGAATGTTTAAAAGCAGAACGTCATATATGTTTATATATTTGTTTATGTATATGTTTTCTTAGGAAATTATGTATTATTTATTGAAATATTTTCGGTTTCATTAAATGAAGTTGCAATTGTAATAGATGTTTGTAACCATGATGTTGTTAAGCATTTTTTTTCCTTAAGGGTTTTTTGAAATAGGTTCAGCATATTTAGCTTGTACTTGCAGCAAATATGTTGGAAAGATGTAACCCCATCTCAGTTTCTATCTGGATATTTTTTAAAGTTTGTGTAAAGAAACAGACAAGTATGTTGTTATTTCAGACTAGAATGTAACATGCTGTGTATTATTGTGATAGTACTTTTACATACGGTGACTTACCATGTCAACAGATAACTCTTTAATTTTAATTCTCTTGATGCTCCATAGTAGGAGGAGGCAACCATCCCCTTCTTGTCCCTTATGATACACTCACAGCCAAAGAAAAAGCGAAGGACAGAGAAAAAGCACAGGATATTCTGAAATTTCTACAGATTAATGGATATGTTGTCTCCAGGTAATTCTCAGTTCAGTATTAATGTCACAGAAGGTTTCTGATAGTCCTCAGTGGTCTTTTTTGTTTTGTTTTGTGGTTTGGTTGGTTGTGGTGGGGTTTTTTGGTTTCTGTTATTGCTTGTTTTTTGAAGTTTCTTCTATCAAACTAGAACTCTATGATTATTTTTTATCTTTCACTTCCTGGGAATAAGGATGAGCTCCTTCATATAAAATATTGTAAGGAAGAGATGAATTACAGAGTTAGTAGCAGGGGTTTTGGAAGGCATGAACAGAGTTCTCCAGAATGTCTGCATGTCTTCTACCTTTCCTTTTAATATTGCAGCTTTTTCTTTCTGGCATGTGTCTATGCATCCAACTGTTAGTAAACTTACTAGTTTTCTACAAGTGATGGAATTATTAAGTCTTAGTTACAGGTTCACACACATCTTCAAACACATGTCTCTGTCTAAAGGAATTTCTAGACAATTGGTAAGATAAGTAAGTTTCATTTCTAAATCATACAACTAATTCATTTCAATTGAGTTCATTTACAGTATTATTTTTTAAACAATCCACAGTGTAAATGTAATAATAGTGAATAGTCTGCTGAATAGCATGCATAATTCATTTTAATATAGTGTATATACCTTCTAAATGTAGCATGAATAAATTTTTAATTAATTTGGAATCTTTTCTGCCTTATCAGCATGACTTAGGAAATCAGAATCTCTAGAAAAGGCTGAGCCTTGCATGACTTAAACATTAGTAAGTTAATGAAACAGTCACTGAGATCAATTTAAGTAATGACTGTGAATTAGCCTTGCACATCTACCTAAAATCTGCCTGCTTCCATTCTTTTCTATCGAATATGAATTCCAGCCTGTTTCTAGAGTCCCACAGTTAATCTGATAATTTTGGTAAAATCTCACACGTTAGCTGGAATAATTGAGTTTACTTCTGCTCAGTGCAGTAGGATGTACAAAGTGGGATGCCAGACAGCAAAGGTTTCTTTCCATATTCCCTGTCAATATGATCAACTGCATTCAGGAGTAATAACCCTTTTTATTCCTGTTAAATACAAGAGAAAAGTGGCTTTTAGGGTTTTTTGGGAGTGGCAGGTTAAGAGGGGTGATAAAACAACCATTAACTTGGAAACACCCGTAGTCTTGTAACTAATTCTTGCTACATCTGCACCCTCCTGTGCTGGTTAAATGCAGCCTTTTCCGCGATGTTGAACTCAGAGTACTTGCTGCACCTTTGATAGCTACCTTGTCTAAACAAACAAGGGCCTGATTCATGTTTTAATTTGGTTTGCTCACCACTCTACTTTCCGTGTATGCCTTGCTCCCATTTCTTTAAAGTCTTTATTTGACAGTGACCGTTCAGGTCTCTGCACCCCCATGCAAAATGGCTTCAGGGAAAATAGAAACATTTGCCCCCTACCAAGCATGTGGCACTCTGGCCCATTTCAGCTGCTGGTGCAGAAGCCCTCACTCATCTTACTGACACGGCTCCTTCACAGCTGGAATTTTTTTAGACCACAGCAGTCCCACCTCAGTGGCAGGCAGCTGGGACTTCCAGTTTCTGGAGTCTCTGTGCCCTTGACTGTCTGTCTGCAATGGCTGCGACCAAATGCGCTTATGCCAGTCCCCTGCTGAAGCTGCCACTCTGGCCTTGCGGCCTGTAGGGCCCATAGAGCTGTTCCCCAAAGCTGTGGCATCTCTAACTACTGATTCTTGAGACCTTTTTTCATCTCACTTGTCACAGACCTGGGGGCACCTACACCCCAAGCCTGACTCCAGTTGCTGGCCCAGTATCCAGCTCATGCTGGCCTTGACAGTAGCTGCCATCCACTTCTGACAGCCGATGGAATAGTGAGTGACATTACACAGAGATACAGGTACTAAGGCATTTAATAGGAATATAGGACAAACTCTAGTGATAAGGTAGAGGGCTTAGTCACTCAATTGATTTGACAGCTTACATGTGACCAGCTATTTTGAAATCTGTTTTCATCCCTTCTGCGCTTTGCTTTTTATTCTTCCCTCCTGTACAGTCTGTCGTTGCCTTGTGTACTGAGCTGCCTCGAATAATTCTCATGTCCCTTTCTCTTAGGAGTTCCAAAGTTCAGGTGCCCTCTCCAAAGTTGTGTCTGAAGTTTCTTAATGGTCCCTTAGTTAGTAAACTTGAGAGTTTTGTTCTCTGGCATTGTTTCCTTTACATTTTGTCTACCAGATTTGTGTCTCTAGGCATATGCTTTAATTTAAAGCATAAATGTGCAATACACAGGCAATTTTATTCTGTATATGCACAGTAAGTATACTTTTTAAACTTACAGCCTAGCTGAGTACAAATTTAACTTGGTGCATGAGTCAGGGGGAGATGAGGTGTGACTGATTCCCTCGCTGTTTAAGAATAGCTGTTTCATGTGCCATCAATTAAGTCCTGATCCTGCATCAACAAGGCTTGTGCCAATGCTAGCTTGTTGCTAGGGATGTCATCCCATGACATGGATTCACGTTTTGGAGTTTCATTCTTGTAGAAAGATGATTTTTTTTTTTTTATCAGACTGGTAAATAATATGAATGGAACATGCTGGAAAAGTGATTGCAAGCAGACTTTTCGGGAAAAGTCATAGTGATGGATATTTAGATTTACTTCTAGTTTGATTGTTTAAATCAAAGTATTTTTTCAGCTTCCAAACTTCCTTACCCAAGAATCAGTCCCTGTAGGAAAATGTAAGATATTACAAGTAATGGAAAGAAATAAGAATAATAGTGGATTATTTTGATTGACAAGTGTAATTCTTTTTTCTAGCCTTCTGGTTGGCAAATCTACTTGTGTCTTAACAAATTGTTCAAAATCTAAGTAAGTGTGAGACTGTTCTTTGCATTAAACACAACAAAATCTTATATTAATAAGCACATGCTCATTACCAGAAAAAATTATGTCAGAATACATGGAGAGGTAAGACTACTCGGAGTTCTTCTGTATGTGTAAAAATTTACTTGTTTCCTTTTACAGAGGACTTAAGGACCTAGAATTAGACACGCCTTCCATTGAGAAACGCTTTGCCTATAGTTTCCTTCAGCAGCTTATAAGATATGTGGATGAAGCCCATCAGTATATTTTGGAATTTGGTATGGTACCCCTTGCACATTTTTTAAAACAATTATTAGCCAAGATTTCTGATGTTATAAAAACAACCAGAAATTTTTTTTAAAGATTGGTACATTTCTGGAGTAGTTTTCCCTTTAATTTCCCATAGTTGATGAAGGTCATGAATTTTGAAGTTACGAAACTGCCATTCATTCCAATTTCCCATATTCGTTCATCAGATTAAAAATTTTCAGTAAAAATTTATGACTTTCATTCTATGAAAAAGAAAACTAGCTGCCTCCTTGCATTTATGAACAAAATTATAATCTCTCACATGTGCACAATAGTAGTTTCACATGTAATCCCTTTTTCACATGTAATCCCTTTTTCAGAGAGCAAATGAAACCAGTCATTTGTACCATTCTGAAATTTTCTCTCAAAAAGGGAATAGAGAAACATCTTCAACAAACTCCCACAATGGGAATGCTCTTTCACAAATATTCAGCACATGTTTTGTCAACAGCACTATGAAGGATTTATCTTCTTTTGGAGAAGATAAAAAAAGATAAAAGAAAATAAAAAAATATGAAAGTTTGTTGACCCAAGACGACTTCTTACATGACCAGTAAAAGCCAAAAACACCTGGCCAGATTCTGCTTCTGTTGTAACCGTTTTTGTTGCAAGGTTATATAACATATGCTGTGCCTCATAGTCATAAATGCTGTAAATGACAGTAACTGGGACATCAGGGTGATTGTTTTTTAGGCGAGCATTGATTTATTCAATCTAGTTTTAATGTGGAAATTTGGCAAATTTAGGAGTTATTATATGCCATGGTTACTTACAGCAGCAAAAGCCTGGTCTTGATAACTCACCAGGCTACTTCTGCTGCTAATGCTTGATTACCATGGCTTCATCATTCTTAATTACATAAATTTGGGATAACTTCAAGAGTGATAATGATTAAATACTGAAACACTAGAAACACTGGTGGAACAAATACCGTTTGAGTCCCTCAATAGATTAATGGAAAGAAGACATTAAATAAATGAGAAATAGTTTGGGAGCTGTAAGAGATTTTATTTTGAAAGAGATTTTGTTTTTTATGGTAAGGGAGGAGAGAAGCAATTTAAATTTTAGTTGGATAGATCTAACCATTAATTTTGTTCTTTAGTAGCAAGTTCATAAATAAGGAATGAGAATTCATTAATTCCATTTCTCCTGGGAACAACTGCAGAAAGATGTTTTATTAGAATCTGAGTTCATGTTTCGAAATTGTCACCTGTAACAGGAAAAGATAAACACAGCACCAGAATTTTATCTCACAAAAACATCCATATCTCTTTGTACTGTGAGATGCCTACACTTTTATGAAGGTTTGGGCAGTTATTCTTTATACATTTTATTTGCTGTTACTTTTCCTCTAATGAGGTAGTCATAAAATGCCACTTTAACTAATGCCTATACTCTTTGAAGTACCTTAAATCTACATCTAAGGATGACCAGTATTATTTGTTTATAGTGTACATTTCCTAAGAAAAATGCGGGGTAGACTGTAATTACGATAAATAACAAGAAACTTATATTTCTTCTCTCTGCAGATGGTGGCAGCAGAGGCAAAGGAGAGCAATTCCCATATGAACAAGAAATCAAGTTTTTTGCCAAAGTACAGTATATTTTTGCTTATTCTTTGTCAACATAGTGATTAACAGAAGTGAGAACATATTTTTTAGTAACTGTTATTGTTATAGTGGTGTTTTTCTGTGTTAAATTCATTCTTTTATTAATTAAAAACAGCAGTAATAAAAATAGCTTGAAAACAATGTGGGATGAAATATAGATGTAGGAAGATTACAAGACTATATTTTTTATTCTCATTATTTCCTGCTCCATGATATGCAGCTACTCACATGATGTTATTCAGAAGCTCCCTACATTTTCTGTTTTCTGGCTTAGTCTAATTTTGAAGATTTTTCTCTTTTACGATATTCAGGTGGGTTAATGTGAGCAATAGTTATTGGAATTAACACGGCTGTGTATCTCTCAGTGCCATGGTAGTTATTTCTCTTGTTTTAAAACCGTGTTGTTGTCTCCATCACGGAGTCAAACAATGGCAGAGGTTGGAAGGACCCTTTACTTAGCACTTTCAGAGAGCCATGTCCAGACATCTTTTGAATATGTCCAAGGGTAGAGACTCCACAGTCTCTCTGCTTGACCTGTGCCAGTGCTCAGTCACCCTGACAGAAAAAACTTGTTTCCTGATGGTCTGTGAGAACCTACCATGTTTCAGTTTGTGCCAATTGACTGTGGTCCTGTCACAGTTGAAAAGAGCTTGGGTCCATCTTCTTTACCTGCTCTCTTCAGATATTTACACACATGGATGAGATTATCCCTGAGCCTTCTCTTCTCCAGGTTAGGGTCCCACCTTCCTCATTCTCTTGTCGTTTGAAAGATCCTCTAGTTCCTTAATAGTTTTGTGACCCTTTGCTGGACTCTCTCCAGTATGTCAATATTTCTCTTGTACTTGGGAGCCCAGAACCAGACAAAACACTTGAGATGTGCTCTCACCAGAGTTGAGTGGAAGAACCCTCTCCCTGGACTCTCTGACAAGCACTCTCTCTAGTTCAATCCACGCTGCTGTTGGCTGCCTTTGCAATAAGATTTCATTTTTGGCCCATGGTCTGTTTGCTATCCACTGAGGATCCCCTGGTCCTTCTTTGAAAAACTGCTTTTCAGCTGATTAGCCCTCAGTGTATCCTGGTGACTGAACTCATTCGTCCCTAGGTGCAGGACTTCACACTTTTCACTTCCCCTTCCTCTTGATAGCCATGAAATTCCTCTCAGCATAATTCTCCCTTTTCTGTCACAATTTTGCACATTATAAACAAAGAAAATCTGCCGTTGCCTTTCACACATAAAATCTTGTATGATATTTACCTATTCAAAATGCCTTTTGAATTCATTAGTGAGTAGGAAAAGGTGACTGTTTGCAGCATTTTCTATCTCTGGTGTCATTGTAACAACAGTAAGTTGTTATTTCTATGCCTTAGAGTATTTCCATGTGGTATTATTTGTCAGGCTGATTGACTCAGAAGCTAGCATCTCGCTCTCTTGTGAACCATGCTCCAAAAGGGAAGCTATTTCATATTTTCTTTTTGGCCATTTATTTTGCATCAGCTGCTGTCTGACACCTGTAGTGGGCACTGAGTAATAATCACCACAGAAAGTAAACAGAAAAACTTCTGTGGCACAAGCCCTTAGTAAGTGATATTATTTTGAAAAATCTAGAAATAAGTGCTGTTAGCATGCTGACAGTTGTAGGTGAAATTTTTTAAACCTGCATTAAAAGGACCAAAAAGCAATAGTTGTATTTGGTTTTGTGTTATAGGAAAAATGTTAAATTGTGAGATAAAATTAAATTATACTTTCTGCCTTGTACTCCTCCTAAAAACCCCCACAGATAGGTCCCAGTGATAATGTAATTTTTTTTTTCTGCTGCCTTACTTGGTGATGTATTAAGTGCCTTGAATATTAAATAAATTCAGAGAAATAGCTGTTAAAGAAAAAATCCAAACAGACAGAAGTTTTAAGACAGAAAAACTGTTTGAAATCTCCTGTCTTTAGTTGTGACCTACAAAGTATAATACAGAACATAGTAAAGAAAGTCCTGAGATAACCACTCTTTCTGATTTAATTTCAGGTTGTGCTCCCTTTGATTGATCAGTATTTTAAAAATCATCGCCTGTATTTCTTATCTTCAGCAAGTAGGCCTCTCAGCAGTGGAGGTCATGCCTCTAATAAAGAGAAAGAAATGGTGACAAGGTAAAGCTTAAAATAATATTTATGTCTATGCATAGGTGTGTTGGTCTTTAAAGAGCAGCAGTTGAATGTGGGCAAGTGAGAAGTGGGAGGCACAGAGATATTTTTATGTACACACAAATTAAGCATTTTTAGCTTTAATTTCCCATTAGGAAAATTCATTTTATAAAATGGAGAGGAGTACAGAGTTATTATATGCTGTTTAAAAGGTGATGATTTTAGCATGCAGGGAACTTCAATTTATCCTTATATTCAACAGCAAAACACTTGCACAGTCTCTGGCACAGGCTATACAGTTATGTATCAGTTTTCTGATATTTCTAACTGTTAGAAATAGATATATACTGAAATCATTATTCCTGCAAAATTTTATGTTACATTTATAAGCCAAACTTATTTGTAGCTGAATTTCAATAAGTATCATTGTTAATGTCCATCATAAAAATAAGGGAGTTGCATTCTTTCTGCTCTATAGTTTTATAAATAGTAATGAGTAGTACTTTCACAGAAATATTTGATTCTTTCTCTGAAGTTACTCTTTTTTGCAGACCATCTCTCCAAGATGTTTTAATTTTATTTCACTTCTGATTGAATTGAAACCCACATTTCCCATTTAGTAAGGTAGATTACAAGCTTCACACAGGTTCTCTTGAGTACCTGTAACATGGGCATGTATGATGGTTCCCTTCTTGGCTGT
Organism: Zonotrichia leucophrys gambelii; assembly: GCF_028769735.1. Lineage (NCBI taxonomy): Eukaryota > Metazoa > Chordata > Aves > Passeriformes > Passerellidae > Zonotrichia > Zonotrichia leucophrys. Next base: position 61,280,931 of record NC_088172.1, on the reverse strand, counting down.
TCTTGGGCATGACCCATGCAATATTGAATTGCTGCATTTTGAGGCTGACAGCCAGTTGGTGGTCATTCAGACATGCAGGGCTTGCAAGATTGTGTGAATGCTGAGTGAAGTTTTTATCACAATATTAAGCTCAAGTAAGTAATGGCTGTATTGACTTTGCATCACCTCATGGACTAATCTGAACTGGCAGCTTATCTCAATGCTGTTCTTCAAGGGATTTAAAAACTTTATCAAAATGCATGCATATAAATAATTTTCCAGTCTTATGAGCTGCTAATTTTCTGTCTGTAATGTCCTGGATAACGGTATTTTTACAGATGTTAAGTCATGCCAATAAACTCCCTACTTCTGGAAAATGTCAGCTATATCAGCATACCTGCTGCATAGAGATCCAGGATTTATACACATATGCTCTGTAGCTGTGTGAGATTCCAGAACTTACAGTCCTGCAAAAAGATCAGAGCTGCTGCCATACTTGATTGGGTTATGTGCTATCCAGATGTGTCAGCCAAGCAGAAGAAAATAGATGCAGGGAAATCTTGGATGAGTAATAGCTAATTCCATTGAGTGCACCTCCTACACAGAATTTGTTTTAAGCTAAGGGCAGCTCCTGGCTGCTTTCCTTCTCCAGTGGCGATAAACTTGCATTCATTAAGCTGTGGAAGAGTATAATTTTGGATATTGATAATGTAGTGAAAGTCTTGGCATATGCAACAACCATTCCATATTCAGAAAATGCAGTTAATCCAGATCTATTTTGCTGACAAATATGAGTCAGACTTCTTCCTGAAATGTGGTGGCATTATATGCTGTTGTATTTGTAACCAACCTCTTCATGATTGGGTTTTTCGAATTTCTCATCCAGTAGACCAAATTACAATCTAACTACTGTAGTTGTATGAAATTGGTTCTGAATATCAATCTGGGTATTGGAAATTTGGATTTATGTATTTATTTATTTGGCCTCAACTAAAGACACTGTAGATGATAGTTTCAGTCTCACTTTGTGAAAGCATAGCATCTGCTGAATGGTACAGTCAGTTGAGTAACATTTGTCTGTCAGAACATAAGACAGAGTGGTGAACTATTTATGTCTTTTCCAGAATGGACACAAAATCTATATGACGCTAACATGCTTCTCTACATCTTTTCCTGTTGGACTTGGTGATTCAAGGTCCTCATGAAACAATATATAGTCTATGTCTGCATCATGGAATAAAAAGTGAACTGAGATCCCCGAACATGTACCAAGCAGGCTCATTTCTAAAACAGAGCAGTTGCTGTTGCTAGAGTGGATCACTGTGCATTGGCTAATTAGCTGGATTCAATCCCACTTTAATCTGGCTGTTGTGATTCTGGACATAAATGTTTCCATTTGACAGCATGCTCTTGTCTGTCAATGGAACAACATGTTCAGATCTCATCCATAGGCTGTGCAGACATGCTTATTGTATCTTTTGCTTTTAAATCAGAGGCTAATAAATAGCTAGTATGCCTATTAATTATGTAGCTTAATAAAATGACATGACATTGTTCATGTCATTTATAGCAGATGAAAGGGATTGCAGCATAAAATAATACCACAAAAATGGATATTCCTGGTAAAAATTCTCGTACCAAACCAGATCATGAAGATTGATATAATTCCAACTTCAATCTGGAGCCCAGGTCAATTTGGGTAGGGTAGTTTGCTCCTGCTTCTATGAATTAACAGAAAAATTCACTCTTCTTTTTTCTCAATGGTGTGCTGTTTATCAGCACAGGAAGTAGTTCAAACATGCAAAACAAAATCATTGATCATATTGTTTAAAACCATTTAAGAGGTGATATTAAAAAAAACCAAACTTATTTGAAGAAAAATTCTTGCTGTGTTCAAGTTTACAAAATCCTAATTGAACTAGTTAAGCATCTGCCATCACACACCTCACTTAATTTGATTCCGTTGCCTTGTGTTTTCAAATTGTTAGTGGTATCCTGTGTAGCACAATGAACACATTTTACTTTTTAAAGCTTTGATGGTTATTTCCTTGTGGGTTATTGTATAGAACGCTTTTATATTAATTAGCTTTGCTTTTAATTTTTTTATTTGTTTTTTTTTTTAATTATAATATGTGCTTATTTAACCATGTTTGTTAAGGATATGCACTTGAAAATTCTTTCTTTAGTATTCTGTCCCACATTCTGCTCAGACAATTGATTCTTTCTGCGTGACATCATGTTGCTTTTCCTGCTCATATATCAGCTGTTATTTTTTCTTTCTTTCCCCTCTTCCCTCCCTTATTTTTTTCCTTTTCCCTTCTCTTCTCTTTTATTTTTCTTTTGTCTTCAGCCTGTTCTGCAAACTTGGAGTTCTTGTCAGGCATAGGATTTCACTGTTTGGTAAGGAGACCCTTGACAAATACTAGCATGGCCATCACTTGGTTTTCTTTGCCATTTTTGCATTGTGTTAAGTGCTGCTTTGTTGCATGTTGCATGGCTGAAATGCATGGTCTACACAGACCACCGATTGTTTAGACTGGTAGATCAAAGATTATTTAGATGGAATAAAAAGCTTTTGTAGTTTTCAGTTTGGGGGATGTGATTGGGGTTTTTTAGTTTTCTCTGTGTCTTAACTAATATTTGGGTTTCATTATCATATCAAAGCATTTTGATGAGTAAATTAAAATTACTGATTTGTAATGTTATTCTGAATAATTTGGGAAAAACATTTGGCAGTCAAAACTGCACATTTTTATTGGAAAGTCATTAAGGAAAATTAGAAGTGGGCTGAAGTGCTTAGTTATGTTCTGTGGAATTCTTGAATATTCTCAGATGTGCTTGACTCCACATACGCATGTGTACCCTCTTTCTGGTATTATGTGACCTCGGCAGGAGCTTGGTGTTTGTCTTATGCCATGTGAAAATCACTGAATTGAAGTCAATCTGAAGTCTGTATCAAGTGTATACATTATATGCAATGTATGGCACATTTTCTTTGCAATTTTCTCTTATGCCGTGGTGCTAGGAGAGCTGGAATAGTACATCCTATGCATACATGGCGTCAATGATGGATGCAGTGCAAACTTCAGCATCCATGAACATATCTAATTGGGTAATTATCTAGTGAATTAGAATTTGATTGTGTTAACATGCACCTAACTCAATTCCGGCATATTTCATTCAATTTGAAGGGAAAGAACTGACTTGCTGTGGCAGTGTGGTGTTTAAAATTTTACAAACCATTATGAAAACCGTTAAGCTAAGAAGAAAGATTGGAAGATTTTTTAGCATAATTGCTTTTAAATATTTTGGGAGGAACTGAGTGGATTTGCCTATAAAGCCAAAAGATCTTAGGAGGAATGGAGTTATTTCTGCAGCTGTGTGGCATTGCTGCATCTTTTTCTGGAGGGTGGAATATGTCACAAACCTACACATAAGCTCTGATTTATGCCCTAGGTTGTTTCTTCAAAGAATGAACTAGCTCAGTTATAATATTAAAATTTTGGAAATCTTTTTTCTTATTTGTGCATTTGGTTTTCAGATTTTTTTTTCTAAAATGAGTCATGGTTGAAATTAAATACCTAAGTCAATATAACTTTCTTCAGTACTAAAGAAAAATCTTTTCTATGCAATTTCTCAGCTTGCTAATTTCTTGTTGTTTGGCTGGGTTCAAATGCTAGGAGATAAGTCAGATGGGATCAGCTGATTATTTGTGATAGCTACAGTTTGTTTTTTAACTCTATTCCCAGACTACAGTAACAACAGATTATAAAATCTTTATGCCAACACAGTAGTTTTGGCATTAACTGTGACAAGGTCATCGTGAGACTATGGAGCATGATTGGGTTGTTTACTATGGACTTAATATCTCAAGTCAAAGTCACCTTATATTTTGCCTTCCCCTGCAAGGGAATTGCATGATATGAGAAAATCTGATTAAGAGAGTTGCACTTAATCCAGCAAAGACAAAGACTTTGTGCAGGAGAGGAGAAAGTGCTCATAACTGAGCACACCTGGGGCCTAGAAAGTTATTTGTGCAATTTGAAGGCATCTTCTGTGAGCAAGTGTTGCTCAATAATAACTTTTATGGGTAGTGTGGAGTTTTCTATAACAAATATCAAAATTCTATATGGTTTTGCTGTATAGGTACTTTGTATTACTGTGAATATGAATGATACTTCTGAATATAAAACTGCATTTCTGAAAATCATTAGTGAAAGTCATGTAGCTTAAGATGTATATAGTAGTTTGTTAAAATGGTAAATTAAGCATGCATGTCTTACAGAATGAAGTTAAATAGTCAAATTTGATATCTGAGAGTGTCATTAAGTTTATGGAATTATCATTCAACATAGAATTATTATTTGTTTACAATGTGAAAGTAGATTTTGACTGCAATAATTCACAGTTTGAGAGCTGTGGCTGTACATGAGGAAAGCTGTATTGATTTATTTTCATTAGTATTACTGGGTAGAAATGGAAAGATTTTGGTGAATAATTTTGGTGAATTGAGCATATTAATTTATATTTTCTCAAATTTAAGTAGCTTGATTGTTTAAATTTCTAGTAAGCTGTTCTATTCTGGAGCAAGTTCCTGAGAATTTGTGGCTGCCCCATCCCTGGAAGTGTTCAGGCTGGGTTGGATGGGGCCTTGAGCAAGCCTTGTCTAGTAGAAGATGTCCCTGCCCCCAGCAGGATGTTGGACCTAGATGATCTTTAAGGTCTCTTCCAACCCAGGCCATTCCATGATTCTGTGATGGTCTAACACAGAGTCTGGTGTACTTTGAGTACTTCCATACTTGCTGTCTTAGCACTGTTTTGCACTCTCTTCATCAGCACGGGCGTTCCTATCACCAAAGCATCAAAATAGTAAGGAAAAAAGTTTGATCTGACAAAAAACCTTAGTCTTTAGGGGTGATTTTTGGTAGGTTTTTTGGGTCGCCTCAGCTTTCTTATCTGCTTGCTGTACCATTGCATGATCACACGTGCCAGTGAAAAAAGGTGAGGCTGCCTGGCTGAGGCAGCTGTGGAAGTTATGGTCCAGGTTTTTTTAATCTGCTGTGGATGAACAGGAATGAACACAAATAATGGTATTTCCTAATTTTGGTACCACAGAACAACTTTCTCAGTGCTGCAATGAACCTCCCACATCTTCCTTGCACTTAATCTTTTACAATATCTAGTTCACTGAAACAATTACTAATTTTACTTGAATGTTTGCTTGTATTTTTAAGAAATAACCATGAGTGAGAAAATACAGTATGCTGTAGCACTGTGTGCAGATAGAAATATTTTCAGAAATCTTTCTTAAACATTCAATTTGTTTCTACTTTTTTTTCCCAAGAAAATTTAAAGAAAAGCAAGGAAAGACAGTTTTATTTTTGCATCATTTCATTTTAGAAAGTAACTTTTAAAATAGGCCCAAATGTGGTTCAAATTTGTATAATATACATCTAAAAGTGTTCTTAGAGGACAGAGGCTTGTACATGCTGCATTTTGGGATGTACATATGTATAGAAGGCTTCTTGTATGTAATTCCTCTTTTTACATACCTAAATGGGAAAAAAATTACAGAATATGTGTATTATGTCAGGGACTCTTATTTATGTGGATCCAATTAGGCTATAAATAACTGCAGACTAGGGGGAACTTCAGGGAATGAACTTTGTTAATGACATTTTTTTATAAGTGTTCTTTTCCTGTAATATCAGGAAGTTGCAATAGCAACTTTGGAAAGTTAACTGCTTTTATGTTACTGAGAGAGGGGGGAAGATAAATTATCAGATAAACTTTAATTAATTAAAGCAAAACTTAGAGAACTCAAATGGAAACCAGAAAATACACTGCAGCTCTGATTAACCCCACGTTTAAGTGCTTCCATCTTGACTGCCTCAGCTATTTTATGAGATGCTTTCCTGCCTCTAGTTACTGCATTTGTGTAAACAAGGCTAAGACAAAAAACTGCATGTTCTTTAACATGAAATGATGCAGAAGTTCAGTTGCTCTTCTGCTATGTCATTTATTCTTTCATTAAATCCAGGGTAGAGTTAGCAGTGTGTCAATAATTTACACGCTATGCTCAGCTTAATTGGTGGATAATTTTCCTCCCTCTCTAGGAAATGATGCAACATCAATAGTCAACTGTCTTCACATACTGGGACAGACTTTGGATGCAAGGTAACACTGATTATATTTTCTAAAGTACAAGAAAAATCATGGAACAGAGTAATTTTCAGTTACATTTGGGCCACCTGTGTAAGGCAACAAAATTTCAACGCTTGAGAAGTTACAGTGCTGAAAAGAATTCCCATTGCAAAACAGGTCAATTACTAGGATTTGACAGAACAGTATTTATAGGTTACACTTTAAATTTCATTATGGATCAGTGGTGTCCAGAAACTTCTGACTGTTACTTTGTGTAGTTTTAATCATGTGACTTTCTCAAAACCAAAATAAAGTTAGAAATATTTTATTATTTTCCTTACATTGTTTAATCAAAAAATTCAGGAGTTAAATGCACAGTAAATCTGTCTCATTGAGTGTCTTCTTTGCAAAATTAATTCAGGTTCTAATTTGAAAAAAGGCCAAACCCTTTGCCTAGAATTCAGTGCTACTTTTATGTTAAATTGAGCTACTTGAGCTATTATTGTGAGGTTTATGGATGAGACAACATTGATATATTGGAGAGTAATGAGTTGCTTTTCATTTCCTGTAAAGTCAGCCATCTCTGCTGAGAGTTGATTTTTAGATTTTTGCATTTTTAAACAAAAAAATATATCTTAAACTGCCTCCATGGAAATTTTAAGGAAAATATTTTCACTTTGCATAAAATCTCAAAACAATTGTCTGTATTATGTGCGTATAGTTCTCTTTCTCAATATCTTAGCAGTTGCTTTTATGGACAAGTTTTATATTCCACTTGCTAGAGGGTAGAGTCATGATCATGGCCATTAATATGGCTCAGCTCTTGCATGGTATGCCTTTACTTTGCAATATCTTGGGTTTTTTGTCTTAAATTTTCCATGGTCCATGCAGTCACGGAGACAGAATACAGACACAAGTGAAGTTCACTAATTCAGCTCTGGGTAGAAATGTGAAAATAGCTCCAGATGGAGCTTAAGGAATTAATGGAGGTAACATGGAAGTTTAAAGATATTGCTCTTGAAACTGTATATATCCACTCTTTAAAATAAACAATCAGACTAAAAGAACTGGACTGCTTCTGAATTTACAAAAGAGCATCACCTCAATTTATTTCACACATGCCTAAACAGTTACTTTCTTTAAACAAAGGATCTTTGTAATTGAGCTAGTTAATCATATAAGGTAAAAATTCTCCTGGATTGCATCTTTACATTGTTGATCAGTTGTGCTATAGTTACATAATAAATGCATTTATTGATTGATTCATTTGATTTTATCATATATGGTTGTTTTTACTAATTCCTTTCTCATGCCATTGTTCTGGAGATAAAAATGTAACTGCTTTAATTAGGAAGATTTTCTGACTTTCTATCTTGAGACAGTTCTTCTCTTTCTAGAGTCAGAAATCACAGACTTAGTAATTCTTATTTTTGTTCTGTAGTTTTTGGGTTTTTTCCTCTCTGAAGGAAAATAAATTCTGAAGGACCGTTTGCTTGGCAGGAAAACAGATAAAGTATCCTTGTGTTCTGCAGAATACCTGTGAAACTTGTTTTCAGTCAGTTATTCTGCTCTGAGGAGATTTTACAATGTTAAAAGATGAAATATTTTTTTTCAGATCTCAATTATCTATTTCATATAATCCAAGACTAAGCTTTCTTCCATGCTTGTATAACATAATATTCTTTTTCATTCTTTTTGCATGATATAAATAGGACTGTGATGAAGACTGGTCTGGAATCTGTTAGGATGGCATTGAGAGCATTTTTGGACAATGCTGCTGAGGATCTGGAGAAAACTATGGAAAATCTTAAGCAAGGCCAGTTTACACACAGCAGAAACCAGCCAAAAGGAGTTACACAAATCATTAATTATACCACAGTTGCTCTCCTGCCAGTGCTATCTTCATTATTTGAGCATATTGGACAGCACCAGTTTGGGGAAGATTTGATATGTATGTATCATATTATCATATATATATATATGCAGAATGTCTATGCCATTAAAATATCTATAATGTCATGCAGTAAGCGTTACTAGACTCTCAATATTATTAAAGAAGGACAAATCCTGTGTCATTTTGACAAAATTTTTATTGATTTAATCAAACATTTGCAACAATTGACCAAAAACAGTCTGCAGGTTTTAGTGGACTCTGAATAAATATTGAAGCAGATGTGTCCATGATTACAAAGTCAGAAGGATCAATTTTGTTTATAACTTTATCATATATCTACTGTGACTTTCTTCATGTGTGAGAATTCATTTTGTGTAAGTTACTTTGTCTTACTCCATCTGTAAATACTACAAGAATGGTGTTGCACCATCATGCATGCACCTCAGTTCAGTTTAGAGGGGAATCTGAGTGGCTTCTTAAATTCTGACAATTCTAGGGAAAAGGGAGAAGTGGAAGGAGATCCTGAAGGATTCAGACACCAGAGAAGGGAGTGTATATGAAAGTCTGGATGTAGGATTTCTGTAAATGTTCATATTGTAGTGGATTCAATGGTCCTTTATTCCCCCGAACCAAAAATTTTGCAGCCTGAGAACAAAAATTACATTTTATATATTTCAGGAACTCACAGAAGTATTACTGTCCAGATGGCACTAAAGGGGGAAATCCTACCCTGCATAGCTAACTCTGTGACTCAGTTATGAAAATCCATGAGAAGTACTTGGAGGAACAGAATACCGAGTTACATTTTTCTCTTTTTAGAACGTGTAAAAAGTATAATTTAAAGTAGCCTTAAAAGAACTCTTCAAAAATTTGGACTTGAATTCATGGATTTGAAAGTAATGAGATGTAAACATCCACTTATTTTATTGAGCTATTTCTGTAAAATTCCAGAGACTTTGATGGTATCCAGAAAAAGTAATTTGTTCATCATAAACCACTTTTTCAGTCATCAACGTGTTCATGCTTTGTATAATTTTTGGTCTCTGGTATCTCATGTTTGGGAATTTAATATTTAGCTTTGAATTCTTTATCACTTAGGTTGGTGTTCTTAATCAGCTATTCTACATACATTGGACTGGTGTAAAACACCAAATTTAGAATTCATGAACTGGGAAAGAATAATTATTTAAAATAGGGCCTATTTATTTTGTCCAGAGCACAGTGGAAAGACTAATTTTTCTTACACACAACTTCTCTCTACATTTTGTTAAGAGTAAGATTTATCTTATTTGTACAAGCATCTTGACTTGGTGCTTGTACCTGAGAGTACTGGTTAGAGTATACTCCATGGGTGGGTCATGTGCCTGAGGTTGCTATTACAATGTAAAAAACACTGAACTCTTGAGATGATCTGAACTCAAATCACAGTACAATAAAGGGCCGGGCTTGTAGCTTTGATACAATATCTTGTAGGCTCTCCCAGCCCATGCAGTCTTACCTTGTTTTACTCACAATATTTCATTAATTGCATGTTGAGGGATGAAATTAGCGTTGTAGGAGAGACTGCAAAAGATATCTCAGGCAAGAATGTATGGGAGTGTTGTCCTTCTTGATGGTACTTACACTTGTTGCACTGTTACTGCAGAGTGCATTACAAAAGCATTTTTCCAAATAGTTGTTTAGGTTACTCTTACAGATTTATGACTGAATTACTTGATAATGTTAAAACATCTTTTGGTGAAGTATTCGTATGGAATGAATAATTATTTATTGTTTTTAATCCTTTGTAAGTTTAAAGTGTAAATTAAGTACATGCTATTATCTGCTATCAGTGCCTAAATGAAAAAAAAAATAAACTGTTATTAAAATAATTAAATATCTGTTTAACAGAATTGCCTTTATTTTGCACAGAGGTATTCTGTTTGTAAAGGTGTCATGTGTGAAGAGTTGGTATGCCATTAATTTAATAAAATTAATCTACTAGTGGAATAGGTTTACTATTTTACATATTAACATGATATTTAAGTAAATGGAAATTTTGAGAAAAAGTATAACACTTGGACATCCAAAGACTTTGTATTTAGTGGGTAATTTCTGTGGATTGCATTTGTTAGCTTAATATTTATAATTCCGTTATTATCTGAAGTAATTTATTTTAATTCTTTGGGAATGTATTGCAAAGAAAAATCTCTTTGTAAATATAGTTTTCTTCTTCTCTTTAGTGGAAGATGTTCAGGTCTCTTGTTACAGAATATTGGCCAGTTTATATGCTCTAGGAACCAGCAAGAGTATCTATGTTGAGAGGTAAGCAGGAAAATAATTCTTCTGGTTTTAATATTTGCATTTATATTTAGCATTATCAATTTTCAGTTCAGAAATTAATATAGAAGGGTATTATTGGAAAGCTATCTTGAAAGAAAATATAGATGTGCTCAGATGTTAAGTGGAATGCAAATCCATGTACTATAATATGTTTGAAATATTGCATTATTTGTTTTTCAAAATACTTTTCCTAATTAAAATAAAAATTAAAAATAATATTACCTGACTTTATAATGAACAGCACTTGATTTAAGGGTTAACTAAAGTATTGTAAAATTATGTCATTCAGCTCGGGAGTTGTTATATTCTTCCATCTATAATGTGTAATTGTGATGTATATTTTTTTCTCATTACCCTAAATTTAATTTTGTCACTTGTAAAATGCTATTTGTTTTCTAGCTGTTACCCAGGTAAATGAGGCATTGCAATTGCTGTTTTATACATCTCTGTATCTGCTAACCTCCTTCCAAGTTGCATTTGGTCTTTGTAAGCCATGTTTGATCATAAAATAGAGACACCTAGAAAAATTCAAATTTTAAAACGGAAGAGTTGCACTGCAGTGGCTAGCACTGTTCTGAAGGCATCTAAACAGAACGCATTAATTTCAGATATTGGCAGCAGCAGTCTAGGAAGTTCAGTCTAGGAAGTGACACTCTTGAGCAGATCCACCTGTGCATAACTCCAGAGCAGCCCATGACATACCCTTGCTTACTTGGTGGTGGTATCACAGGCAACTGTATGAAAAATTGTTGGGACCAAAATTTAAGTAAAGAAACACCCCAAATATGTGGAAAATCAGGTCTCCTTGATTTCATTAAGGACATAAAATTAATTTATTTTGCCGTTTGGCAAATAAAGGATATAGGATTTCTTTTGAAGACAAAATATATCAGTGTAACCAATAATTTTTGTGTATGATTGTCTGCCACCAAAATCGAAAATCATATGCTGTTCTCAGGTGTTTGATGGATGTATGTTGTGCTTATGAAGACCTAATGAAAAGGGGGAAAAAAGGAAGGAGAAAACAGTATGAGTGATAATGGGAATGAAGTTAGATTTAACAAAATCAAGTTTAATCAGTTAGATCTATAAAGAATAAAATCTTCAAGACCTAGATAAACTGTAGACCCAGGATGAACCTTGTTAAATCACAAGATCAGTTTTGAGATATTTTTTTCCTTTTAACTTGAAATTTCATGTTTCTCCTGAGTTGAAATTCTCTTGAATTTCTGTCACATGTGTGATTTGGTCTCAGCTAGGGATTTCTCACCTTTCTAAATTCTGCTGTGATCAATTAAACTGAAAATTAGAAAGACTAATATAGCTGTCATGTGAAGAACCCAAGTGAAGTGACAGGGAGGGCATCACTTACTTCTTCCGAGAAACAAGCTTTTAAAAATTTTGACACACAAAGAATTTTGATTATCAAATAAATGTCATATAGTTGAAGATATTAAAGCAATGGCTTTGTGAGAAAATTTCAGAGCTCTTGATCATTAGAAACAATTTTCCACTAACAGAAGAACTTGAGTTTCATACTAGACTAAGCATAAAAGTGATTATCATTATTTCTTAAGTGAAAGTGAAATATCACTTAGATAAAATGATAGTTGATTTTGTTCTCTTGTTCTATCTAGTAGCTTTTTCTTATTACTAGGGATTATACAGTCAGTAAAGTTTACAAGAAAGTAATAGAACAGAAGGCATTTTTATAATTACTTTGGTCTCCCCTGTATGTTTTTCATTTTCTATAAGCTGTGTAGGCCACCTTTGAGATTTTATGTCTTTACATATCATTCATATATTAGCAGAGGGTTGCTAGACTTCTTTTCCAGTTACATGTTCTTGTGTTGATGATCCCAGTAATGTCGTGGCTTCTCTTTGAAATGCATTGATCTCAGAACAGAACCCCAAGGTGTGGTCAGTCAGTACTTACCAGCTGACTCCACTGGTGGTCCCTTCCAACCTTACCCATTCTGTGGCTCTGTGATCAAGGACGTGTGTCACTAATGGTCTTTGTTAATTCACAGGCAACGATCAGCACTAGGAGAGTGCTTGGCTGCTTTCTCAGGGGCATTTCCAGTGGCTTTTTTGGAAACTCATTTGAACAAACATAATATCTACTCAATCTACAATACCAAGAATGCAAGAGATAGAGCAGGTATCTTCAGAAACTGACATCATGGTTATGAAAACATGATTTCACTATAAACGCTGCTTGCCTTAAGATGTGTGATTTTGCATACATTTTATAATGAAAGAATTTTCTTGTAATTTCATGGATTAATTTATTTTCTAAATCTTTCTTTCTAAATCAATTTTCTAATCAATTTATTTTCTCAGTCTGGTAAAACTGATCATTATATGTTCCTAATGCTACTGATATGTTAATTTTGAGATACCATTCTCAAAATACCTCTTTGGAATTTAATTAATGAAGAGACTGCACATTTTTAGTACCTCAGATATTCTATATTTGATCATAAAATTAAGCATTCTTGTCAGGAGCTTTGGTTCCTCAGTTTATATAAACAGTTTTGGGTCCCTGAAACATGCTTGCAACTGAAGAAAAATGGCTTTGCTGTATTAATTACATATTATGCCCTTATAAATTAAAAAAATAGCGACTAGTATGTAGATTGGTTGTAATTTTGTTTGCCATAAAGGGCAGTACAGATGTTTTACAGTGACATTATGTATGTTTACTTTACATATATCTTTTTATTCCATTCTTGATGTTTCTTATGCTGAACCATGATTGTTGAATAAGGTCACATGCACAAAGTATTCCTGAAATAAATAGAAGTTGCAGTAGAATTTCACCAACTCTGCATATATGCTGAGTCTGTATCATCTTACAGATACACAGAGATGACAGTGTATGTTCGTGTAAGATGTCAGTTTATAATGGCAACAATTTTATAACTTCACCTTTATTTTTTAAAAAAGGGAGCATAACTGATTTTTTCTCCAAGGAGCTCTAGTATCCAAACTTTAAAATATCTACAATTGTGCATGCTTACTATTTACATATACAGTCCACTCTACTGTCATGACTTTTAACAGAAATTTGAATGTTTTGTCCAAAATTGCATAATCTTTAAGGAGACTGTGTGATGTCAGTGTAAAATATATTTGCTCTAAATAGGAGAAGATACTGCTTGGCAAAAAAGACAACAAGGAGTTGTGGGATGCTGGTAGAGACACTTGTATTCACAAGTTGCAGGCTAAATTTTTTGCTCTATAGATACCTGTGTATGTCATGGTATGTGTCTGTATGTTAAACATTCAGGAGCTACAGACTGTGCTTGAAGAGATTTTTTTGTAGATGAAAGAAACTGCCTCAAAAATCAAGGCAACTGCAGTGCCTTTTCAGAGGAAGGAACTAAAAATTCAAATGAATTTAAAAGTAAACATTTACAATCACATATTCATCTCTAGAATCAGTTTCTCAAATCTGCTCAATATGTTAGGATAGGCAATGGTTTCTGTTCTATTAGAATTCCAGGTCTCACTTGATGTATTGTTGAGAGATATTTCATTGTATCAATTTGTTTTCTCAACAGCAAAACTTACACCGGAAGGGATTTTGAAATTTAAGGTTTATTTTGTATATAGAAAACTGCATCTGATTTCTATGAATTCATTCCACAATATTTACATTGTTGAAGGTTTCATATAGAAATTTTAATTAGAGAACCGTTCATATAAACAGTTTATTGCTCAACAGTATGAAAGGATGTGTTTTTTATTGTTGTGTCGGGTGTGTTTCCTTTGTATCACAAGGATGCAAATGTAAACAGAAAAGAGAAGTTGTACTGAATAGCAGCTGAAGAGAATTGTTCTCCTTTTATGACCTAGTTTATTGACATTTGGTATTTTTTTTTCAACAGTTCTCAATTTGCCAACTAGTGTAGAAGAGGTTTGCCCAAACATTCCTTCCTTGATGAAGCTGATGGAAGAAATAGTGGAACTGGCAGAATCCGGTATTCGTTACACACAAATGCCACATATCATGGAAGTCATACTGCCCATGCTGTGTAGTTACATGTCACACTGGTGGGAGCATGGGCCTGAGAACAATCCTGACAAGGCTGAAATGTGTTGCACAGCCTTGACGTCAGAGCACATGAACACTCTGTTGGGTAACATATTGAAAATCATCTATAACAACCTTGGTATTGATGAAGGAGCCTGGATGAAGAGGTTAGCAGGTAAGATGTGAAAATAAATCAACTATCAAACAAATGTGTGTATATATTCAGAATGTATATACACACACAGAGACTTTGAATCTCTCTGTATTTTCCCTGTTAAAGCTGGAATAGAAGAACACTCATATTTTTACATTTTTAAACAATATAGATCTGGATGAACCAGAAATACCAAGTATAAAGAAAAAACAGTGTAAGCAGTATGCTTTAATCTCTCTATAAGTAATGTAGGAACTACATTAGAACATTTCTTTTTCCATAGAATATACACATGTGCCTTTTGCAGTATATTAAATTCAAGGACTGTAGTATTTTAGCCCCATTTTCATTACATAGCAAATTTTCATTTGCAGGCATTATACAGTTCCTTACTATTCTGTATGAGTGCTGGATCCTTAAAACCTGGGTTTGAAGGCATATATCTAACATATATTCATTACAAAGAAATGTTGAAATTCTCATGTCATTTTAGTAATAGTTACATTGACTATCATCTGGTGAACACTTGAAATTAATTTTAAAACACTTTAATTCTCAGTGTTACAATCTCTGAGGAAAAGTCACTTCAGTGGTGTGCATTCAATTTTTCAATTAGACTTCCTTATGACTTTCCAGTATTTACTGTAGTAGTAATTTTATTCATGGCGACATTCAGAATGCCTAGTGTTTTGAGAATTAGCAATGTAATGCACTCTAAGAATAGGTAGCAACTGCCTAAAATTCTGTATAATTTAATCAGTATGTTACAAATGGTTTGGTACCAATGGGCCCAGTTGAAGTGCTAATTTACATAACTGTTATTATGAGTAGGTTTTCAAAAATCTTGTGCTGACAAGTCTGAAATGAATCAGTTGAATCACTCCCATTTGTGTCTACATACAAGACTTAGTGTGCAGAAGAAATACAGGCAAGATGTTTCCAAGGGTTTTCAAGTAACCAGAGCATGCTTTCCAGCTCCCCTTCGCTCAAGCAAGGTTCAAAGCAGGAGCCAGCAGCTGAGAAAACTTGTGCATGCATTATGTAGCTATATTTGTATCCATCCATACCATTAAACAATTTTGGCATTGCTCAATAAAACTATGCAGTCAAATACCATGCTGACAGAATTCCAGTAAAGAGGTGTTTCAAGTTTTATGATCTTGCAGCCTTAGTCTGTGAAGTTGCAATTTCTGCCCTCAGACAAAGTGAATTGACTTCGTGAAATCCTGACCACATTTAATTCTTGGCAAAACTTCTGCTGATTTCAATGGGGGCAGGATTTGGCTCTGTAGCATAGAAGTAAGTTTCAAGAAAGCGGGAAAAGGTAAAAGATTTTAGTTATATTTTGTGGCCAGGTATATATTATAATATTCATTGCCTTAAATAGTGTTTTCCCAGCCCATCATAAGTAAAGCGAAGCCACAGCTCTTAAAGACACACTTCCTTCCACTGATGGATAAACTAAAGAAAAAGGCAGCAGTGGTTGTATCGGATGAAGAACATCTAAGAGCAGAAGGCAGAGGTGACATGTCGGAGGCTGAACTGCTCATCCTAGATGAGTTCACCACTTTGGCACGGGACCTCTATGCCTTCTACCCTTTGTTGATTAGATTTGTGGACTATAACAGGTATGTGGAGAGGAATAGGTCAATAAATCTCATAAAACCTTCCTTTTTATTGATACCGCCTCTTGTCCCTTGATGTGCCTAGCGCTGAGTTAAAGTGGCTTTTACTCAGTCTGACAATCTTGCAGTTGCTCAAGCTAATGCTTTCTGACTTTTAGGAGGAGCTGGGGGCTTTTTGAGAAGAAAACAAAACAAAATTTCAGTCCAGATCTATTGGATTAGAATTAGGATTGATATTAAAGGACTGTAAGGGTTTGAAATAGGGCATCAAAAAGCCACTGCTACCAGAAAGGATTAAAAGCATATATTATTGATTTTGTTGATTTGTATCCTTGTGAAATGTTGAAAAGTGATTTCAAAGCATTAAGACAATGAGGATTATCCCCTTTTTCACCTTTTTACCAAATTTTAGGGCAAAATGGCTCAAAGAGCCCAATCCTGAAGCAGAAGAGTTGTTCCGCATGGTGGCTGAGGTTTTCATTTACTGGTCAAAATCTCATGTAAGTAATTCCTTGGTAAATACTTTTTTTTAAATGAGGCTTATTAATAGGTAGATCAGTTATTTAGTGGTTGTATTTGTCAAACACATTTAACAACAAATGAAACTGCAGATGGGAAGATATTAATGAGTCATATTTCTAATACTTTTGAAATTGCAGAGAAAATAAGATAATTGGATAGGTTTTTTGTAACATAGTAAATTGATTAAAGATCTTTTTCTTACAGATTCTAGTTTGTAATTTGGGATTTTTTTTAATGTGTTAAACTCATTGCATTTTGTATCCTTACCATTTTTTTCTTTTCAATTATTTTAACCTCATAGCCTTTTTGTAATCACACCTAGTAAGTACTGATACTTCTTAAGTAAAATCTGATTCAGTGAATACTGGAGCACAAAGAATTAAAAACCCAAAAGAATCAAATTGCTTTAAGGCATTGGATCTTTGTATGGACTCTTGTCTATATGAAATGTCTTTATTTGCTATAGTTTCAATTGTCTCATGTCTGGGGAACATGATTCCTTAAAACTTCAGTACTTGTGCCTGAATTTGGCTGTAAGATTTATTATAAACAACACTGTGCACAAAAAGTGATTACACTGTAGGTGGATGCCAGATAATGAAATCACCTGTGTATTCATAATTTCAATATTTTATTTAAGTATTTTCTTGTGTACCTGAATATAGTGGAAGTTTATAATGGGGAAAAATGAATTATTAATTTATTAGTTAGGGAAAACATGTACAATATTTTTATATTGAATTGGAGGAGGGGTGAGATCTTTATCATGTCTTTTTCATAGCTAGAGAAACATTTCCTTCTCTCTGTCACGGAGAAAATCCCCAAACATAGACTACCTGAGTTATGCAATGTAAACGAAGCTGAAATTCAAGGACATTGTTGATCATCTGTTAATTTTTACTGCCCTTGTCTTGTGAATTTTACAGATTTCTACTTAATTTGTACTTTTATTTAAGGTATGTTTAGATAGAGGACTCATATAAATGCTTCTAACTGAGATTCGTGTATTTTCAGAATTTCAAAAGGGAAGAGCAGAACTTTGTGGTACAAAATGAAATCAACAACATGTCTTTTCTTATCAGTGACACCAAATCTAAGATGTCTAAGGTAATCATATAATCATATAGTGTAATCATATTTTTATCTTTGTGAAGGGAAGGAGTAACCAAGATTCCAGAGAGGCAGCTTTTATTTTTTAAATTTTTTTTTGTTTGATTTTTTTAGGGGAGGGGATTTGCTTTAGGTTTTGGTTTTTTGTCTGGTGAAGAAATCTATTGAAAACACTGGGTTGAGACGCAAAACGCAGTCATTTGAGTAACACATTGCAAAATATTGGCAATGTTAAAATGCCTGTTCCCCTGGATCAGGTCACACCTGTACAGGTAATAAGGAAATTGTCAAACCAGTGACAAGTACAAAGTTGCTAGTAGAATTCTTTTATTTGGTATTGGATTTGGTGTCTTTTTAATCTTTACTTTATTCTGCAGGCAGCAGTTTCTGACCAGGAAAGGAAGAAGATGAAGCGAAAAGGGGACCGCTACTCTATGCAGACCTCTCTCATTGTGGCAGCGCTGAAGAGATTGCTTCCAATAGGCCTAAACATTTGTGCTCCTGGAGACCAAGAGCTAATTGCACTGGCCAAAAATCGTTTTAGCATGGTAGGTGCTCTTTTGCACTTCTAAAAGTTAAAAATATTTAGTAATCTAATTTTTTTAGTATTTCACCCTGTGTTCATTCTTACAGCGTGATGCAGAGAATCAAGATTATAATTCTGTTTTATAAGGGCACAGTGGGTGATTATGGTTGATATCTCCATACTTTCCTCATGGCTTAAAACATTTCAATTTGAACATACTTATGATCAGTATGGATGTATTTCAGAATGATCAGGATATGAACAGAGATAGCATTCAATAGTTGAACTAGTTATTTCTTCCTCTTAATGTTTAATGCAAAATAGTGTTTTTTATAGTTTTATGAAGGTTGAATTTGTTTGGAGTTGATCTCTAAAGTCTTTTCTAATCTAGTTGGTTCTGTGACTCTCATAAAATTAAATACTAGCTGTTTCCTAACTTCTGTGCCCAGTATAACTAATTCCTTTTAATCACTCTCATGTGAATGAAAGAATTTCTGTAGGGATAGACTGTTTGAGAAGTGATTCTTTTGGGTATATACTCACAGTGCAATACTTTGATTTTAATTTGGAATATACTCCTTTTCTCAAGCTATAATACTTTATACACTCTAGGGAGTTATAGGACCATTGGACTGCTGAACTGAATCCTATAAAGGATGCTATGAAAGAGCTCTGCAAAAAAAGAGAACTCAAATCATAAAAGGCTGTGTTCATGTTATTGACTTGATTTGGTCAAACTTTCTATGTATGTTAGCAATTTGAATTCAGGCTCACATTTAGTGTGTTGCTGTGAACAAATATGTATGATGCCATCCAGTACTTGATCCTGCAAGCTTGGTTAAGAAAAGGTTTGTCTCTGATATATTTCTCAATCTTTGACATTGTCAGTTTCATGCATCATCTTATGAAGCCCAAGGTTGATATTTATATGAATCATAACGTTTCCTAATTACCTTCCATTCTTAATTTATATGATTTGTAATCTATTGGCAGAAAGACACTGAAGATGAAGTACGAGATGTCATCCGTAGTAATCTTCACCTTCAGGGCAAGGTAATCTATGTGCAGTTTTTAAATTTGATTTTTCTTCCTTTGAATTCATTTGTCGGCGCTGTATAATGGCAACCTGCCTTGGTTCATTAGGATAACTTGTAGTCCCTTATTCTCTTCTGTCAAGTAACTTGTTAATATTAACTATTAAATGTTAGGTCTTTAATGTGTGTTTACGTGCACTGTATACAATGATATATGGCCCTTCAAATCTGTCTCCATTCACACCATTAATACGAAATTGGACGTGCAAGGAAGTTCTATCACTGTTTAAACTGCACCTACTCGTATTTGAGATAAAGTCTGCAAAATGCTCGAAGTTACTTAGTATCAAGTTGAAGTGTAAATGAAAAGAAAGCTGCCATTTTGACATACTCTGTAAAGTCAAAAATCTCCAGTTTTCTCAGTTTGGTTCCTACTTTTCAGCCCTGGGAAAATAAGGCATTTTAGGAAAAAGTATAGATTTCTGTTACTGAATTCCAATTAATGCCAGGTGAATAGCTTTAGGGGAAAAGTCTTGAAATGGCCAGCATAATGGAACTGTTTTATTAATGCTTCAAATAAAGAAAAAGAAGACAGAATATGGAAGTGTAATTAAATTATGCATGTGTCTCTGCTACTGAAGAAAGATGGAATAGTACCAATGGATCTTGCTTTACTTAGGATTGTCCTCTACCGCCTCCCCCTTCCCCATCTTTTATTCAACTCAAGAGAAAACCAAACTATTGTTTTTTGTGCTTATTAAAAGGTCACAGAAGAGTAAATATGATTAGAAAATCTGATCTTTTTTTTCTGAACTGTTATTTAAGAATCATTTAGAAGTCTAGATTCCACTACAATCAGTCCATGGCAGTAATAATTTTTTTTGATGAGCTGGTAGTGGGATGGTTCTTCCTGAATAATATGTGAAGATTAATTTTCTTCTGTCACATTTTCCATATGTCTCTTTTGTGTTAACGACAAAAGTGTTAAATCCAGTAGCTTTAAATTATAGGGTTTGCACATGGAAAAGTTTACTCAAACGCAAAAGATTTGGTTAAATCCTAAAACCTTGAAATACTTATCCTTATATAGCAAATATTGTTATATACTGAGAAGCAGAAAACAAGCAGGCAAAGTACTAGGAAGAAAGCAGTGTTTCTGAATATCTTAATGAGCAACAGTACTTAAACAATGTGATTGCCATGAACATAAAACCTTTGAACATGAGGTGATTTTGTGTATAAACTTCAATACTGTTTTCTTAGTGACAGTGATAGATATTTCTGTTCTGGCATTTTCAGTATGTGCACATTTTAATTTTATGAGCCATGCAGTTACAAGTCTTGCCTAGGATTTCACGTTGCTGTTTAGCACTTACCCTCCTGTTTTAACTTCAGTTTCTGTTTTGTTTCTTCAGTGATATGTTCTGCTGTTAAGAAATTTCTGTCTGTTACTCCTTTGTTGCTGGAAGTCATGATACATCCTAATGCCTTGGTCTGAGCTTTCTCTTCAGAGGCTTCCTATGCTTCAATTAAAATGTTGCACTTGTTTAGTAACTTACATCTTCTGTTTATACCACATGAGAACAAAATTTCTTTTAAATTTCTTAGATTGGTGCAATTTCACAGTGCCTTGATAATTAAGACAAAAGTAATTTTAGCTAATCCAAACTCCACACTGTTGGATTTTCCAATTGTAAACTTTTCATCAGTGACTGTAGAAGTTCCTATTTTTGAATGAATTCCCAGTGGAAGATGAAAATCTGAAAGAGAACGACATAAAACATAGATAACAAAGCTAAACTGCTGCTGTAGTTAGCTTTATTTTACAGCTGTTTACATATTGCTTTAATAACTTTTAAAAGCTCTGATTTAGACCTGTATGTGACAAGTAGTTAACTGCAGACAAAACGGTGATTTATCAGTGACACATTCTAGAGTTAACTCTAAATGTGTGTGGCTAGTTACTTAAAGTATAACATTTAAAGTTAAATTCAGTAATTATGTACAAATTACAATACAATTTATTCCATAATTCTCTGATGTCATTAGGATTCAGTCACTACACAGTCAAGATGATATTTCTTGTTACAAAAAATGATGCCATCATGCATAGACTACCCTTTTGTTGTCTAATTGAATCAGATATAATGGAATGAGGGCCAAATGGTCTTCTAAATTGAAATTATTATTTTCTACTATGAATTAATATGTAACTTAGTTATAGTGGTGTTTGTGTAAAGTGGCTTTCAAAATATGGGAAAAATACTGCTTTTTGAAAGGCTGGTTTGCTTCCAACCATAGAAATATTCTTTCTTTAAATGGTGTTTGCTGTTAACCACTTCTTCTCACAGACACCCAACATTCTGTTATTTACATTTAAGAGCTAAAATGTAATTTATCTAGATTCCTTTTTGGAGTACTACACTGTTAAAGAATCATCCTTCAGAATCTTTAGCGATTAATGTTATGGCGTCTATTTCATGCATTTGTCTACCTTTGTCTACATTTGTCTTCACCCTGTTTCTGTCTTTCCTTTCCTTGCATGCCTGCATGCTGTTACTCAGTACCAAGCCTTTTATTTCAAGAAATTGATGATGAAACTTGCATTCATTTTGACATGGATGAAGCTCAAGTCACCAAAATCTTCTTCCAGCCATTCTAATTCACACCTTGAAATGCCAACTACTCATGCCCTTAGAAAACTACCTATACAAAAAAGCTGTACCTTGATAGAATGTGAGGAGTCCTCAGATCAAAAGACATCTCCACCTGTGATTAAAAAGTCTTTTGTGGACTATCCATTCATGATGATCCAGTCAAATGCTCAAACAAAGACTGTGGATGTGCCAGTTGTTAAGAAATGGAAAAGCCGAAAGGTGGAAGAAATGCCTGCAAAATGTGGCTTTCTAGGTTGTAATAAACTATTAATGAACGACTGTGTAAGTTTTTAATCATTCCTGGAACCTCAGTAAACCTTGTATCATAATATATTTTGAGCAGGTGAATTAGCATTATTGTCTCAGGCACAAATTGAAATCTGGATTCACAAAGAAGTTTCAGACAAGTAAGTGTTGAGTTCAAGCCCTAGAGAAATCTGTATGGTTTGGCCCCTGAGTTCTGTGGCCATCTGGGCCAGTGTGTCTGCAACAGCAGCTGCAGAATCAGGAATGATCACTGGCCACAGTTCTCAGTAAAATGGGTCATCAGTGTCATTGGCACGGTAAATGCTTGCAAAGTGTGTTGCATTAGTCTTGATCAGCAGAAGGACTGGGGAGACACAACAAACCTAAAAGAAAACACCAGTTGTAAAACAGAGAATTACAAGTTAATGAAGTAGAAAAAATGAAATGTAAAGAGAAAAACTTGATAGAAACCGTTTTTCTTCTTACCGTCCTTTACAATTTGTAGGCTGATAAGCAAATGCATCTGAATTTCAGTTTTCCAAATTAACTTCTAATTTTTTATCTATTAATCAGTAAAATGAGGATTTTCTAACGATTAAAGAAAAATTTTAAAATAGATGTAAATAATAGCAATACTACTAATTTCCATGACTGAAAACTAAATAATCCCAACTAATACAGCAACTCTTAGTGTTGTTTCATTTAATAATGGGAAAGGCAGTGTACTGCATTATGTCTATGTACCTCATACTCATTACTTTTCCTCAAATACTGTATTCATTGCTGGTGCCAGTGCTATTTGTTGACCAATGATTTTTTGCTATTTATATGGTTATTAGTGTTTTAGTTCTGTGGGACACGTTACCCATAGAAACTGTGGATATGTCATCTCTGGAAGTATTCAAGGCTGAGTTGGACATGGCTTTGAGAAATCTGCTCTCGTGGAAGGTGTCCTTGTGTATGGCAGAGGGGTTGGGTGTAGATGGCCTTAAAGTTGCCTTCCAACCCAAAACAATTTATGTTTTCTGGAAGCTCTTGCAAAGCATTGCACAAATTAGTCGTGTTCTCACAGTGTAATGGATACTGGATGGGTTATGTAAATGTGTAGGTTAGCTATATAAAGTGTTTCAGTTTACCTTTGAAGCTGTTTCTCTACTAGTTAAGCTGTTTGGAACATCTTGCCTTGGTGACATGTGAAATGTTTCTCCTGCAGCTTGAGGATCCCGCCATTAGATGGCAGATGGCACTTTACAAAGATTTGCCAAACAGGACTGAAGATTCCTCAGATCCAGAGAAGACTGTGGAAAGGGTCCTTGATATAGCTAATGTGCTGTTTCACCTGGAACAGGTTAGACACATTTTACCAATTTCATTGCTTATTAATCTAAATAAAAGTATTCACCCTTTCATTTGTACTTTCGCCTGCTGTATTTAATGTTATAATCTTTTTTCTTTCTTTTGATAGCTACTGTTTACATGCTTAATCCTGTGTTTTGTAGTCCAGGATTATGGTCATATCTGTCTTGCAATGTATTTGCAGCAGCTCCAACAATTTGTTTGGCCAATATGGAAAAGTCATATATTTCTTGCTGCATTCAAGAAACAGCAAAAGCAGGTTGGAGGAATTATTTTTTTCTGAAAAACTCTGTCAGAAACTTTAAGTTGCTTCAGAATCTGGCAAAAAACTCTACTGTATTATTTAATGGTTTTTGCATTAATATATGAGCTTCCCATGTGGCCTGAACTACAGTAACTTTTACTTAAGTAATTATGTCTTTTATTTTGTGTCCTTTCCATATTTTTTAAAATATGAAGTTAAAAAATCTTCTATATGGATACAACTTACAGGTCGAAGACTAGTTGATAAGTTATTTTTGTGACTTTTCTTTGAATTATTAGCTATTATGCACTTTAGATTTATTGTGTTTTTTCCTTTCCTTCCATTTAGTGAAAAAACAGGACATTAACTTGGAAGGTGTTTCTAATGGCAGACATGAATATAGCTGGTTGCAGACTATACGTTACAAACTATCTTCATATAAATATTACTATTTTTTTTTTCTTTTTGAAGAACATTTGAAAATCCAAGGTTCTCTTGTATTCTCATTAGATTAGTTGGTTTCACTCAGAAAGTTTTGCTATCCAATGTCAAGAAGTTTCCTCAGTGTCAGGAACTCACTGGTTCAGTCAATTGGAACCTGAGAGATGTGTGATTGTGCTCTTATACACACTGCAGAAGGTGTGTGGGTGTGAATATGTGTATCCTGTCTGTTGCATCACACAACTCTTCTTCATATAGTTGGCCAGCCTTGATATGGATTTGCTTCAAGTTCAACAGCCTTACACAGTTTGGTAGAAGAGAATAAGGAGGAGTCACTAATTTTTACCTGTTGCTGAATATGCAGGGAGCAAGCAAAAAGGGATAGAAGTATGGAAGTAAATCCTTGTCAATCATGGTTTGCCTCTGAGAGAGAGCAAGAGAGGAGAATGGGTGCTGATTTGAAAGGATATAGGTTTGCTCTGAGGAAAGAAGACTAGAGAAAATCTAGCAATATGAGGGGAGGGAGGGAAAGGTTCTCTCTTCTACCCTGGTTTTATCAAAGTTGACTGAGATGATCCAGCAATAGTACAGAACAGGATGGATTCCCATCCTGATCAACATTTAAGATCAATACTTCTGATCAGACTTAAACAATGACTTGCTGACAAGTTTTCTGCCTTTTTTTTTTTATGGCTGCCTTGCACCTGTTTCTCAGGAACTTTTGTTACTGAAATGGGAAATCTGGTGTCTTTAAAACTTAATGAGTATATGAGCACTGCATCTGTTTTTATGACAGTCTTGAGTAATTCTTTGCTCTTTGCATACAAGTACTCTGTTCTCCATATATACTTTAAATGTTTTCTGTATTGCACCAGCAATGACCAGTCCATTCTTTGTTTTCTTTCCATGCAGACCTAACTTCTTTGTTTTTACTGTTTTCAGAAATCTGCTTGCGTAGGCCGAGGCTATTTCTTTTGGGAAAGTATTGAGGATTTTATAATTGTTTGTGAAGATATTACTAATTACCTAACTTTCATATTTGGATTTGTCTGACTTTTAAATTAGTAGTGCTGGCACTTGTTTTTGTGACTGTAAACATGTTTGCAGTGAATGTTTTTTTGTCCTTCCTCTTGAAAAATAATTTACTTTTCTATTTTAACTTCTAGAAAGAACCTATTTAAGATTGCTCCTATTTAATCTTACAAGTATAATTCTATATTTCACTGAATGGCAGTGTTTTTGTCTGTTTAATTAAATGTTCATTGTTTAACTATTAATATTTTTTTGTATTTCACTAAACTGGATAACCAAATTTGGACTGAATTTTGAGTCTACATAAATATCAGAATTGTCACTGAATTTTTTCATATAATGCTTGATTTTATTGCAAGGGAGAATTAGCAAGACTTTCGGGGTAGAAATGCTAAGTTCCACTGGCTTCTTTGATGCTGTTGTAACACAGAGGAGTGTAGGTGTTTGTAAAAGAAACAAACCACCCATGAAAAACCAAACCACCCCAAAGCTCAACTCCCCTTAACTCTACAACAGCTGCATGGGTTAAATCAAATTATATCATTTTTATGGAAGATGTGTGAAATAAATCACAGAGACTAAATAGGCTGTGGGAAAGGACTGATCTGTAGCACAGGCTGCAGTCATGGTTCCCAGTTACCCAGTCAGGCTATTTACAAATGTATGCAGGTGCTCTTCAGCACCACAGCAATGATTTTCTTGGGATGGAAAAAAGAATAAAAGGTGGAAGAAGAAATCCCAAAGGCATAAAAGATAAAGATGGAGCACAGCCTATTTCATCTCATGCTACTGTAGAGCCAAGATGCAGAAAAAGAATATACTTTAAGACAGAGCTTTAGTTTTCTGAAATGTAGCTAAAGTGCTTTGAAATATTGATGTACATTCTGTGTGTGCTACTTCACAGTAAAGATTTAGTCTTAAGTCTTTGTACTTGACACTCTTTCCTGAAGTTACTTCCTTTTCATCGTAACTGATTATGTTATATTACAAATAAAAGATATTTTTGTATCCACGAAAATTTCTTTAAAAATATTGTCTGAGGCAATGTGAGTACAATTTACCTGTACATGTGTAAAGAGTTACACATAAAAGATGGAATGAAAGAAGGCTCTTTGCATTGAAAGTTAAGGCTTCCTGAGAGATGGCCTTATTGATGATAGTGTGCCATATAAAAGATAGCAAAAGTACAATGAAGTGAAAAAGAATATCTATATTGTACCAAGAAAAGGAGATTTTTGCTTTAAGTTTATTTTCTAAATTCTGATTCTGTGATTTCTCTGAATGCTTGAACTCTGTCTAGAACCTTTTTCTGATCTATTCTTCTTCTGTTGCTTTTCTACTTGATTTATCTGTTAACTAACATTTTTACTAATATTACTGTTTTCTGATGCTAGGGACATTGCCACATTATTTTTCCATGTGTATTTTGTGTAACAGGTTGAGCATCCTCAGCGGTCCAAAAAAGCAGTGTGGCATAAGCTGCTGTCCAAACAGAGAAAAAGAGCAGTAGTGGCCTGCTTTAGAATGGCACCGTTGTATAATCTGCCAAGGTAAGGGCTGTATTGTTCTTTCACAAATCCACTACAGTTTATACAGAGCTATTTGGCAAGCTCAAAAGGAAAAGAAAAAGAAAGCCAGTAATTGATAAACTTGGTATTATAGCTTGTATATTGCTTTATTTATTAGATTTAATTACTTTTCCCCATCTTCTGAAAAGAATAACAAAAAATATAATTTTCAATTTCTAGTTTCAAGTCTAATCCTCAGCTTTAAAAAATGCAATTATTTGAGCACAATCCAAAGTTATCAATTTCTGTTATCTTAATATTTGTATTAAAAAAGATTAAAATATTTTATATATAAATAACATAAAACTCACCAATGTGATAATTTATTTTTTTATTTGTTGCATTTAAATTTCTTTGCAGTTTTATTTATTATCTATTCCTAAATAATTATTACTATGTTTGAGCATCAGTTTTACAAGTTTGTGTGACACAGTCTTAAATAAAACATTTTAATCTAAATTTTCTTTTTAAATGGGTGCTTTGATAGGTTTTAACATAGAAATTTTTCTTTCCTTTTAAATTATTATTGTAATGACTGGACAGTTGTTCAAGCTAAATGAAATTCATATTGGTCAAATCTTCTTTTTACAAGTTTACAGTTTTTGTTTCAAATGTTCCTTTTTAGACACCGAGCCGTCAATCTCTTTCTTCAAGGCTATGACAAATCTTGGATTGAAACAGAAGAACACTACTTTGAAGACAAACTGATAGAAGACTTAGCAGTACGTCTGAGTGAAAGGGGCACAGGAATTTATTATGGATTAACATTCTCCTTGTATAGTAATAATTATAAATCTCTGAAGTAGCTAAGATATCACTTAAGCTATCTCTACCCAAAGAGATGAGCTATAACCAAGTCACTTTGGCAGCTTTTTAAAAATTACACACGATGGAGATTCCAAAATCCTCTCAGGCTCTTTGCTTCAGGGCTTCAATAACCTTTTATAAAGCTTTTTTGCCTAAATTACATATCAATTGCTGTCATTCCCCTATCTCTTATCTTCTGCCCTGTGGAGAACTGGAACAACCTATTCCCTCCTGTTTTGCAGCTAACCTTCATGTATTTGAGGACTACATAATGCACATTAAAGCCATTTAAGTCAAAAGGTTAGAATATGAAACTAGAGGAATCTAGTCTTAGATCAGTCAGTTCCTTCAAACCTGTCAGAGTCTGCTTCTTCACAGAAGAATCCTCTTGGCAGGGACATGAAGATTTTTCCCAGTAGTGAAGTGTTAAAGCCGTGTCTTTAGCCTTACAAATACCTACAATGATTTCCATTTAAGTCTGGGGTCCTCATCCCTTACAATTGCCTCTCTGAAAGGTAGCATTTTCACAGCTTGGGCAAGAAACTAGGAACTGATTCAGTCCCTGGGAGGTCCAACAGAACACAATCTGAAATAAGTCTTTTTATTGTAAGGGGAGCCTGCTCGCTGTAATAGAGAGAGGAAGAAAACCATAAAATTTCTATTAGCAAAAAAAATATTAATCTGCTTTTACTCCTTAAAGATTATGCTTAAAACCAGTCACCCAAGTTGTAAAAAACTTTGAAAATTAGGATGAAAATAGTGAAAGGGAAATCAGCAGCAATGAGCTCAACACAGACAGACTTTGAAAGTTCAGTTTTGCCAGCACACATGCAGAATTAATTTATAGTGACATCCTTATTTTACGAGCAATATTATTCTTACTCTGAAAATACAAGAGACTTCTACAAATGTTTGCTTTGGATACAGCCTTTTAAATATCCTTATGTATCCCAACACAATGCAAGTGTTTTAAATAGTGCAGGTTCAGTCTCAAAAATAATTCTATTTTAGCAGTTTGGAGCATGAGTGTGCATGTGTACACGTGTGCATGTACGTGCAGGTGTGTGCATGTAAGGAAATAGCCTAGCGTGGTAATTTGGCTTCACTGACATAAAGGATTATCTCCTTACCTCCATGATGAACCCATATATCTGCTAAGTTTATTAATAGCTCCTTGCCAAC
Source organism: Zonotrichia leucophrys gambelii (assembly GCF_028769735.1). Taxonomy (NCBI): domain Eukaryota; kingdom Metazoa; phylum Chordata; class Aves; order Passeriformes; family Passerellidae; genus Zonotrichia; species Zonotrichia leucophrys. The sequence continues at coordinate 61,252,049 of NC_088172.1, read as the reverse complement.
CAGTAGCTTGAGTGAAAAACTCTCTGAGAGGACAGAAACAGACTGACCTGGCTTTTATATCATCCTTTATTTTAAAAAAAGGAAAAAAACCTACAGTAATTCCCTTTTAATTCCCCAAAAATATGGATTTGTGTGTTTCCATTGCTCTCTTTGGGAGACACGTATTGCACCTTTCATTAAAAAGAGCACACCAAACTCCATCTGTCTTTTAAATAAATTTACATCACATTCTTGCTGCCTTAGAGCACTCACTCCCAGAAGGGTGAGAATTTGAGTTTCAGCTTTGTGAATCTGACACAGAATGTTTTGTGGACGTCATGAAAGATGTGTTTGTGTTGCTGGTGAAGTTTCCTCTTAGGGAAACTATACCCTGCTTTAGCAAGGAGTTAAAAGTTTATTGAACTGGCAAGTTGGAATCACAGCCTAGGCTAGGGTAGCAGAACTCATCTGGAAGGGGAGAAAGGGGGAGCCTTGGGCTCTCTGATGTATTCTTGAAGGGTTGTCTGAAGTTTCTGGACAGTTCACATATTAAATAGGAAAATTAATTGATCCAGGACCCAGAAACCATAGGCAAGTTCCCTGTCCTTTAACTCTGTCTAGTTAGTACACTACAATCTTTTTTGCCATAGTGAGTTCTTTCTCAATACTGAGAACCTTGACCATTCTTTTCTGCTAAGTAAAAATTATTGAAAGGAACAAATACAGTCAAAGCTGTTTTATTGCTGACTGTAGGAGTGCCGGGGGTCACGCACGGTAGGGACGGACGGAGATGAGATTGAAGCCAAGTCACATAACTTGTAGTTTATTACAAAGGGCGTGGGTGCAGGGCCCTGTTGCGAGCTGCCAGCCGCAGCTTGGAGCAGGGCCGAGAGAAGAGAGGCTCAAAGTGTAAGAGAGTCAATGGCAAAGGTTTAAGAGCGGAGAGCATGTAGAAAGGAGGGAGTGAAGAAGTGCAGAGGGAAGACAAAGAGACAAAGAAAAGGGCGCAAAGAGGAGCGCGAGAGCGAGCAAAGAGATAAGGGAGAAGAGAGATAAAAAGCACCAAAAGAGAGCGAAAAAAGAGCAAAAAGAGACCGAAGCTCCCGTTACAACACAATAAATCATCTTCAATGTTGAATATGCAGATTCGCATTAACCAATCTACTACAGCATGCATATCTTATAACATTTCCACACAACCTATAAGAATCACTACATTACCATACTGTGTTTACGTGTTAAACCCTAAATCTTATTCTTTGGGCCCCATCTGCCAAGCTGCAAGGCCTGCTCTGACTCTTAGGCCTGCCTGCTTGCAGAGGGAATTGTTTCCTCCAGGGGGGATTACATTCAACTGGTCACATCATTGTTTTTCAGCAACTAAGGTATCTCAAAGGTTGCTTTCATTTCAATATTGCTTACAGTTTCTATATTCCCAAAATCTTTTGCCAGGCAGTCATATTTAAAAGGCTTTCTTGTCTCATCCTCCCCAACAGCTGACTTTGCCAGATCCCAGTGATTTATGGATGGGTGGTAAAAGCTTTTTCTGGGATTTGGGAATTAAGCATTTCCCTCACATAAAAGCAGAGAACTGAACTTACACGTGCAGTTTTTCTCCCTCAATCTTCTCTCCTTAAGTCTGTTATACAGAAGTGAATCTTCTTCTTCCACTTGTGAAGCTAAAGGATAAAAGAATTCACTTGTGCTCTTTTTAAGGAGTTTAATTGTGCTGATTCTTAATTCTGATTCAACATATCAAGCCTCTGAGGCAACTAGATTTTTATGTTTCATGTTAGCATCGTGAGGTATTCAGCACTTTTTATTAATTGTAAAAATGCTTCTGCTTAAATAAATAGGTTATATGAACACAAGCTTATTTGACATAATTGTTGGTGGATAATTGGATGTAATAAATTGTAAGAACAATCTGTTTAATAGAAATTTAGATTATATAAAATATTAATAATACTATAAAATTATATAAAATAATATTTTTTAAATCTTCAACATTTAGAAATGACAGCTAAAACTTACCCAACCTATTTTTTTTACCCTCTTATGTTACATTCAGGTAAAGCTTTTTGTTTTACACTTAAATAATTGTAGGGCAAATGTCTCAAGATGGTGAATATTAAGCATACTTATTTGCCAGAAATTTCAGAAAATCACTGATTCTAGTGTTCATGCTGTGCTTAATAATGAGTTCTCCTTAACTTAGTCATTGGTGAATTTGATCCTCCATTTAATTTCAATAAATCTATGTAAACTAGTAACACATTAACTCAACTTCTGCACTTTTGTTTCATCAGTTTTTATAGCATTAAGGAGATATCCTGGTTGATATCATTATGAAGTACAGAATACTGTCAGTTAATTAAAAGAGAAGGTCAGCGTTCTAAATGAGATTGAAATAAAGAGCAGGGGAAGACATCCATAATTGTTCTGGTCTTGTTATTGATACTGTAAATATCATCACATAGTGAAAAATGTGAAATGAAACCTTGTATGGCCATCATAGAACGGCACATGGAACCGTGTGCATAGACAACCATTGTGCATAGACATCAGCTGAAGGGAATTCTCAGCTGCAGCCAGTCATGTTTGGTACAGTTGCATGAGAAAGGTGGACTTCATAGAAATAGTAGTATTCATAGAAAGCTATAGGCATTCCCACAGGAATCTCTCTGGCATGAAAAATTTGTGTTCTTAATAGACAACAATCCATTTTCCTCGTATCTCTGAAGTGACCAACCTATCCTTATTGCTTAAAAGATGATGTATGGCAATATAATAATGTATTACTCATTCTGTCTTATCAATGCATGGAATTCTTTTTATCTGCATTTTGGTGTATAGTGCTAGATGAAAACAAGGGCAAAGAGTGACCATATTTTATTCAACCAATTTTCTTTGAGCTTCTATATTCTGCATAGAAAAAAGTGTCTGGATGAAGCAATTTTTTTAATAACTTGATAGGCAAAACTTGCTTTCTGAAAATGTCTTTTTGCAAACAATAAGAAGTCAGAGGTTTGTATAGATGCTTTTCAGAACACCGCTTTCGTTGTTGTCGTTGTAGTATTTAGGACCACATTTTCTTTCAAAGAAAGGCAACTAGAGCTAAAACTGAAACTAAAGCTAAAACTTTCAGTCTAAAACTGAAAGAAAAATAACCACATGGAAAAAGAACCCTCTTTATGCATTTATATTTATTATTGAATTATATATAATATTTTTTGTACATTATTGATTGTACTTGTCCTAAAATTCTACATCCTGCGAACATTAGTGTTGTTGGTAGACTGTAGCTGTCTAAAACTGTTGGTAAGCTTCAGGTTTGGATTTCTTCTCCCTCAAAGTCTCTCAGAGTTTCTCAGTGAGCATTATACCTAGCACAGACTTGAAACAGGATTTTCTTTTTTATCTGATGAAGCTCGTTAACGTAGCAACAGACAGTATAATAATAAATGATGGCATGTGGTTTCCACTAGTTCTGGATAACAGAGTAAGACTGAAGTTATTTTCTGAATCTAGGGAAGAGAGTTGATTTTTATGAGGAGAAGAAATCCAAAGCTTTGCAAGGGGCATCGTCTTTGTAAGTCTTCATGGCCATAAACACAGTCGGGGTTCAGTTTTGTCATACTTTGCTTGGAAGTTGCTTCCTCCTGGTTGTTCAAATCAAAATTACCTTTGTTAATATTAAATGATTAGAAAATTGCACAGAGTGAAACATTTTTCACTATAGAGAATTAAATATACTTTTAAATTATTTTTTTTCCCTAAAGAAACCTGGAGAGGAACCACCAGAAGAAGATGAGAACCTTAAAAGAGTTGATCCTTTACATCAACTTATTCTGCTATTCAGTCGAACAGCCCTGACTGAAAAATGGTAGGGATGGTGTGAGACACTTCAGAGTGTATGCAGATTTTCAGATTACTCCTGTATTTGAAGTCATTTATGTCTCTTTTCAAGCGAGATTGCATAAGCTAGGCCAAACCGTGCGTATGAACTTATGGTGAGTTTGAGTTACACTCAAACCTCTTTAGCTTGTGGTATGTAAAGAGATTTTAATATGACTTTTTCACAGCTATGGATACTGTGTTCAGGGCTCACTACTCCTCTGTCTTGTGTCTGTGTTCCCTATTGACAGTTACATTCTGAATATGAAATATATTCTAAGTATAATTAAAAATTAACTGTATTCACTTTACTGGAAGATGTTTATGAATTTCTGAGTACTGTGTTTGTAGCTGGCTATACTTTTCTATTTGTATAAGTTAATAAAGTCTTTATTTTCCAAAAATACTTTAGTAATTATGAGCATAGAAGTTATTTTAAAATATTTTTAAGATGTTTAAAAATATTTTGGCACTTCAGTTCTACTGTAATTAATCTTTCTCATTTTATCTTTCCTCTGTCTGTTAACCAGCAAACTAGAAGAAGATTTCCTGTATATGGCTTATGCTGACATTATGGCAAAGGTAACTTGTTTGATACCTATTGCTTATTTTGTGTTTTAATTAAGTTAGTTTAGAAGATCAAGATAATTAATTTGTAAAGTGTTACCTGTAAATTGTGAGTTATCAGCAATGTTTCCTTTCTACACGATATCAGAGCTGCCATGATGAAGAAGATGATGATGGTGAAGAAGAAGTGAAGAGTTTTGAAGTAAGATTATACTTGTTTTGTTTTCTTGTCATGTTAGACATTATTTCATAGCTTCCAGCTGACATTTATGTTTTTTGGTTCATGGCTTACTGCAGCTTATTATGCCAGTGAACTGCATGTCACAAGCTGGATATGGCAGATATAAGTCCCCCGATTAATATTAGTGAAATAAAAACATGCAAAGTATTACACAAGATTAAACAGAGAATAATTTAGTAGATCTAAATTTATCTCCTTTAACTTTTTAGTTAGGTATTACAGATAGTACTTAGTCTAAAAGTATGATAATAACAGACTGAATCTTTTAAATTATTCGGTCCTACCATTAGTTTGGATTTTTAAAATACCATAATACTACTTTTTGCAGTAGTCATTTACATTCAGTACCTATAATTCATACAGTAGTTTTATGTTCACACATATGTTAGTACTTCTTAATAAAATGTGGTGAACTTCTGTTCATTAGTACTGCTAAGAATTTTTGCTTGTGTTGACAATAGGGGCTCTGTATTTATTAGTGTTTAATGCTGAGTTTTTAGTGATCATCACTGTTTAAGGATATACACATGAGTTAATTACAAGTGTAAGAGTTGATTCCTTGTCCTGTGTTTGCTCTGGGATCTGTCTCTCTTTTTCCATTAATAAAATGACATTTGCAAGAAATTTTGCTCTTCAGAGGGCCACTGAGGGAATTAGCTCTTTAATGTTTTTAATATTTTAATGTGTTTTGGCATATTACAATTCTGGCATTAAAAGGTGTCTCTTGTGTCTTTCAAATCAATTACTATTTATATTTCATATCTCTACTAAAACACAGAAACATGAAATAAATACTTTGATTTTTTTTTTTTACATTCTAAATATAAGGATTGATTTGCTGTAAAACTATCTGTGCTGTTCTGATTATTGAGGAGTGGTTTGGGTCATTTTTACTTTTACTCCATTGCTTTATGGACATAGAATGTTCTGTATGTTTTCTAAATGATGCTACATGATATAACACTGAATTATTTAAGTACATATTCCCTATTTGACTGTATAAAGAAATCAGAAAGAATATAAATACTAAATTCTTTTCAATCACTCAGAAGTCCAGTTGAGTTACAAGTAATATCCTCAAAATATGAAATTTTGTTTCTTGGTAAATATTTCATTATGAACCCAAGTTTCAGTGCGTTTTTTTGATTTATTTTTCTTTTCCCCTGGGAATGCAGTATATGACATACCACTGGCAAAGACTATTCATTCCTATAGGGTCTTAGCAGTTAGCCTCTACATGCTTGTTAGATATCAAAAGTCTCATGCTTATAGATATGAAAATTTTTAAATAGGAAGTCATTGAGGTGTATGAAAAATCTATCAGTAAGAAATTTGTTAGTGCTCCTTACCTAAATTGTAATGGGTTCTTTGTTTAGCATTCAATTTTTTGTCTTGAGAGAAGATCCTACTCATCTTTTTCTCTTTATTATTTTTATTGTAGCTGTGAAACTTATGTTTAAATAATGTATTTAATGTTCAAAAGACAATTTATTGTATGTATTTGGTCAGTCACCTATAGAAAAAAAAATTTGGACTTCTTTTTCTTATTACTATTTCGCTTCTTGTCCTTGCCCTTCCTTAAGGTGACAGGATCACAACGCAGCAAGGTAAAACAAAAAAAATGTGTGTGTATTTGTCTGGGTCTAATTTTGTGATTTTTCAGGCCCAACATCTTGGATAAGTTCAACTAAAGGGTCTTGATATAATTTTTAACATTTCAGTTTCAGCATGACATCTCTACCAAACCCTTTTTGTGCGCAAGCTCTTTAAAGATTTCAGGAATTATTTATGCAGAATATGCCGTGTAAAATTGTGATACTGTTTTGGGGAAAACAGAGTGTTGTTTGGCTTGTTCATGTTGTTTTGCTGTTCATGCCTTTTGTGCATCAGTTATGTTTCTGGTTTTAACTTAATTTGAATTAGTAAAGCAACTTACGTGGTTATTAAGGGAAAGGAGTGGAACTTTTCTTCTGTATCTTAGCAGAGAGGCGTTTCTGACGTAGTGGTAGAGTTCTGTTTCCAATATTTGTCACAGAGAGAGCATCAATCATAGTCCATGTCTGATTCAGATCCTTTGGAACTGAGTTCTCAGCCTTCAGCATTATAGTATTTGACAGAAACTCCTTAGATACTCCTTACCTTAAATGATTCATAGTTCTTCTATGTTTTTTCTAAGAACATAGAGGCAATAGCTCTGAAACTTCATTGTTAATTGTTTTATTGGCTCTGTTTCTTGCTCAGCCTTTTGTGTGTCATCAAGAGAGCCTCACCATTTGTTTCTGAAAGATGTCCCATGGCTATATAGCTGACTATTTGCCTGCTTCATGCAGGTCAAAGTCTCAGTTCCCACTGTTGACTCAGGCCACTTGCTGGTGGTGCTGCAAGGCTGATATTCTGGGAGAAGGTATGGTGTGTGGAGTAGCTAGTTTTTGGTTCTGAGGGGGTTAAATACAGTTATTTTTTCTGTGGTTAATGACAGCTAGAGTAAGTAAAGATTACTTGCTTGAGATTTGAAATGCACAGATTTAGCTAATGGCCTGACTTCAGTCCGTAACTTCAAATTTCATTTCCTATGGCAATTGTAGCCTTCTCCATGGAAAGGAGCAAGGAGATTTTGGTATTTCATTTGCTAGCCTTGTATTAACATTCACATCACAATAGAAAGAGGTTCCCTGGCATCTGTGGGGAGAGATGATGTATTTCAGGATCAACTTTACTCTTACACCTCCAAAAATTTGCACAGGTCTGTTCCATATGGCTTCATATGATAAAGGCATTATTCTGGAAGATGAATGTGCTCACAAAAATTTATTTAAAAGGTATTGTAATTATTTTGAACAAAGTGCATATCAAAAACCCCAAAGGAAATATATAAGGAATCTAATAATATAATTTATTCTTTTTTCATTCCAACAATTCAGCTATTCAAATACTACATATCTATCACTCTGCTTACCTTGTTATCACTAAATCTTATATGCTCCATAACATTTTTTTTTCTTGCTGACTGTGAAGTATTTTAAAAGGGAACAAAAGCACAACAAGAAATAATCCTTGCTTTCTTCATACACGGCATCAATCAGTTGCGCAGATGTGAAACTGTACATACCACATGCGTGTGTCTTTGTATGTGTATTTGTGTGTTTCTTTCTGTCTGGTGATCCAACGTCAATGTTGAAGGCAGTTCTTTTATTCTATCCTGTGTATCCATGTGAAAAGTGTGACTGTTCAGTTTGTTTGGGGATAAAAGTCTACTGCTCCTCTAGACTTTAAAAATGTGTGGTGTTTGAAGTCTTGGATCCTTTTGCATTCAGAGCAAGAGAGATATTTGGGCAAGCTTAGAATGGGATGAAAATGCTGAGTGTATTTTACTGACAGTTCTGTTGCTCATATCTCATGCAGGATAGTCTTATTTTTGTACAATTAATTTAAATTGGGTTAATAGTGTGAACAGTAGATGTGACAATAATGTTCTCTGTATGTTAGTATGTTCCTGTCAACATTTACCTGCTAGTATTTGCTTTGAGTTATTACAGATGTCTTTGCCCCTTCCTCTTTGTCTCAAAGTTAACTTTTTGTCTTATTGAACAGATGCTCAATTGAACAACCTGTAAAGTTGGTGTCACTGTCTCCTTTGATTCCATCTGATAAGAAATTCTTTTAAATCTAACTGTTTCACTAGCTAAATGCAAATAATTTTCTGCATTTGAGTCACTCCTACATATTAATGTGCACTAAATACTTGTAGGATGGGAACTCAAAGAAGGAATCAAAATTTAGCTCTTATTTTTAAACTCATTTGTATTAAATTGATTTAAATTGACTCTTCACAGGAAGAAAAGAAATTGAGGAAATAGAGCTTCCTATATCAGTTCTTTTCATTCCTGTTACTGGTAGCAACTTTTTTAGTAGACTTCCTTATTCACAAATTTTTTGACAAAATGATACATTGTGCTGTCACTTTCCTCAGACAAAAATTTTCATGTTTCTTTATATACAAATAATGCAACCTCATAAAGGTCCAGCCCTTTGAAGATGGTTACCTGTATCTCCTAGTATCACAAATCCTGGATAAACCACTGAGTGTCCATATACGACATATTTACAAAAAGTAACTATTTATTCTGTTAATTAAGATCAGACTCTATATTCAATTTATCAATTCTAAGAAGATTAACATTCAAATAACTATGCAAAAATGTGTTTTGCATCTGTTTTCTCTACATGTAATGGATTGTATGGAACCTAATATATGGTTTCACTCCTACATTACAGAATACATTATTTATTAATAGAATAGTTTGGGTTGGAAAGGACCTTTAAAGGTCCTTGAGTCCAAACCCCTCACAACAAGCGGTGATACTTCAATGATGAACTCCAAAAGAGGGATTTAGAAAAAAATCATATTTTTTATAGAGCAGAAACCAACATATATTGAACTTAAAGGATTGAAGTGTTTATAAATATGTATCTATAAAAAGGTACAGAAGTATTATGCATGAGTACTTGATATTTTAATTACATAGCTTATACTTATGCATGCCTGAAATTGAAATGAACAGATGTTTTGCCAGTGTAAGTCCTGCCTAATAGGATTTGTTTTCTAGACTAAGCAGAAGTGTTGAAAAAATATGAAGACAATTCAAAGGCGAAGCATTCATCTTCTAATAGCTGAGTTGAAAGCAATTTCTGTTCTTTACATATTTTCTTATTTTCTTAAGCTTAATTTCATGATTTCATATTAAAAAAAAAAAGCTCTGTAAAAGTAGGATCTTATGCCAGTGGTCTGTATTTTGGAGCTTAGTGGTGGCAGCAAACAAACCTCCATATGTCCTAGCTCAAAGGGAGGCTCCAATAATCAGTCTCTGTATGAATTACAAGAAAGTTTAAGAATTTCAGTTGTCAGTTAAAGTTTCTCTTTAGTTTTAGCAAGTTTGTTGTCTACAAATTCAAACTAAAAATTGTGGTTTTGGCTAATTTATTTTGGCGTATGATTGCTCATAATGATTTAAACCCCAAAAAACTGAAAGAAGTAGAAAATATTTGGACCTCTACTTTCAAAGAATATGATTCAGATGTTTCCTTGGTTTGGTAGAATGCTGGAAAAAGTCTATAATATGAGACCACATGTATGTACATTTATAAGTGGTCAGCTTCTTCCTATATGAGTGGAAATCATCCAAGATGAAGTAGATTTGTTCCTCATTGAGGATTGGGGTTTGGGGTGTGTTTTTTCTGTGTTTTCGTTGGTTGGTTGTTTTTTCTTTTTGTGTTTTTTTTTTTTTTAATTCTTTTCAGTTGTTTTAAATGTTTCATTTAGTGAAGTATTTTTGCTATTGTTGTAATGGTTTGGTGAATGACAGAAAGCTCAAATCATTGGCTAATTACTTTGGTCGTTTCTTGACTTCAACTGGCAAGCAAGTGGATAAAGTGCAAAAAGCTGAAACTGGTAGCACAGATAACAGTGTAAACAGTAAGCACATCTTAGAGAAATGGGGATACCCTTACTAATTTAGTATGCTTTGTAGGCAATGGGTGGCCCTCTTCATGTAAATTCTGCCATCACATATATATTTATATATATGTGTTGAGTTGGCAGGGAGAAAGCAACAGTGAAAATGCATTGTGAAGCCGAAGAAGGAACCATGATCTTTATGGGTTATCATCAAAGAATGGTTGCTTCTAAGAGAAATGCCTGTGGTGTTTTTGTTGGTGAATTGGTTTGGTGTTTGTTTTCTTTTTTTGGTCTGTTTTGTTACTAATATCCTACACATCTTGATTTCCATGGGAAATGCCACTTTTCTCATCCTAAGCTGTTTGGCAATGCCTCTTTCTACTGTTCTTCTATACTGCCATTGCAAGAAGTTAGTCTGTAGATTATGCAGATTCATCCTCACTGTAAGCATTCTTATAAATATTTGATATTCTTATAAAAAATGTTGAACAATGAAAGTAGTTAGTAGCTGGTGTTAGGCTTGTGAATGGTAAATTTTGCAATGAAAGAAAGATGAAAAGGTGTTGTGTCTAAAACTAAAAGTATCTAGAAATAGGAAAGAGTTTTTAAGAAAAGAAAGGCTGATCAACTTTCAGAGGCTTCTGAAGCAAATGAAAATATTTTATTGTAGCCATACTGAACCTGTGATGTAATGATTTTCTGGTAGTTTGTGTGTATGTGGTGTGTGTGTGCGTGTGAGTGTATGTTTCTGTTTTGTTTTTGTTGAACTCCCAGGAAGAGGTTTAAACATGAAGGCAAAACTTTCAAACCCTAGCATGGCTAAATACAAAGCAACGCTGCCATTTTTTTTTCCTTTTTGTGCCTCCATCTAGATCTGTCACATAATTTAAAGCAAAAAGAAAGATACAATTTAACCACAGGAGAGCTAATAGTGTGAAAAAAAAAACCCTGATGAATTTTGTTTCCGCAGCACGATATTATCAAAGATTTAAGAAACAAATTTGCCAGCCTCGGCGAGAACTCTCTGGTAACAGCATAAATGTCTGTGTTGGTTTGCTTTTGAGTTAAAGGTTTCTTTTTCATTCATTTGAACATATTTCTCTTTTTTACCTCTTCTTTTTTAATTTATTACTCATATCCTCTATTTAGCAAGCCTTCATTTTTTAAACCTCTTCCATCTTCCAATGTATTTTTTCCGTAACTTGGATGGAAAGTTTATGGCAGCAAAGCTGTCATTCTGGCTACTTCTGCTGCAGCTGTTCCTGCTTCTAGGTCATACATGTTTTGGGCGTTGTGTTTTTGGACATGATACTAACTAATTGTGTCATGTTCCTTTTGAGTAAGCTTTTTACCACGCCATCTGATGGACTCGCTGTCATAGGGCTCTATGCAACTTCCATTTTGCAACTTATACTGCTTAGTCATCCTCAATTCTCCAGCAAACTTCAATTAACCTGATGAAAGTTGAAACTCTTCTGGAATTAACTGTGCCTTTATGTTTGCTCTTTATGCTCGTTATGTTTTCAGTAGTAGTTTAAATTACAAAAAAGAAACTTCACCATTGCTCAAGCAACGCCATGCAGTATTGTTTGTTGCCGCTAGAGAATACAAAATATAAAAGCACAGTGTATTCTATCAAATATTCTGTAAGTAGGGGGGCAATCTATATTGTAATATAATGATATGTTTTGAAAAAAATTCTGAGATGTTTCTTTTACTCTGGTATTCAGCAACAACTTACAACTCAAGAGTCACATACTGAGCAGTATGAAGTTATGGTCACACTATAGAAGATTATTAAGAGTATGAACTGTTGCACAAAAACACAGCACAAAAGTGCAAGTTTGATACATGCAGTATATATCATGAGCATGGGCTTTGAACTAACCTAATGATTCACAATTGAGATGAGTCTTTCCAGATAAACTGCTAAAAGCATATCAAAGAAAAATACCAAGTGGAGATTATTACTTGAACCTGTTAATTATTTGTCCAATAGCCTTGTATGTATTAAAATAGTTCATGATGTTGCCATAGAGCCCATATACTAAGATAAAACCAAGAACCTTTGGAGGATTGATAGTAACTCAAATCTCATGTTAAATGACCGGAATTTTTATTCAGGAAAAAGAAATGGAAAAGCAAAAACTTCTGTATCAACAAGCCAGACTGCATGATCGAGGTGCTGCTGAGATGGTTCTGCAGACCATCAGTGCAAGTAAAGGTAAGGTTTTGGTGTGTAGATTAAACTTTAAACCTTATTTCTAATGAACTTTGAAGTGATTTTATGTCTCATTGGGCACAACATGCATATGTTTGGCTCTAAGATTTGCTTTCAAAATTAACTTGAAATTTCAAAATTTTTGACAGCTAATCCAGAAAAGTATAATGAATTACTTTAATGAGATTATTGTTTCTCTTGTAGTTGTAATTAATTTTTCTAGTGCTAATTTTGAGGATGGGTGAATTGCTTCATAACTTTAGCAGCACTGAATGACAAAATGGCCCTTAAATTCTGGAATGTATACAGTTCTGAAGTAGGTGTGGACTTAAGTTCTTTTGTTATTTCCCATTCATCAAATAACTGCTTTATTGGTGTACTTTGATAAAACATTTCAGAAGTTTAAATGATGATTTTTTTTTCCCGTAGAAACCATCTTATTCTAAGGTTTTATGCTTTCATTTTTTTTCTTTTGTGATTTTTTTCCACAATAGTGATGTTTTAAAAACTCCTGACTATAAATTTTGTTTACTGTAATTAAATGCTTGGGTCACTGTCATTTTCTGAATAAACCAGAAGGAAACATCCAGATATTCATGCAGAAGGGACATGTTGGTAATTTTGAAAGCCAGTTTATCATTGTGACCCCACCCTTAAATCAACTGTTTGATGCCCTAGTGATTGAAACATGGTTTATATTCACTGAACTTAGTTATTCCTGCCTTATATTTTGCTTCTTCTGTGTAATTTATACGCATTACACTATGTCTGTAGGCACCCATGAAGAAATTAAGGAAAAATAGGTCAGTTTTACAATTCATTTAATTGATAAAATAATTAATAAAGCATTATTATTTTTAATATGATCCAAAAATATATTTTATAATATTTTAAGGTGAGATGGGGCCAATGGTTGCAGCAACCCTAAAGCTAGGAATTGCAATCCTAAATGGAGGAAATTCTACTGTTCAGCAGGTAAGATACTAGTTTGTTCTACCTTTCTAGCCAGTATAGGTCTTTATACCATGGTCATTATTGCTGTAGTAGCACATTAGGTAGTGTCACTGTCACATACTGTTTATCCTCTTACTCCTGTTTGCAGAACAAAATTGTATACAAAAGTACGCTGCTTGATGGGTATTTATTATTTGTTTACAAGGCTAAAAGATTTGTTTTGCACTTCAGGTGAAAGGCAGAAATTTTATGTTACATCATTTACTTCTGTAGGAATTCTTAGGGAGGGAAGGCTTTCTTGGGAGATTGCCATTGTCCTATAGCCTGCAGAGCAAAATTGCTGACCCCAGTCTTCACTAACTCCACAACTTCAGAAATCCTTAGCTTATGCAATGAGACTCTTGCTGATAAAATCCTGAATAACTAATCCATTGTAAGATAATTTGGTTCCCAGTGGACAAGTCTGATATGTTAAAAGAATCCTGCAGTGCTGTAGAGGCTGATATAGGGTATGTTCAGGGTTCTGTACTAACTGAAGATTCCTATGTTGAGAAGAGTTTATACCTGCCATTACTAAATTATTGCAGTACAGTTTAAGGAATGCAGACAACTGGGAGCAGTTAAGGTCCCAAGTGAAGCTGCTGAATGCAACCAAAATAATGTTCCTTTCATGGGCTGTCTTTGCTAGAAATTGACATGAAAGACTACAAGTAATGTAGAAATTATTTGCTTGAGCCATTGCCAGTTTTTTGTGATGTCATGATATTAAATTGGAAAATCATGAAATTTCTAATCCTACAATCTGTTTTTAAAAATCATTTGGTAAAGACTTAATGAATCAAAATGCAGGAAACAATTAGTATTTTTAGATTGATAGGAATGCTACTACTCAAAATTACATTCTTAAAACATCAAAGCATCAGTAGTGCAGTTAGAATTCTTGGGTTTTTTAGTTGTCTCATTTATACCTGTTTCTTCTGGGGTTATGCTCAATTTTCCAGTTTTCCTTTAGGTCCTAAGATCAGCTTTTTAGTCTTCCTTGAGAAGAGTGGTATGGGTGGGGAGAGAGGAACAATAGTGATTTTTAGAAGTCATTATTATCATCCTCCTCTGGATTTCTTTGCTTTGATTGGTATAATGTTGTTGATTGGGGTATTCTTTTTCTGTAATCTTGAGTCTACTTGGGTTTACACTGATACGTTTTGGTAACGCTGTCTGCCTACGTGCTGCCCATTTTGGAGGTTACTTATTATCTACTTTTCCTATTATTTTTGCAAAAATAGTTTTACTCCATTCACCACATGAATTCTTGTAGCTTTCCTACTAAGATTGACCTTTAGCATTCTGGGTTTTCTTACAATGGAGAGCTCTGGTATCATCCTATCTCTTTGCTCAACAATTCATTGCATTCTAGAATCACAGTTCACTCGGTAAATTCTTGGTATCGCAATCTGTTTTCAGATAGTTATTCGACATTATAATAAAGCTAAAAAAATTTAAAATATGCTCAAATTAATGCTAACATACTACTGCAGCTAAAATAATTTGAAATAAACTGAAGTTAAGAAAAACCTTTTCTGGTGGTGAAACAATAGTGTCAACATAAATTTTTAGCCTAGTAGTAGCAAGAATGCATTTGTATTAAACTCTAAATTCTTCTGGCTGTGTTGACTTTAGTTACTATCTTCATTTTCCATGCTTTCGGAAGGCATAACCAAAATGTATGACCTTTTCTGTAAAGTACATAAGCATTAAATGTTGCTTATGATTTTGATATCTGTATTTTTCTCTGCAAGGGTCTTTAATATTAGAGATATTTCCAAACACCAACATCACTAACAGTATTGAATACATATAGTCTTAAGTTACCTAGGTTGTTATTATAATAGGAATATTAACTCTCTGTGTAAATTATTTGTGTTTGCTGCAGAAAATGCTTGACTACCTCAAGGATAAAAAGGACGTGGGGTTCTTTCAGAGCCTTGCTGGTCTTATGCAGTCCTGTAGGTAAGAAAATATCAACTTGAAAAATTTATTATTTTGCATGTATGTTTTATTCTATGGGATTTATTGTTCTGGAATGATCCTCTACATAGTCCTTGCAAACAGCACTAGGGGTTTATGATGAGCTAGATTTGGGTTAAAGAATAGGATGATGCTCGTGGGGGAAAAATATTGGTGATATGGACCTGCTTTTGTAAGAAAGCTCTTTCCAAAAATATTTACAGAATTTGAGTCTACCTGAGATATGGCAGAAAGCAACTCCAGAGTTAGGAGCATTCCTCAGAGGCAAATCCTTAACTCTGGAGGCATCCAGTAATCCTGCAGAGATCAGGTTAATGATCAATTCTAAGTAAGCACAAAAGGTTTTGGGAAACCCCAGATTTGCTAGAATTAGTCATAGGACCTCTTAGAAGTCAGAAAAAGTAATGAAATATCTAATTTCATATTAAATTAATGAATTTTAATAAATTGAGGTGATACTATGACCTTTTTGTTCATTCAGGTTTATTTTTTATATTAATTCTATATATAAATGTATGTGTTTAAATGTTTTATACATAATTTCTAAGAATGAACTGTATCAGTAAATGATGTACTAGTGAACATAAAACATGAAAGGGGCTCCCTGGATCAGGTGATTCAGTCTTCTTATATCCAAGGTATCACGTTATATATTCTTTTTTCTTAATTATGTATTCTTTTTTCTTAATGCTGTCTGTGGCCAAGTTTCATTTGAAATCAGTGAGGTTTCTTGCCAGCAGAGGTTCTGCCATAATTCTGTGTTAATCTAACTTTTATAACCATTTTTGCTTATGAACAAAAGTTATCCCTGACCAGCTGACATGCAAAGCCCTGAAAGGCAGAATCTCACAGGTTCACAAATGAGATGTGTGAGGTATCATCCTTCCTTGAATATGGTTAGTTGAATACATATTCCCTTTTGGCAGCTTCAGTTTTTCAGAATGTGGAAGGAGAGAAACACTAAATGAAACTAATGACAGTTTCGTAATGGACCTTGCTGCTTGGTATGAATTGGGCTATAATACAAAAGTAGTCAATGACTTGGCTTCCTTATAGCACCTAAAAATGAGTATGTGTATCCTAAATGCATACATTCTCCTTTTTTTTGATCAGTCATACAGAGCTGAATTCTGTGGTCACATTCAGGGCAAAAGCAGGCTCAGGCTATTTAGCTGAGATTTGTAGTCTCCTAACAGACACATATATCAAGTCACAGAGATGTATCTTTTTCAGACTAATATGCTTGTAAACTTCAATGAAATCACACATCCTTTTTAACTTCCACAAAATTAAATATTGCATTTATTTAATTAATCACAGGACAAATGTAATTTTTCTCACCGCAGTGTTCTTGACCTAAATGCATTTGAACGTCAGAACAAAGCAGAAGGCCTTGGCATGGTGACTGAAGAGGGATCAGGTACTATTGATTCAACAGAAATTATCCATGACCTTTTTGAAGTTTTGCAGAATCAAGCTGAATTTGAAAGGACCCAGGGGAGGCTTAAGTTAGGCATAAGGAACAGGTTCTTCACCCAGACAGTGTTTGGGCACTGGAACAGGCTCTCTGGGAAAGTGGTCACAGCCCCAGCCTGGCACAGTTCAAGCAGTGTTTGTCTGGACAATGCCCTCAGGCACATGGTGTGACTCTTGGGGTGTCCCATGTGGGGCTAGGATTTAGAATTTGAAGATACTTATGGGTCTCTTCCAATTCAGGATAGTCTGTGATTCCATGAACCTTGTAAATATATATCTAGAGGCTGAAGCTAAAACAGGTTTCCTAAAATTGATTTATGTTTAATTTACATACCTAAGCCAGTCCTTAGCAACAGTAAATCATTAGCATGTGTTGAGTTTCAAAATGATCTCAGAGGACTGTTTCTCATCATTTTGAAGAAGTGAAGACATTACATGTAAAATTGAAAACATATTCCAGTTATGAACAGCAGTGTTTGTGCATGTAAAACATTTCAGAAGTCCCCATCCAGTTTCAGCATAGAATGAAATTAAAAATTCCCACCTGATTTCTTGAACTGAAAACCACACCACTTACTTAAGCCATAAATTAAATAAAAGAGGTTGATGGAAATCTATCTGCTCTTTGGGAAAAAGTCTGGTAAAAGCTTTTTCTTTGTTTTGTTTTTTTTTTTTTTTCCTATTTGTCTTTGGGGAAATATTGCAAAATTTTCACTCTACTTTTGACTTTGAACCAATTTAGCTTTCTATCCTTGGTGTTGTTACTTCGCTTGTCAATTTCTTTCTTCTACTACTCCTTTATTGTGATTGTCTGAGTACATTAAGTTCGTTCTTTTGTGCTTTATAGAGCTACCAAAGCACATTTTCTTCCCTTATCTTCAGAATTTTTTACAGGGCATTTTTATGTTTAAATCCTACAGTGACCTAACCTTTTAACATGTTTTTATCCTAAAAGCAAGGTAAAAAAGCTTGACTGTATAATCCCTATTGCATTTGAGGGATCATAATTCATACCAGCAACACTGCATATCTCATTGTCCCTTGTGCCTGTAGGTCTTTTATGCGGCCTATTTCTTTAATATTCAACTGCTTAAATAATGATTTTTCACTATTACATTTGCCTGAATGATTTCAAGGCCAGTCAAAAATTCTGCATCTCTGAAAGTGCTCTCACAGTTTAAATTATAGATTAAATCTTTCTAGACTTATATGAGTGATAAAAAAGCAAACCCATGCGGATAAAATTTGGTTACAAGACGGTAAATTGAGTGCTGGTACAGCTATCTTACAATTTTTGGCCATTACTCTCATGTTTACTTAAGATTATTCGGCACAACCTTTTGTTCTTTTGGACAACATTTCTACTAGTACATAGCTAAACCTATTCAAAATGTTGGATTCTGAAATGGACTCTCAAGATATTGGCTCATTGGCTTATTCTTTTTACCTCTGCCTCTGTTTCTAGAAATTACTGTTTTTGCATGCAAATATAAATAAATCTTTAAATGCTGCATAATTGACTCTACTGATGTTAAGAGTATTTTTGTGCTTCCTCATTTGAGGGAATTTTTTTTCATTTTCTGTTTATTTGATATTTCTCTTTTAGTACAGAACTAATTTTGGCAAAACCAATACTAACTATATTTTGTATTTCCTAAAACAAATTCTCACCTTTTTTTCTTTTTTTCCTGTTTCTTTTTCTTTGAAATAATTGTCCTGTCCTCCCTTCCTCAGTCATCACCCATGAGCGTGGTAATTATTAAAAATAACTGCCTATTCCTTATTTTCCCTGCTCTTAGCTTTGTGTCAGTATTGTACAGCTCCTGAATATCACTAGATTTTTCCCTGTAATACTGCTAACCTAGAGTGATTTTTCTGTTAATATTACAATTTTTCATCCTAAAATTCTTGGTTTACACATCCAGACTTCCCATTTTGGTCTTCCTCTCTTTCTCAGGATTTGCACAGTGACTGACACAGTAGATGTAAGAGCAACAAGCTTTTTTATACTTTTCTTTCCTGTTCTTTTTTTATTTGTTTTCATTTTAGTGAGCCCAATATTTGCAATGGATGAATGTTAAAAGGAAAAAATAGTAATATATACATACACGAAGCCTTGTGCTTTAGCCTTCCTGTAGCATTTTTGTTGTGTATTGAATGTGGCTTTATTGCTGCACTGGTTTGTGCAAGCACAGGAAATCAGTGGTGGATCCAGTGAGGATTTGAGGGTGGATAGTGAGGAGAGAGGACTTGCCACTGGCTAGGTTTATCTAATGCAGTCAGGAGTTGATATAAGAAAGAGGTGGTGCACTGCTCATTTAGAGGAAATCAATGCTGTTTACAGGTTTACTCTTCCTTATTCTGAAAGCTACTTGGTGTGTTATGGTTGCTATACCTCAAAATTTCCTTACTTCAGGTAAAGGAAGAGCTTTGTAGGAGCAGTTGCCATGAGATGTTCACCATGTGAAAAGAGAATTTAAAATACAAAATGAGTATACCAGTCAGCAGAAACAAAGAACTCCAACACAGCAGATGTCTTTTCATTAGCCAAATGTTGGGGAGGAGGATGATCTGGTGTTTTATTTGTTTTCTTAGTGGAAATTTTCTATTTGGCAACTTAACAAAATTCTATGCAGTGATAAGGATAATATTTTTCATTTGTTTTCTTTGTTAGTGAGCAGTAGCAGTGTCAAAATACTGTAATCACTGCATCAAAGATTACTTGGCACAAAGGGATAATATTTGCAAATACCATCTTTTCCTACATATTAATATCCAGCAACTGAAAATTCAAGGCCAAAGAAAACCAAATCCAACCAAAAAATACTATATTTTTCCCTTTCAAAGTTACATGATTGTTGATAATATGTTACCTTGAAATAGCAATATTTTTTTTTTAATATTATGAAGCATGCCTTTTTCAGTTAATTGAAAAGTAGTTTACATAAGAGCTGTAGAAGTACTGGTCTTAATACCTGATAGCATTAAGAAAGCCAAGCCAGTGTTTCTGTGAGGGGACTCCTGTAGTGAACAGTTTCAAAGTAGATTTTATAGGATATCTGAGCTTTTATGTCTGCCATCCTGTGAATTACCATCTGTAAATACTACAAAGGAAGTACCAAAGATGAGAAAGATTTTCGCACTGGTTTTTATTAGTTTTGGGTTTTTTGAGAATGATGCTTAGTCTATGAATATTTAATTAATCCTCAATTATAAACAATTTTATTGACTCCCAAGGAAATTATGGGATGTAAAATGTGCATTTTAGCCTGTTTTTCATTTCATCTGAATTGGCTGCAAAAGCACATTCATGAGTAATTTTCATTGATTTTGCAACCTACAGCCCCAAATTATTATTCCCAAAGTAAAGCTGTTGAAACTTATGGGAATAAAGACAACCTTTCCTCATGTGCAGTTCTTGTTTCTGGTCCCATGCCAACATTAGCAATAGATAGAAAGCCCTTTATTGAGTCAACATGGATGTGAAATTTATTGCTCTATTCCAATTGTTTCTTTGTGCTGTCCACATCGTAAGTGCCTTGTCCTGATATTCCTCTGACTGGTACTACCTTCCCTTTCCAAACCCTGGAACCCCCACTGGTAACAACATTGATGGTTCTTTAGCAAATGTGTTTCTTACTTGTTTTTGTGGTGTACTCAATGTTGTTTCTTCTGTATGTATTTTGTTTTGATTGTTCTGTTTCCTTTTCCAAAAAGGGGGGTTCAAAATCAAAGACATGTAGAAATACTTACTATTTTGCAATGTTTTTTCATTTAACACTCATACTCCTTGCCATTCCACTGTGAGTCACAAAAATCTTGAAAGTGCAATGTTTTTCTCTTTTGGAGAGCATTATTTTACTTCTATGAAGTACAAAACTTGAGATGTTTGTTAAGGTTACACTTAGATTATTTTACTTATTTTCCCCCTTTTTCAGGAAAGCTCTTTTTTTATGTTCAATTTTTAAATTTTTCATCATGTCTTTCCTTTATTTCTCTGAAAGTTCACAGAAGTCT
Source organism: Zonotrichia leucophrys gambelii (assembly GCF_028769735.1). Lineage (NCBI taxonomy): Eukaryota > Metazoa > Chordata > Aves > Passeriformes > Passerellidae > Zonotrichia > Zonotrichia leucophrys. The sequence continues at coordinate 61,231,217 of NC_088172.1, read as the reverse complement.
TATTTTAATAAAATACAATTTTAGAATGAGATAGTATCCCTTCTAAAGGACTAAGGACTTTTATCAATCTGAGAGGTACACATGATATAATAACTAGCTGTACTGCGCGTTTTCTCATCAAGGCTATTTTCAGCCATTAATAATGTGGAACTAATAAACATGCTTTTGACCTTCACCAACCTAGTTACACTTAAAGTAGATGTTTAAATTCTATGTAGTCCACTGTAGCCTGTATTGGAGAGGTGTTTTCCACCTTGATAAAACTGTATTTGAATCAGTGTTTGCATTTAAAATGGGAAATAAATAACTTCAGAGAATTTCACTCACTGAGGAAACAAGTGTATTTCTTACTTGAATTAGATTGTTGAGATGTCAAAGGCGTGCAGCATTCCCAAACCAACCCAGTACTGTCTGGATCTTGTGATAAGAATAAATTCACTTGCTTTATTATGGGGCAGATTTGATCTTAACAGGCATTATAAAAAAGTCCTGTTCACATTTGAAAGCTGTAAGTATTTTTATATTTCTGTAATATGTACTATCGAACCTGTGTTTCTGAGTAGCGATAGAAGCCAGATCTTTTCCTCTGGGGATTTAAAAAATAAAATGAAGAAAGAGGTAGAGAATCATTGAACTTTGACACATGCACTTTCAATGAAAAAAACCCCATGTATTTTATTTTTCATTGACTTTTATTTTTGTTTCCTATACATGATGCCTCTGTTCCTTTATGTCACAAACACAAACTGCCAATTTTGCAAAAGCTGCAGGCTTAAAGCCTTTGTGTGTACAGCCATACCATTTACCTACAGCATGAGCAATGGCAGCATTTTAACATCTGAGCAAATAATTGCCAGAATATATCCAATATCAAACACAAATTAAAAATTGAAGAATGTTTTTTCATAACAACCTAAATAATTCTATATGTAGTGTGTATGTTTCTAAGTACATTCTTTGCAAATCTTTGTGTGAACTGGCATGAATTTGTGTGCACAGCAGCAAAGGTTGCCCTCCTGAATTTTATAGAAAGAATGGATCTCTGTTTCAGTTCTGTAGTTGCCACTGAGGTACCACTTGTAGTCAGCAAGTACAATCTGAAAATGAAAATTCCTGACCATACCAACACTGGTTCTTGTCTGATTTTGATCAGATGTAAAGATTGTAAAAATGAAAATGTAAACCTTAGTGTGGCCAGGTGGTTTGAGATGGGCTTTTTTTGCTTCATTTTAAAATATGCAAAAATGTTTTTAAAGTAACGGGCCTTTCAGCTTTTGTGCAATGATGCACCCAACACCTTCTGGTTGTTAAGAATTTTGCTGTAAATTGTGTTCGAGTTGTGATTCATTTACAGTGAAGCTAATTATAAGACCCTTCCAGGCCCTTCCAATAATAAGAATGGAATTTATTTAATAAAAATTCCTGAAGTCCAGTAATTGTACTAAAATGCAGGATCTGTATAACAGTTTAACTTGAGACTTGTTTTTCTTCTTATTCTGGAATATCTTGCTCCCTAAGAGAGCAAGAAACATAGTGGTCAAAAATACTAAGCTGTAACTTATTCTGTAGTCTTATTTGTACAAATGGCTTTGATTCAGTGGTGTCTTAATACACAAGAAATAGATGATTGGGCCTTTCATGGCCTTGATTTTTCCAAGCAAGTTTCCCAATGAGTTATTTTATAAAGTCATTGCCATCTCAGCAGTCAAGCTACAAGCATTATGTGTGTTAGAGGCTTCACCAAATATTTGGCTTTCTGTAATTCTTATTTTTTGCACCTAATTCAACAAAGCATCTGACCCCACACATAACTTTAGTTTGACAGGAGTTCAGTTAAATTGAAAAGAAGAAAGTAACTAACCCTGAGAAATCTTCTCTACTGTGGCATTTGGCCAGCAGCATATGAAACTCTCTTGCAGAACTGAACCTGCAGCTAACATTGAATAATATTCTTCTAGGAGCCCAGCCCCCTCCTGCTTTTTGCCTTCTTGGGCCTATATTGCATGTATATGTTCATCAGCACTGACAGAAATAGTAATTTATTTTCCATTGTTTAATTAGCTGAAAGGGTTTTCAGTCTCCTGTGACTGAAAAACTGTGTGTCTGGTAGTTATATTTTCAGTGGAGAAAATTGTCATAGAATGTCATTCAAAGTATTTGACTCATTCTTGGAGAATCAATTGGGTATTTTTCGTGACTGCCCTGAGTACATGTCTAGAGTTAGGAAGAAAAGCATCTTATCTTTCCCTATGGTACAAGAAATTATGTTGACATATGCCTTAGGGATATATACCCTAAATACCAAAAATTTGTCATGAGAGCAAGAGAAGAGTGTGAAATTTTGTACTATAAAATATTCACATCAATTTTCAAAATTCTTTTGATTTCTATTCCTAGTGTACTGAAGATTCTCACTTTAAAATTCACAGTCTGTAGACTGATAAATCCATTAGCTTGAAATTATAATTGCTCATGACTTTATGTAAAGTTAAACTTCTGATCATGTCTATTTTTACTCCAAATTGCACTAAATGCTGTTTACATTTCAGCTAGCACGAAGAAAATAAACTTGATCATAGCCAAATCTAGCCCAAACAGTGATGATCTAATTATAATAACATAGTAATCTGTAAATGTGGATATTGTAATTAGAATTATCTACAAGTAGAACAGCATGGAAGTAATTGTTAATTTAACTAAGGTATCTTTTTTTTTTTTTTAATTTGAATGCCTTTACTCACTTTTCTGGTCCCCTATTCACACACTAAGAGTCCTCTCTTTGTGGAGCCTAAATTACATCCCCTCAAAGAAAAATTCTTTCAAACTGTTTTGCAGTTTGCTTACATTTTTATGTCCCTCTTTTTTTTCTTGTTTACAAATAGTGCTTGTTACATATTAAAATTATGTGTATTGTTAAATAGTAGAAGTTTTCGTGACTTCCACCTTTGCATACATAGTCAAAATACTTCCCCAATGTTCTATATGAGAATTTTCTGACTTTTGATAGATGGCCCGTGTTGCTTTAACACCTATAGTATTGTCCTTGAGTGTCATTTTATAAGCTGTTCTATGTTTTCCTCAGTTGTGATTGTTCTCCTGGGTGAATGGCTATTTCTCCTCTTCACATGTCCCTGTACAAAGTTAACTGTATGTATTGATATACTTGAAATAATGATGTGTTAATTGAGGGCTTTTTAGTATACTGTTTCCTGTGGGGGAGAAAAATAGGCTTGAAGCTTTATTCATTTGGATATTTGTTTACCAAGAAATTAACTGAAGGGCCTAATTCAGTAAAGCATTTTGGCACTTAGTCTTAATTCATTATATATATATTGCTTTGTTTTGTCAAAGGAGCAGCAGACAGATAATGAATCCTCAGATATTTCAGTCCAAATGGTTCTTGAGAGTGCATATAGCTGTAAATTTCATGGGTTATTTTAGAATATTTTAAAATCAAATAGTTTATTTGAGGACTTATTTTCATAACTGATTAATTCTCATTCTGTATTTTAAGTACCTTTTTTTGTGATGAATGGGAACCAAATTGATCCAACCCTAACCTTTGTATGTGACACAGCCTCCATGCTCAGTGAAGTCAAACAAGAATGTAAATTAGGGATTATTTGTAAAATGTTGCCAAGCTCATGCTGCCATATTTATAAATCAAAAGTTAAGTTTTGTAATTGATTTTTTTATAACCAAATAACTATCTGCCAAGCATAAGTCATAGATGCTTCAGATAGATTGGTGGTTATAAATTTTCTCTCTCCTTCTCTCTTAATACTAATTATGGAGATTTTCTTCAGGGCTGTGAGGTGTTACTTGGCAGACTGTGATAATCTGCTTCCATCTGGCCTTTCTACAGGAGAAAAGGTGATGCAGGATGATGAGTTCACCTGTGACCTCTTCCGCTTCCTCCAGTTGCTTTGTGAAGGACACAATTCAGGTTTGTGGGCAGGCGAGATCAAGGTGACAGTAACTGATGATAAAAGCTCTTAATTGATGGAGGTTTGACAGCCTTCATAAAATATTATGAAAGGTGGAATAGCTGCTAGACTGTACATGAAGGGAAAATCTTTAAGTGGAATTAAGTTGCCAGTGTTTTTTAACAGCCCTAATTTTATAGACAAGATAATTGTTTCCAAAACAATGAGTTTTGGATCTTGACCTACTAGGAAAGTTAAATTTACATAGGAAAATGTACATAGGAAATGTACTTCTAGACATGGAAGATTTAGAGGAAAGTGTAAGAGGAAGTTGTATTGATTGTCCTTTGGCATGTGTCTGCTTTCGGGTGCACACTGTTTCCCACTAATGTCAATTTGAATTGTATGTGAAGTTACAAGGCACACAATACCTTTCTTGAAGAAATGACATATCTTTTAAATATAAAAGAACACATTAAAAGTGCATAATTAAATTATTTTTTATAATTAAGTATATTCCTATGTGTTCTCTCTGTCATTCTTCAGGAATGAAAAGAGAAAAAAGGGATATTTTTCCTTTTTAGGCATTAGACATATTTCTGACTTAATTATCAGGATTTGTATAATTATTTGATTTAATTTTACTTAACAAAATATATTCTAAGTATAATTGCATTGATATTGATGTAGTTCCAGTCATAAATAGATTATAGTAAGGCCAAGTTACAGGTGAAATATATAGACAAGGTTCTGGCTTTAGAAGTTCTCTGGTATGTGATCTCAGCAATACGATGTCAAAACTCTTCCAATGATTTATTGACAAAAACAAACAAACAAACCAACTTAAAAAAAAAAAAACCAAAGAAAGAGAAGAAAATCCTATCCATGTCTTTAAGCTAAACTTTTCTAGACCATCGTAAACCAGAATTAATTTTCAGAAGTGTTTCAAAACTTAAATAAATTTAAATTAAACTTCTATTTGAACTTTTAGATTTTCAGAATTACCTGAGAACTCAAACTGGTAACAACACAACTGTTAATATTATCATTTCTACTGTGGATTACTTATTGAGAGTTCAGGTAAGTAATTTATGTATGAGTACATAGATGAAAATATTACTTACTTCTATACAAGTTTCATTAGAGGAACACATTTATTTGTCATCATGCTTATTCTGTTCCCTGTAGCGCAAGCTGATGAGAAAGGCTGAAATTCTGTAGTGATTGTAGTTTTTTAAGAATTGCTACTTTGTTCAGGGAGAGTGAAAGACAGCATGTGTGTGAAAGACTGGTTCCTGGCTTTATCCGTAGGAATGCGATGGAGGCTGTTTGCCAAGGAGAGCAGCAGAAGATGGGGCCATGCTCAGTGGGTCCCTGAGCACAGGTGTTGACTGAAATTGCCCCGTGAATGAGAAGTTTTTTGTATTGCTCAAGTTCCGTTTCAGCCAGCTGCTTTTTCATCCATATTCTGATTTAGGCTGAGCACTGGCCGCTCTGTAAATGAGTGCGCATGTGCTGGAGTGGAGTGAAGCATAAGAATAGCACATTTTCTAAGAAGGAGAAAAAAAGGCAAAAGGAAAAAAAAACTGCAGAAGGCAGTGTGTTAAAAACCCTTTCAGTAATCTATTTTTAACTATGTCTCAAATCCTTTTAAAATGAGAACATTTAGTTGTCACAAGATTGTAGAAATTAATGAAAAAAATCTACTTTGTATCCAGATTGCAGCATGTGAATGTGAAAACATTTTGTTATTCATGTTCATAATTTTTACCTATATTTGTCTTCCTTCAGAAAATCACTGCACATGATAATATATTATGGCTTGGGATTTTTTTAAGTATTTATCTAGTTAAGTTCCCTTTAGCCATTCATTTATTTGCTCTGAGAATTCCAGACTTTGAAAATTCTTTTTCTTTACTTTTGTTTACAGTGCTGCTGTTATCAACATTGCTTTCTATCTTTTTGCGCTCTGTAGAGGTTGTGAAGACAATACAATGATTTTCATTCCATTGCTTACTTTGTTGAAAATTTAATAAGCTTGCCTTTGGGGAAGATGGAGAGAGGAATCATGCACACAAAGCAACATTTGCTCCCACTATTCACTAGGTGTCAAGCAAGCAGTATAAAGAGACATTGTTTAATGAACAGCATGCAGCATGGCAGTACTACTGAGCACTCCCTTTCAGAATGCAGGTTGTTGTATTTCTAGGATCAGATACCAAGTCATCTAATTTTAATTTATTTTATTTTGAGGTTTGCTGTGGGGTATTTAAGTTATTTCTTTCCCTGTATTTGTTTTCCTCTTGATTCCCTTGAGATGAAACTACAATCCTTGAAGTAGTACTTGGGAGTCGCTGGGTGGTTCGTTTAAAGCCTTTATAAACTAAATAAATTCTAGAACTAGAACTGTCTAACACTGTTTTTTCTTATATTGATGAATATCCAGTTGGAGCCAGTTTGGCCACAGAATCTCTTTATGCATCTCACAACTGTTTTTTCTTTAGGAGTCCATCAGTGATTTCTATTGGTATTATTCTGGGAAGGATGTTATTGATGAACAAGGACAAAGAAATTTTTCCAAAGCCATCCAGGTTGCAAAACAAGTTTTCAATACTCTCACAGAGTATATCCAGGTAAATTAATTTCTTCAGAATGTTATGAACTTGAAAGGAAATTCCTCATACATTTAGCATGAAGATATAAAGTAGCTAGGTATGACATAGAAATATAATATAGATGCATTTATTCTTCAACATTATTTTAGTGCATTTTTTTATATATGAAGCTAAAGAATGAAATATATGTCTATAACTGTCACTACTCTTTAGAATTTTCTTTAAGTATTTTTTAGTGCTGTGCTCTACAATATGCTGGGGGGAAAATCAGGAAACTGATTCTCTAATCCCTTATGTGAATTTTGCTTTAACCTTCTCTAAGGTTTTTCCTAATTTACAGAACTACATAAAGAAGAAACAGCTTGAAGATTTGTATCCCTTCAGCACTTACTATTTGAAGTTGCAAACAGATAGACACTTTGGGGGTCTGAATTAGTATATTGAGACTTGGCTAAAAAAGGCCAAGTTATTAGGAGTAATTATTAGGTTATTTTCTTACCGTCAGTGGTGTTATTAAATACATAATTCTAGATATGTTTAATATTTCATAGAAGTTTCTAAAGGACACCCCTAAACTATGCACTTATGTGTATTTCTTCCTCTTTTTGTTGAATTTCTTGCAAACAAACTTTGGTTTTCTTTTTTCTTTTTTTTGTGTTGCCTGAACAATAGGGGCCATGTACTGGTAATCAGCAAAGTCTGGCACACAGCAGGCTGTGGGATGCTGTAGTTGGTTTCCTTCATGTGTTTGCCCACATGCAGATGAAGCTCTCTCAGGTATCTTTTTAGTTTACTTTTTCCTTCATAAGTCACTAGCATTTTTGTAAAAGAGAAACAAACGTTAATAAAAACAGTTGTTAGAAAAAAATAAAAGCCAGAGATGATAGAATACAATAAAATTGAGGGAGAAAATTTTAAAACTAGAATGGGTGTGAATAGCAGACCTGTAATGGGATCACTGGCCACAGATGCAAAGCTGATTAGATCAAACTGCAAACAAAGTATATCACTGATATTCAAAAAGAACTCTCAGTTCTGGTCTTCTATACCAAAATTCTCTCACGGTGTTTTCTGCAGTTTCATTTTATGCAGGACCCATCATGTTCATTGATAGCTCCTGCGCTGAACCCTGATTCATCATTATTAAACCCTAGTTCAACACATGTCTGTAAACCTTTTTCGTATAAACCTTTTTCACTCTTAGTAGAGAGTAGTCAGACCTTATAATGAGTGAATTTCTTTTGGATGTGAGTACTCATTTCATAAGCTGTAGAAAGAGTGAAGGGGACTGGAAGAGACACTTATTTAGAGTGTGAAAATGAGGTGCAAGGAGTCCTATCCTTAAGGAGTGCAATTTTCAACTTCTTAAATTTTAAAAGAATTACTCATTTTAATTGAATGTGCTGATTCTGATTTTTTGCATAATTTAATATGTTTAGAGAAAAATATCATAAGCTTGTACAAGTGTTATTTAGAAATACAGCTCTGAAGTCTCTGAGATTTTGCATTTCATTATTTGTCTCCAGAGGTGTCCATGTAAGTATTCTTTGCATAAATTGAAGTAGTCTTGATCAAATTATTTTTCTCCCTGCCCTTGGAACTTAATGGAGGAAAGTAGCTGCTTGCTGACACTTGTGTACTTTGAGCTACAGGTACACTTCTCATTCTTTATGGCTACATAGAAATCTTCTTCCCACAAATGGCATCACAGTCAAACATGATTTTCAAGATACATGCATTGAATTTCTCCTGAAGTGCATTTAAAAGTGCCTGTAGATACTGTTTTGGTTTTGAAACATCTTTGTTATTTAAAGAATTTTGAAATAGTCAGTGTTTGGGTAGGCCACGGTGAAGGCTATTGTGCTTCTTCCTCTTCCACTAAAGCAAACTGGAAAAAGGTATTTAAGTAGTTACTGACAATAAGGCAGACACATGGTAGCTATGTGTTGCTTATGAAATAAGATGTGGCTATTGGCAAGATTTACTTTTACAGTAATGACAAGTTTATAGTCTCAGCTGTGCCCAGAATGGCTTCACAGCATCTTTGATTACAGAATCTAGAAAATAACGATACTCATCCCGCCTTTTCAAAGATAGCCCAGCAGCTGTGCACAACAGGTGTGTGCACTTACTCCTGGTGTTCTCTGGGATGACAGAAACACTCCAAGTGTATAATTCCAAATGCATCACTATAAATAATGATGGTTTCTTTCTCTTGCTTGGAGTTCAAGCTTTTGGCTTTTGGAAGCTCTTTATAGGGTCTAGCAGGAAATACGAGAATAGTTATGGGCTCTTTTGTTCATTTATATTTATTACAAGAATATTTCAATGTGTTTTTCAGATTATGTTGAAATACCAGTTTTCAAAAGTGTTGAGTGTGGCTAAGTGGAGTTATAAGGAGTTGCTGTATGGCTTTGGTCTGTAAGAGGGACCTGCCTAGGCTGAATACTTGGGGTTTTTTTCAATCATGAATTTCCAGAGCACTTTCGGAGAATATTTGAAGCAAGATTTTAACAGGAGCAAAATTAAATCACTCTTTTGTTTGGGTTTTGCAGTTTGTTTTTTGTTTTTCTTTTTTTTTTTTTTTTTTTGCATTTGAATTCTCTATCTTGTACCAGGAAGGAACAATGTGGTAATAGTACTACTTCTTAAGAATCTAAGGTAGATAAAGAAAGTACAGTTTTCAATCCAAATGAACAAAGATAATCAGAGTTGTAAATAACTTTTGTAGTTAAAAGTTCTGTAATGAAAACTTGCAGGGCAAATCAATTAAAAATCTTGTTATTTCCAAATTATGCAGTTTTCAATCCAAGATCCAAATTGTCATTGTTGATGGTGGAGTGGGTGCTTTAGACAATATTTATTATAAAGTCTTTTTATTTGAGTCTGAAGAACAGAAATAAAATATTTTTTGTATTTTAAACTCCTTCACAGAAAGGGGTTTAAATGAAAGTAAACCCTTCCTTAGCTTCGGATTTTTTTAACAGTTTAAATTTAAGGAATTACAGAGGTGTGATTAAATCAATGTCCTGCGAGTTTTAATGATGATAAATTTATGAAAGATGAGTTATCTATTAAGAAAATTGAACTGACAGATCTTAACCAGAATTACTAACTACACAGTATAAAAACTAAAACCACTGGTCAAGTATAACACTAATTGTCAAAGCACACCATATGAAAGCAATTCTGGTAAAGCAGTTATATGAAAGCTAGTAGAAGAAATATTGCATAGAGTTGAATGAATCTTATCAGACTCCATTTTTTTGTGTACTTCTTCCTCTTTCTCTCAATCCTTGTAAAGTAACTGTGGAGAGGTGTCCCAGATCCAAGGGAGAAATGCCATATACATCAAGTTTGTGGAAGAATCTAACTATGAAAGTGTCATGGATTTTTTATAGCAGAAAGAAGGCTGGCAGTCATAGGCCTCTAGGTCAGTTCAGCAGCTTATCTGTCAAGTCTGACTTCAAAGGGACAGGTGTGTGTTTAAAGATGGTAAGCCAGACCAGCCTTTTAGCATACTGAACACTAAGAAGCAGCACTATGGTAGCTCACCACAGATGGCTTGCACTGCTTTATCTCCTGACTGGGTTCCAGGGCAAGCAGATAAGCTTTATCAGGGCAAAGCATCCTGTCTCAGCCATAAAGTACCTTGAGTTTGTTGTACCACTCACTGAAGTCAAGCATTGCTCAAGTATTTGTTATCAATGGCATGATACAGCAGTGTATCACTGAGGAAGAAATTAAGTAGTTGAATAATTCTATCCAGACAGACTCCAGGCAAGTGATATAGTGAACTCATTAAACCCAATGAGATAAGAAGTGGCTAAAAATCAATTTAATGCATGTCTAAGGATATACTAATGGAATGTTATCAATAAATATTTTAACATTTTATTTCAACTTTCCTTTTTCCCTCCAAAAAGTTCAGTGACCTATAATGAAATTGCTCATTTTGAATCATGTTATACTTTGAGCTCTATGTGCTACTGCTGTTGCTGTTTGTATAATTTTCCATGGCTGTAAACTTGATGACACCAAAAGTTACAATATTTTAGCTGACAGGAAACATTACAGAAGCATCACCTGTGACCTTGACATACCCAGTTATTGCTTTAAATCTTTTATCATGTTCAGTTTTGTCTTTATTAGATTACTCTTTCTAAACAGATGATGGTGTAAATGTACTGTGAGGAGTTAAGAAATTAAGTATATTTTCACTGTATTACCATTTTTGACACTTCTAGCTTCTTAATTTCTAAGTCTGCTTTTTACAGTGTGAAATATGCATGCACATAAATAAATGTCAAAGAAAGCAATAGATCATTTATATTTATATACTGTTTTGTTGTTTAGGATTCCAGTCAAATTGAACTATTGAAGGAATTAATGGATCTTCAGAAAGATATGGTTGTCATGTTGCTGTCTATGCTGGAAGGTAGAAGAATGTGCAATCTCTTTCTTAGTTGTTCTAGCAAAGTTTTTACCTTTGTAACTTTCTTAATTTGAGACACAGTGCTCTATATTTCTTTGCTTTTTTAATTTTCATGTCTCAATTGTGAGAAGGCCTCTCAGGCCTGAAAGTAAATGGGAGATTTAAGTAGGGTAGTTGACATAGGTTATGTTAATTCTGAATGCCAGAACTTTATAAAATCTGGAGCTAACAGAAGTTTTGGTTTTTTTCTTGACTTATCTTTTGGGTTAGATGGTTAAATGGCTTTTACATTTAAGTTGAAATCCGGAATTCTGGGGATGAAAGTGTTGGTCAGTCATTTTATTAGCAAGCTTAATATATTGCATTAATTTTGGTAGTGATCTTATCCATAAAGAACAGACCTTATTCATCTAGTGACTATGTTCAAGGTCCTGAAATTTTGATTCCCCAGGCTTTAGGCTCATAGAAGGTTACTAAAAAGCAAAGTAAATTCTTAGTACTGTAGGCTGTGCTCTATATGGAACCTACTGAGCTGCCCATCTAAATATTAGTGAACTAGTGACATTAGATCTGTCTGTGCTGCACTATAGGGAAATTTATTATATGCTACCCCACTTTTAGTACTGCATTAAATGTACAATCTCTCTCTACAGGCATTGTCAATTCTTCCTTTCTGTAATTGCAAATACTTAGTCACATTTTTTCCAAGTCTTAGGGTAGAGTTGATAGTAAGAGACTCCAGATTTCATAGCTAGCTTCCTCATGTGAGTGTGTTATCCAATAATTTATCATTCTTGCTCTTTGATTGCTTCACTAATCATTATAATACACTTTTCTTTGCCAAAATATTTGCTGATATTATCTCTAATATCCTGTCACTTTTTCTAGGTAATGTTGTGAATGGAACTATTGGAAAGCAGATGGTTGATATGCTTGTGGAATCATCAAACAATGTGGAGATGATTCTGAAGTTTTTTGATATGTTCCTAAAATTGAAAGATTTGACTTCCTCTGATGCATTCAAAGAATATGACCCTGATGGTAAAGGGATCATTTCAAAGAGGGATTTTCACAGGGCAATGGAAAGCCATAAGCACTACACGCAGTCTGAAACGGAGTTTCTGCTGTCATGTGCTGAAACAGATGAGAATGAGACTTTGGACTACGAGGAGTTTGTGAAACGATTCCACGAGCCTGCAAAAGACATTGGTTTCAATGTCGCTGTTCTCCTGACCAACCTGTCAGAGCACATGCCCCATGATACGCGCTTGCAGACTTTCCTGGAGCTCTCAGAGAGTGTGCTGAATTACTTTCAGCCTTTCCTCGGACGTATAGAAATCATGGGCAGTGCAAAGCGCATTGAACGAGTTTATTTTGAAATAAGTGAGTCAAGTCGGACTCAGTGGGAAAAACCTCAGGTAAAAGAGTCAAAGAGACAGTTTATATTTGATGTTGTAAACGAAGGTGGAGAGAAAGAAAAGATGGAGCTTTTTGTTAACTTCTGTGAGGATACCATCTTTGAAATGCAACTGGCTGCCCAGATCTCTGAGTCAGATCTGAACGAAAGGTCAGCTAATAAAGAGGAGAATGAGAAAGATAATCCTGAGGAAGAAGATCCTAGAATGGGTTTCTTCTCTCTTGTGACCATGAAGTCAGCTTTAGTAGCTCTCAAGTATAATTTAATGACTGTTATGAAAATGCTCAGCATGAAGAGTCTAAAGAAACAAATGAAAAAAGTGAAGAAAATGACCATGAAGGACATGGTCATGGCTTTATTTTCTTCCTACTGGAGCATTTTGGTGGGCTTACTACATTTTGCTTGTAGTGTTGTCCGGGGCTTTTTTCGCATCATATGCAGTTTGCTGCTTGGAGGAAGCCTGGTAGAAGGAGCCAAGAAAATCAAGGTGGCTGAACTGTTGGCTAATATGCCAGATCCCACTCAGGATGAAGTGCGTGGGGAAGAAGAAGAAGGGGAGAGGAAACCAACGGAAGCTGCATTGCCTGCAGAAGACTTGACGGATCTGCAGACTCTAACAGAAGAGAGTGATCTACTCTCAGATATATTTGGTTTGGATTTGAAACGAGAAGGTGGACAGTATAAATTGATCCCTCACAATCCAAATGCTGGTTTGAGTGATTTACTGAGCACTCCCTCCTTAGCCCCGATGCCCGAGGTACAGGAAAAAATCCAGGTAATTGCATCTTCTATTTTTGATATCTATTTCTCTCTTTCATATATTAAATATGGTCTTGAAATAAAACTTGCATCATTGTTTTTCTGGGTTTTCTGACTTTTTTTTAAAGAATCATGTATAATTATTGATGTTTACTCTTTCTGATGTCACAAACTTGAATTTCCACAGCCTTCTCTAAGGACATAATATTTTCGACTGCTTTTAATTCAGTGCTAAATTGCCTCTCTTCATTAATGTAAATCAATCATATTTTTTCAAGTTTTCCATTGTTTAACAAAAAAAGCCCCAAAACCCCTAACATTCTGCATTTTGGGTATTCTTTTAACTAACTCTGTACTGTATAATAATATTTACACCCAGTTTTATATCCTGGTTTTCTGTAGGAGAAGGTGAAAGAAGATGAAAAGGAAGAGAAAGAAGAAACAAAATCAGAACCTGAAAAAGCTGAGTATGTATTACTTTAACCTCTGATCCTACCAAAAAAAAAAAGTATTTTGTTTTACTGAAAAAAACCCTCCGGTTCGTTTGTACTCCTTTGCCTTTAATTTTCTGTCAATTCTCATTCCAATTAGGCAGGAGTGTTTTTTTAAACAATTCTCCTCATATGTGCACATTTGCAAGGAAATGCCCTATAAGCACCACACTGATTCTGTCATTTCCCTTCCCAGAAGCATCCTTTGTAATGTCCATTTAATTTTTGTTTAATTTCTTTTAGAATGTACTTAGCGGATTTTTTCCCTTTGCAAATCTTAAAACTGGAAAAAAAAATTTGAAAACTTTCTAAGAGCACCTGAGTTCCAGAGACCTGCTATCCATCAGTGACAGAGACTGAATCTGCTTTACTCTCTCCCATTTGCTATGACATGTTCTGAGTTATTTGCATTTTGCAAAACCTTAACATTCCAGTACAATTTTAATGAATTACAGAGTACTCTCACATCTTTATGAATATATTTGATCAATAATAATTTAAACCCTTTTAGGATATGTTAAAATCTAATGCTAATGCCATTAGCTCAGAATAAAATAGTGGAAAGCAAAATGGAGTGCTTGGTTTTAACCAGTAGAAACTGTGAATCTCCATCCCTGTATTTTATGGTTCCTGATACATGTACATTTCTATGTACAGTTTCTATAGCTGATTTATCACAGTCAAAATTCTAAGAATCCCTTAGTCTCAAACTCTTATGCTTTTCTGGCATGACAAGCACTTGTCCATGACAAAAACTCTTCTTCTTAACAAGTGCAGCAAATTTCTAACTTGGCCACTATAACTTTGTGAGAGAGCGCCTTCCTGACTTTTGAAGGCCATTCACTGTTGATTGCTCTGCTTGACTGTGTGAGTTGCAGCAATACTTGTATTCTCTGCCAAGAGTACAGTGCCTGGCACTATTAGCTGCCCTGAAGCTACTCCTGACATGACAAACTTTCAAGTGAAAGTTTATCAAATGTCTTCTAGAAAGAGGAGCCTGCTTAGGACATCAGTCATTCTGTTTGTAGATAGGAACAGAGAAATAAATAATGTAATTTAGAAGTTGCCTCTCACTCTGGTTTGGCTTCAAATAGACTTCTGTGATCTTTTCATCTATCATGCTGACAGTTCAAATTAACTTCTAAGACAATTCGCACTTCTTTAGATCAAATGTTTGGAGAAGGCAGCCTGTGAACTCTGACTTTCTCTAATGAGACAGCATGGTGATACTCACACACCAGATGCTGACAAAATCTTACTTCAGCTCCTCCTGGAGTGGGTACTTATGACTCCATCAGGTGGGCAGAAATGCAGAATTTAAAACTTGAGATTTGACTTGTAAGTGCAAGAAGAACCAAAGATTTCCCACTTTGTGGGAACTGGATTGTTTAAGTGCATGAGGTTGGAGGGGAGCTTTAAACATGTAGGCACTCATGCAGACATAGAGCTGCCAGCTTGCAGACATTTTGTCACTGCAAGAATCAGCTGCACAATTATGAAGAACCTCTGATGGCAAGATTAGCAGATTTTTTGATTACCTGCCTCTACCAGCTAGCATTCCCACTTCAGGCTGCCAAACCAGTAAGTTCATCTGTGGCCTTAACCAGACTGTCACCTTTGCCAGCACTTTGGACTGAAGAGGGATATTTGTCATGTTCATGAAATGCATGAGTCATGGCAACTTGAGCCTCATTAAAAGATGGAATTTCAGTGTGTTTTTCACAAAAAAGCCTATTTCAGAGTGTGATTTTAATTTAGTAATTTTATTAATTTGACATATTATTTTGCCTTCATTTTTATCCTAAGAGGAGAAGATGGAGAAAAAGAAGAGAAAACCAAAGAAGATAAGGGGAAACAGAAATTAAGACAACTGCATACACACAGATATGGAGAACCAGAAGTTCAGGAATCAGTTTTCTGGAAGAATATCATAGCATATCAGCAGAAGCTTCTTGTAAGTTGTTATCTAACTTAAGTGTTTAGGTTGGAAGAGACATGTACCACAATATTCTAACAATATCAAGACAAATAGCAACTGCTGGACCACATTCTTCTATCCACCATTGACTGTAAAAAGGACAATGAAGCAAAGGTTTAATGGGAATGTTAGAGGAAAGAAACTCACGAATATCTTAGTGTACAATATATTAGTTCTTAGGAAGACAGTTATTGTCTCAAGCCTAGACATTCAGAGATGCCTGTGTATCATGGAAAACATCCATGCATTTTTATGGTAGTAAAGTTCCTGAATTTTTACAGAAGCCAGTGAGACAGTAAGATGTCTTCTTCTCTGAGAGACACCTTTGGGAAATTACAAGCTCTCCTTTAAAAAGAACCAGCTAAGATACAATGCTTAACCTGAAGTGAATAAGAAAAGATATTGTAGATTTTTTTTTTGGTGAAATATCAAGTCAATATTTGTCAAACTTTTCAAAACCTGTAGAAAATAAGACTTTATGAAAATGTAAAACTGCATCTGAGAGTCTCTCAGTAAAATATCAGATAATATAGGCTCCATAATTGCTTGAAATGCATTCATATTCTCTGAGGCCAGAGCAAAATGCAAACCAAAAAGAAATACAATTTTTCTATGCATACAGTATATAATTGTGTAGGGATGGTCTATTTCTAGCATGAGAACAGAGCAAAACTACAGTCAAAATCTTATTAAGAAATTAAGTGTTTAAATATGGCTTTTGAACTGAGGTACATTTTTAGGCTGTTTGGTCCCATTACAATCATGTGAATTTAGCTAATTTTTTTTCTAATAGTCTCATTTTATATTCCACTAATAGTCATCTATGATTAGGGCTGAAAAATGGCAGAATTCCTATAGGAGTGTTAAAATATTCAAAATGTGTGCTGTAAAGGTTTGTGTGTTGTCAGGAAGGGAAAAGGTACATTTCTGCAGTCCTTTTGATAGTGTCAGAATGTCAGAAAAGCTTTCAATTCATGGTACTCAGGTCACACATGAATATTTGCTGGCCTGGTAAAAATGCAGTTGATTTAGGAATAGAAGATGTTTAAGATAAACTTATATGCAGAGTTTTTTATTTTTTGGTAAAAGTAGCAATTTGCTTTATGTATGAATATTGAACTACAGGGAAGATAGAGACTTCTGTATTATTACATTGCTCTTACATTGTCATGTCTGTGTTGTTTCCAAGTGTATTGAGAGGATAATGAAAAATAAGTAAGAGGCAATTAGAAATCCTTCATCTTTTGTGAATGGAATGAAATGAAAGGCCCTTTTTTCATTATTGCATGTGTCAAGTAGGAGAGAACTTGTACATCACTCAAAATGTTTGTTAGGTATTTTTTTTATATTTATGATTCTATTAAAAAGTTCCATAAGGGAAAAAAAAAACCCACAAAAAAAACCCTCTCAGCAGCAACTTACTAATGATGGCTGAATCTTTATTAGATAAAATATATTTGTGTTCTGTCCTCTTTTCAGAATTATTTTGCACGAAACTTTTACAACATGAGGATGTTGGCGTTATTTGTTGCTTTTGCCATCAACTTCATCCTTCTCTTCTATAAGGTAAATTTCTAAAAATATTACTATTTAAGTTGCACACTGGAAAACATCTGGATTTTGTAGTCAATATGTTATGGTAAAACTGCCTAGCCTAACAGGTTAAATACCTGCTTCATCCTACCACTTCAGAAATCTTACATGGTGACAGCTGTAATGTTTGTGTGAAGTAAAAATAGATTTCCAGTACACAGACAGCTGTTGATAGAGCATTGTGCTAGGACAAAGGCAGCAGGCTGAGAGGCAAACCCTTGCCTCAGATGCTCCATTTCCCAGTACAGTGAAGCTGCCAAGCTGAGCCTTCACAGGTAACTTAAACTAATCCATGTCAGTTGAGATGTTTTCTTGTGCCATTACACTCACAAAAGGGTTTTTACAGCCGGGAGTCACATGATCTTAAGCTGCCTAGAATATCACTGAAATTGTCAAGATTTTAGTAACATTAATGCGACTCTGGAGTCTTTGGACTTGAATAATTTTCTGACAGAGAGCTGTGATGATAAAGATGACTGTCAAGCATTTCTTCTAAGAGGGCTGTGCCCTTTCTTGAATTTGAAGTAATAAAATTCATCATGGACCAGATTTGGTAACGTGGACAGACAGTGGGAAAAAAAGGAAAGAAAAAGCACATTTTCACAGACTGATGTAACAAGATGAAAAGGTCTCGCTGAAGTATTCTTTTTGGACATTTTTTTGCAAAAGCAAAAATTCTTTAAAGTTTCTTTACAGTTATTTTGTCTTTGGTATCGTTTTTTCAGCTCAACAACTTAACTTGTAGTATTGTAAAGCTCCTGTCAAAAGAATATTGCAATATTGTTTTAAACAGGTCTCCACATCTGCTGTGACAGAAGAAAAGGAGCTTCCTGTGGTATCTGATGGTGAAAGTACCAAGTTGAACATCCTGGAAAGTGATGATGAGAGGGTCATAGCAGTGCATTATGTCCTGGAAGAAAGCAGCGGCTACATGGAGCCCACACTGAGGATTTTGGCCATCCTACACACAGTCATCTCATTCTTCTGCATCATAGGGTATTATTGTTTGAAAGTAAGAAAAAAAATTAACTCTTTTTTTCTAGGTCTAAACTTTCTAATCTGTCTAGCAGTCTAACTTAAAGTCAACCTGCTTAAGCAGGTTGGGGCACTCTGTGAAAAAAATCTGAGTTGTTCATGTAATGTACACAGAAGGTGTGTGTTAGGTGATGTGTCTGTTCAGGGGGCTGTAGGCCAGAGTCTGATTTGCAGTCAGTCAGACAGTTGCAGCAGTAACCTGCTTCAGAAGCTGCTTGTGACTGCCAAGACAAGGTGTGAATGCACATGACACAGATGGCAGTTTTAGATGCTGCATTACTAGTCTGTCAATTAGATCATTTGAAAAGAATGCAGCATTTTGGACTACTGCTGCTGCATATTGTGACTGTAAAATGCCTGCTGTTCCTGCACACACACTGCTGGTAGTGTTTTCGCAGGAGCCTAAGCATCTGTTAAAGGATTATCTTGGAGAAGATCTCTGTTAGGGATCTGAAAACTAAAGATGCCACTTCGTCTGGCAAAATGCTGATTGTGGTTTAAGAAAACCAAATTTCATAAATCTCTGGAGCTGGGAGAAGTATATCTGGCATGTACTTCCCCCATTTTTGCACACTTCCAGGGAAAAAGCTGTAAGTCAAAGTGCAAGATAGTGCTAAATTAAATGGACACTTGATATGACCCAGCTGCTCATTTGTCCTTATATCTCTGTTAAGGTCTTGTGTGGTCCTTGATATTTTTCTTTTCCTCTTTCAATGCCTAGTAATTTGTTCTATGCTAAAAGACAAAGTTTGCATTTCTAGCTCAAGGAAAACTACTTTTAGTGTTGATTTTCATCTCTACTTTAAGTACCCCTACTGGTCAGTAGATACTACACCACTTTTTTGTTGCATTAGATGCCAGGCAGCATGAAAGCTTAGGTTTCTGTTTTTTGAGATGTTTCCTTCTCCCACCTCATACTTTTTTGTTTGTTTCTACTATGACATTTTATGCTACTTTTTTTGAGAACATCTGTTCTCTGACTAGAAGGGAAAAATATTGTTATCAATATTTATCTTAATTAATTGATTTCTTTCCAATTCTGAAACCAAAATATAGTCCAAATATGGTTTCAATCTCAATTTTGGAGATCTTTAAGTCCAAAATTTTCTGAACTGCAGGCCTGTGTATGTTAGGTTTGCTTCTAAATATTGCTTAGCATGAATCCATTACATTTTTCTCATTTAGCTGTCTGAAAATAGTGTTGGAACTCTTTTTTATTGTGTCTAATGTAATCACCATATTGCTAGAGTAGTCTTGATTTTCATTATTACTATTTCAGTGTATTCATGTCCATGAGCATACTGAAATAGTAATAATCTTGACTACTATTTCAGTGAAGGTGGATAATGCAAGGTGGGTGAATTTTGGGGATCTGTGAAATAGCTCCAGGAAAGAGTAAGATAAAGTAAAAAGTTGACTTTTTT
This sequence comes from Zonotrichia leucophrys gambelii, assembly GCF_028769735.1. Lineage (NCBI taxonomy): Eukaryota > Metazoa > Chordata > Aves > Passeriformes > Passerellidae > Zonotrichia > Zonotrichia leucophrys. Next base: position 61,211,544 of record NC_088172.1, on the reverse strand, counting down.
TGGTAGCACATTTCTTAAGAAAATTCACTCAATTTGCTCCACTATTTGCATCTGCCTTCTTGAAATGTACTTTTGAAGTCATCCAGCTGATGAAAGAGGGTTGTAGATAAAGCCTAGCTTGGTGTCTCAGCTGCTGACAATTCTTTTTTGTTGCTTACAGTCTTTGGTCTCTATACAAAACACTTTGTTTCCCACTGTGAAACCTCAAAAATTCTTTAACAAATAAAAGGAACATCTAACATCTCTCGGTATCAAAATGAAATAAAAAAATACCATCCCAAAATAATATTTGGAACTAGAATTTTGAAGGATTAAAAAAAATATTTTAGGTCTCTTTCACTCGACTACCTCTAATCCTTTCGTGGCACTGAAAAACTGTTTTATTTGAAGGATCCCTCTTCAGGTATTTTGATCATCTTTTTACAACAGTTTAGCACGCTGCAGTCTAATGAATCTGAATTACCTGACCCTAGTGTATCAATATATTTTCTGTGTTTTAGGGAATTGTTAAGTCTTTTGATTTTTTCAAGTACTATATTTTGCTTTGTTCAGTTTTGATACTCGTTTCTTCATACCAACCAGCGTTTCTTAAAGTTTGCAGACATATCAGTGCATTTTATATAATTAATTCCTGTATTTTCTTTCAATTGCAGGTTCCACTGGTTATTTTTAAGAGAGAAAAGGAAGTGGCAAGGAAATTGGAATTTGATGGGCTATATATAACTGAGCAACCATCAGAGGATGATATTAAGGGACAGTGGGATAGACTTGTAATCAACACACAGTGAGTTTTTACTTACTTTGTCCCATTATAGCCCTGTAAGTAATTGCTCTTCTGTTTCCCCAATTACATACTTATCATCCATCTTGTCTAAAATAAACAATTATTAGAGATATATTTCTAGCAAGGATATGCAAAATTTTCAGGCACCTGCAAGGCTAATGTTTACTGTCATTTGCACTCTTATTATTTAATCTTATGCATACCCAAATTTTTGCCTTAAAATTATTTCTCATCATAGAAGAAAAAAGGAAGAGGGATGGGTTTGTTTTGGCAAGGAGAGTGATGATGGTTGTGCATTGCTGTAAGTTCAAAAGTGAGCTGTGCTTTGCATCACATATTTAAAGCTCTGTTTGTCTGCCTGGTGGGGCTGTGTGTGGGATGCAGCTGCTCTAGAATCCTGTGTGCAGGCATTGGCTCTGCTGTGCTTCTCACATTTCCATGGTGGGCTGAACACCATTTGGCAACTTTTACTCCAGAGGGTTCACGAGTGACTGACTGGTGGCAGCCACCACACAGAGACTCATAGAAACAGAATTTGTATATATTTGTCTAAAATGTAATCTTGTTTATCTCTGTTTTTCAGGTCTTTTCCAAATAACTACTGGGACAAGTTTGTGAAAAGAAAGGTAAGGCTTCTTTTTAAAAAGATTAGTGAGGTTAAAATAAAATTCTAGCGCATATTTCTGTTCATGTTGGGAGGAATGTGGACTACACTTTGAAATATAACTTTGATTCAGTGAAAATTTTGATATTTACTATTTTGAAACACACAGAATTCCTCACCACATTCTTACAACTATTTATTTTATATATTTCAAACTTTTTCTACTTACAGATTTTGTATAAAACAGGAATTCAGATACATTCATGAAATTACATGAAGCATTTTGTATGTGCTTGTATGTATAATAGAAATTATGTAAAATGTCTTGTCTGTGTTTATGTATTCACCTCCATACACAGAGAATGGTGTCGTCCCTCACCCAATAGAAGGTTAAAAAGTAATTAATAGGAAGACAGGACAAATTGATATATTTAGGCACAGGGCATAATCAGGCACCTGGTAGGGAAGTTAGTTGGCCTTTTTTGTCCCTTACCTCTCTATTTTCCCCTTGAGTTTTTTTCCCCAAGTCACTTAAATCCATCTTTGGATGAATCCATCTCCATCTTTGCTTTCTCCCTGTAACAGCCAATAAAATTCCATTTATGGGATGCATAGTGTATGCATCCCTTGGCAGTAATCCTCTTAGTCTCACAGATAATCTGGACAGTTTTTACCAAAAAACTCATTTTGATGGGTTTCAGATTTGGGTCTGAGGCTCTCCTGGGGCTGCCCTGGGAGGGACCAGGCAGAGCATCCATTCACTGTGAATCCATTGTTTGGATTCCTGCCTGCCCCTGTGCCACTGTAGTCCTCTAGGCTCCAGCATTCTTACAAATTTCTCAGCTTGCTCTTAAGAAATAAATCTAATGCTTGTACAATAGCTTACAGCAAAAAGAATCTTTTTAGTGTGTTTGGTCACAATTGTAAAAGAGGGTGTGCATGTTATTGGATGAGATTTACCCCTCCTTCACACTTTAATGCCAATCTTGTATCATAATTTTGGAAACATGTTTTTTAATACTCTTCGCTCTTCTGCTTTGTAACAGTCTTGGGTCAACCTGACCAAAAAAATTCCTTCGAATTGTGCACTCATTTTAGTATTGAAATTTTTTTAATCTTTTAGGTTATTATGTAGAGATTTCTACATCTGTCTAAGCAAAGGGGAAGCATTAGCTCTCACAGAGTTCTTGAGAAAGAAAATATAATTCTGCATTGGTTCTGTCAATGTAGATGGTCAAGGAAGGCTCAAATCAAAAGGAAAGGAGTATGGTTTAACTTTATGGTTTAGCTTTGACTTAAGAACTGCACTGTGTGATTTAACTGTCTTCAAATATACTATTTGCAATGAATGTCTTCTTTTATATATATTTGTATTTTAAACCCTAGTCTACAAAATAATACATATAATGAAGCAGTGTTTTCAGGCTTGCTACAAAAAAAGCTTCTCTAAAAATCTGAAAAAATATCAATAAATATTTAAAGCCTTTCCTATTAGAAAGGTGGCAAAATACCTCTTCACCTACAGAAGTCCCTGAGTTATGATCTTTTTATTAAAAAAATTGTATTTGACTATTCTTTTTGAAATGAGAAGAGACAGATAATATTTAGGAAGGAGATGTGTGTTCAGTCAGAATGAAAGCAAGTAAATATTTATTTCCAGGAAAATTACTTATGAAACACATTAAATTTTGCTAGAAAGAGATAGGGCCTAGTTTGAATTCAATGAAAATTGTTTTTTGCCACAACTCTGTGTTCAATCTGTGTTCAAGATCTTGTGATCACAATGTCATTCATAATCATGATGCACTGTTTTCAGGCTCCTTATATGTTAAACCTCTTGTCTTCAGATCCAGGCCAAATAACTACTGATCTACCCCAATAATGAATATTTTTAAATATTCCTTCTAACTTTAGGTAATGGATAAATATGGTGAATTCTATGGCCGTGACAGGATCAGCGAATTACTAGGAATGGACAAAGCTGCTCTTGATTTCAGTGATGCTCGAGAAAAGAAGAAACCAAAGAAGGATAGCTCCTTTTCTGCTGTGTAAGCATTTGCCTACACTTTGTTTGTGATTGGGGTTTTTTGTTTGGTTGGTTTTTTTTTTTTAATTTTGTTAGGGTTTTTTGTAAGTTAAAATCAAGCATTCAAGGTTTGTCATTCAGACAGAACATCTGTCGCTCACGTATATTTGCATAAGAAAACAGTTCTTATATTGTGTGATACAGTAAATTTATTTAATTATAGACAATGTATATGCAGGATTTCTCTGGTTTTTTATGTATGAAGATTTAGTTTAGTTTAGTGCACAGCAGCACATCACATTCCCACTCTTGGGATAGTGTCATCACAGCTGGCTGGAATCTCCTTTTCAAGTTCTCAGTTCAGCTCTGCTGGAAGGAATGGGCAAAAATGGCCCTGTGTGTTCTGATTATAGGGAGAAGATCAAACAAATTTATGTGCTATTTACCAATAAAATCTGGGAATTGGATGATTAATCTTCACATCCTTTTATAACTTGTTTTCCCTAAACTATGCGTTTATATATCATTTGGGAGACAGAAATAAAGAGAAGCAGAAGCCCCTAGACATTCAGAGTAGTAAACTCTTCTTTGTCGAACAAGTTTTTATAAAGCACTGCAAAAAATGTTTTTTCCAGTTCTGCATTATAAAAAGGTATTTAACTAGATAGAACATATTTTAATAGATGGAATGTGAATGCTACAGAGATTCTGATGTAAGGGTTTATTTCAAGTTCTCTCTAAAAACATTTTATCAATGGGTGTGCAAGAATTATGAGAAGTAGGCAGTGAGAGTACTGGTAGATTAGAAGTGCATTGAAACAAGAGCTGATTTTGTAAGGATGGCTCTTTTATCCATCTTTATAAAAAATGGATATTAATAAATCAGGAGTCTGTCTGAGCAATCAACCAGATGCAGTGTAAAGGCTCAAGGACTCTGTGGCATTTCAGTACTAAATAAAATTTAATATTGTGGCAGAAGTACTTTCCTGATTGCTTTCTTCCACACTGTTTTGCTCTTGCTGGATTACAGTAGGACCCATGCTTCAGTTTAGGAAAAAGCCTACTACTTTTATTATTGGTATAAAAACCAAAAAAAAAAACTACTTTCCCTTCCCTGTGTGCTCATCCTCATATGAGGGGAAAAATACTTAAATAATTTTTCTGTGAATATTCTTGAAAAAACAGACCAGAATAAAGCAGTTGAAGAAGGCTGATAAAATATTTAATTTAGGAATCATGTCTGAAGGATGCTGCTTTTTTTAACATCTCTAGTATCTCCTCCATGTTATATACAGTAAAAAAAAATTTATGACCTCATCCATCTTTCCTGTTCTTCCTGGAGGAGTCATTTCATACTCATAACAGATTAATATGTTCCATGAAAATAAAAAACTATTATAAAAATTTGCAGAACGAGTCGCATAAAAAAATATACTCTTCAGGAAGGTATGTTTATCCACTTTTTAACAGTTTCAAAAGTGAATACAAATGAAGCTACTAAAACTTACACATGTTCCAGATTCCAAATTTGACATGTATTTACCATGCAGTGAAGAAAGAGGTAGAAAAAAACATTGGAACTGATCCATTACTGCAATAATTTGGGAAGAAAATAGAGAATGGTGCAACCTGGTGTAAGTTTCAGCTCTGATGCTTCTGCTTCTGCCTGTGCTAGGAGGAGGTGGCAGAGACCAGATAGCAGTGTCTCACAACACAGGAGGAAAGTGCACTGAGCAGCATTTTCATCTTCAATGCAATTGAACAAGTCTCCTTGACCCCTAGCTCCTACTTTTTCTCTCCCTTTCCTTTGGAAAAATAACCTGGGATTTGCATCTGTCTTTTTTCAAGGGACTTAAACCACCCTGCTTGCATGTGACCATGCTTCAAAAGCTTCTGCAGTGATATACTGCATTAAAAAAAAATTTGCATTTTACTGACTCTTCAAGAGCCATCCAGCTGGTTGATGCAGCCTTGAATATTTTTAAGTGTATTTATTTAAATGTATAAATATTTTAATATTTAAATTATTTAAATATGTTGCAGTATTATTTAACTGTAGCCAACTTAGAAGGATGATGAGGTTGGAGCTTTCCTGTGGGTTAGACAGTAAGGATGGTTAAATTTTGCACACTGAGATCGAGACAGTGCTGCTGGTTTTCCATTGAATTTGTTTCTTGTTTTGGGTGGATGATGTTAAATTAGATGCATCATGGATGTAGAATATTTGAGAAAATAATGTGGAAGACACAAACATGAAAGTTAATTTTCAGAGGTGCTATTGTTATTTCCCTTTCCCTTTACCTTTCTAACTGCTGTTGTTTCTGGGATCATTAGTTTAGTCAGAGTCAATAGAAGAGGCAGATAAGGCTTAAGCATCTGCAGCAAAATTTGACATAAGGCTAAATTGGAAAATAAGTAGGGCTTCTGTCAAATGCTCCCATGGAAGAATAAATCTTCCACTTTCAAGAATAGAAAAATTGTAAATAATTTTCTCCTGGAAGATCTGAAATTTTTATAGGTTGGTGAGAAACCATATCCTAAATATGAAGTGTACAAACAATGAATGCAGTTGGCCTCAGAATGTGGAAGAATTTAAAAAGTCTTGCTCTTCCTTTCCATGAGAACGAATGACCTAGGCTTTCAAAATATTCTGGACTGAGTAACCTCCTTTTTAGTATTGTAGTTTCTCAGAGAGCAGAATTGTTCCTGGAAAAATAGAAGACTTTTTCCTCAAGTGACAATATATCTCTTGCCCGTAATGGCTAGTGAAAAAGTAAGGACTTTTACTTGCAGTCCTTTTTTCACTTGAAGTCTCAAGATTTGTACTGGCTATGATGACAATGTAGGATTTACAAAAGTGTGTATGTGCCTGTTAGTCTGAGTAGGAGTGTATATCTGCAGGTGGGTAGGGACTTCAGCTGTTGAGAGGCAGGCACAGTCACTGTTAATGTCCCAGTTCTCAGCCTGTTCCTTTGATGCACACAAAGGAATCTCAGTTTCAAACTTTCCCCTTATGGATGCTAATGTAAAATAACTCCTCCTTTGATTATTTACTTGGGCTTTAAGCGTAGTGGATCCTTGCAGAGGCTTTGTGAAGGATACCTCAAAATAATCTGTTCTGTGCTCTGTCTTCAAGACACACAGAAAGCTGACACACACCCTATAACTCATTGTTTTGTTTTGGTTCAATGGTTTCTTTTTTGTAATGGTCAAGGGGCACCATTCTTGATGAAGTATCACCTGCTGATGTTGTTCAGTGCCTGGCACAAAATTTTGACACAGTGCAATAAAAAGGGTATTTCCTACCTAGTTAACAGTTAATAAAGAAATGGTTTTTATCTGATGAGATGCTTTCTACTTTTAAAAAAGTAACATTAAGGGAAGATTTTCCTAAGTACCTATGTCAAAACTCATTAACTGGTAAGAATGATCCTGTTTTCATTAATGATTTTCCTTATATCCTTAGAAAAATGGGTCAATTTTCTGAACAAGCTCTGAGATTCATCTGATCTAAATTTGTCTGTCTTTAATGTCATCCAATTGTGTCACTCAAGGTATGCTATGCTAACTAAGGTAAAGAATTGGCATTTTAGGGTACAAATTCGGTTACCTTTTTTGACTAGCTACTTCAGACTTAGGTGGGTTGCACTAAAAAGAAAATAAAATATTTTTTTCTCCATGGATTTTAAAGACAGCTTATGTCACTTGTATGCATGATAACATTTTCGAAATCAATCAACATTAAGTCTGATGAATTCAAAACAGTGCTTTTTAATTTGATTTTTGCCTTTTTGTTTCTTGCCAGATTCATTCCAGAGTTAAAGTCTGAATTAGAGCAAGGTTCTAATGTATTTCAGCTTTTGAAGAAATTGATCAGCTGTTGACTCCTGCTATGTGACAATGCACTTCCTACAGATTGTGTTTAATGTTTTCCAGTTGTGTTTTGCTATTAAATGTTTTTTTTTCTTAATTTTTGCAGACTAAATTCCATTGATGTTAAGTATCAGATGTGGAAATTAGGAGTTGTTTTCACTGATAATGTAAGTTTCTCAGTTTATGCATATATGTATATATTCATGTTCTAAAAAGAACTAAGCACTTGTTAATGCAAAGTGCTTCAATGAGAGGTGTAAAATACTCTGGATTGTATTTATTTTACTACAAGAAGAAAATCTTGAAAGCTTAAAGAGACATTGTCAAAATATTTTCAGTTACATTGGTAGTAGTTAATAGAACCTCAGTCAATTCCTGCCCTATTTCTGATAGCTTTAATAGAAGCAATAAGAAAGCACTGCACTGTAGAATTAGTAAACTGACTTTATAAATGCTAAGTGCCATTTTTCCTGTTGTTCATAAATATTATTAACACTTGAATATTCCTGGAACACAGTCAGATCAATATAGTTAATATATCTTGATTTGCTAAATTTGTATCACTGAAACCAATAGTAAGATGTGCAACAGAATCATACAAATTATTCCAGTAATTTGAAAAAGGGAGTCTTTAAAAGAAAAAAAACTAGGAGAGATAAACAAGAATATTAAAATGCAGTTTAATTCAGTCATCATATGATTTTTCAGTTTTACAATTATTCTTTTGTCTAGTTACTTAATTTACTGGTTAGGAAAACAATTGGGGAAAAATTATTTTGGAGCTATGACCAAAAAGATGGAAAATGAAAGGGTAATCTGAAGGTACTCAGGAAAAGTGGAAACAGTAAGCCTCAAGGTCTAGAGACAGCATGATCTGTAAACAGTGTTTGTTTGGGACTAGGATTTTTTTTAAGGATGGAGTATAATTTCTCTTATAAATATTTGTATTTCAGTTCAATAAAATTAATTGAGAGAGGATCAGATGAAATTAACATTTATGGTTACTTAAATATACTAAATTATAAAACTCCTTTTGTTGTCTGCACAGTTCTGGAATTGTCATTAGCTAACTTTGAGCATTAATATTTTAATGCAATTATTTAGAAATTATTTTTAAAAGTAATTTAAATCAGATTTTTTTTACAGTAGAGAAATTTACAAATAAGACTTTAAGATTTCCAAAATTAGTTTTATAGTATAAATTCTGAATTTCTTGATTTTGCCCATATCTTGTTGACTTTGTGTTTGAGGATTTAATATTGTTGTATGAATAGAAAATTCTCAATGATATCTAGAAAATTCTCTTTTTAAAAAGAACTTTTTTTCTTTTTAAAGAAAAGCATGTTTGAGAAATTTCTACTTTTCCTTATTGTCTTGAAGTAAGATGAAAGCCATGAATTTTATTTGAATGCACTTGTTTTTTCTATTAGTCTTTCCTTTACCTAGCGTGGTACATGACCATGTCAGTCCTTGGCCATTACAACAATTTTTTCTTTGCTGCTCATCTCCTTGACATTGCAATGGGATTCAAGACATTGCGAACTATCCTGTCATCAGTTACCCACAATGGCAAACAGGTATCAAATGTCACCTCTTTCCAGTTTTTTACTTAAGGAGTACACAGAAAAGATCACTTCATTACTTGAGTCAGGCTCTCTGCGGGTTGACAACAGAAATGTTCTTTCATCATGAGCTCTAGAACTTGAGTTGATGATGAAGCTAGACAGTGGGATTTGTAAGCAAAGGTATTCTTCCTTCTGAAAATAGTCCTGAAGTTTTAGAAAATTACCTGTGAATGCAGGGGGCATTATTTATAAGGAACTTTTTCAATCTGGGAGCTACACAAGTGAAATATCAATTTACAGAATACTGAAGCTCCCTCCCAGCTGCTTCCATTAAGCTCAGAGAAAAATTGGAATGATGCTGCAGTTGAGCAGTGGACTACTTGTTGCTGCTTTTCTAAGATATCAAAATATTAGGAACAAGATTCTTTTTATATGTAATTTCATATATGTAAAAAATAAAGTTGCTTTCCTATTAAATTAGTAGATAACTCTATTTCAATTAGTTATGTACTAGATGATAGTAATATTATATTAGGTAGTGAATTTTCAGATCTTCTATCTGATTTTGGGGAATCCATATTATTCTAATCACTGGATTAGTGATTATTTTTATTTGCCCATAAGATTTGTCTTGGTAATTATGTTTCTGTGTAATTTGTCTTTTTAATTATGTTTGATTAAAAAAAAGGAAATACACAATCTTTGTGTGAGAATATGCAGATATATTACTCTGTATTACAAAAATATATAAAGAGTAAAAGTTTTCCTGCTGCTACTAGATACAGTTTATTGTTAGTTTCCCTTTTTTTTATTTTAAAGCAAAGATAAATCACAATTCTATAGTGGTGTTACACCCAATCTGTAATTTTGTCTTCCAGCTTGTCCTAACAGTGGGATTACTGGCAGTAGTGGTATACTTGTATACAGTAGTAGCATTCAATTTTTTCCGCAAATTCTACAATAAGAGTGAAGATGGTGATATGCCAGACATGAAATGTGATGATATGCTAACAGTAAGTCTTGTCTTGCTTTCTAGTTTTTAGTTTAGTTTTTTTTGGTTTTTTTTTTTTCCCTCAAGCTGTTGTGGTTTTGTCCTGACCTTCTTGTTAATTGGTAACAGTAATATCATTAGCGAGCATGCAGGAAATATTGCAGTTGAAAACAAATGGACAACTATGATGAACATCCTCAACAAATAGATCTTGTGTATGCTCAAAAAACTCCTCTATAAAGGAGTAGAAGAAATGTGGTACTGTACTTTGCTATAGCTGTTCAAAAAATGCAAAACAACTACAAGCTGTGAAGCTGAGCTGGCTAAAGGGCAGCACTTCTGAATCTCGTAATTCAACAGGTCATTCACAGGCAAGTATTTTCATAGGTAATGAAAATACTTAAATTCTTGATTAAGCTTTGAAATCCATCAGTTTCTCTTAGTAGGAATTGCCATAGTTATCTTTAATAGGCAGTTTGGTAACTACAGTGTTCAAAACTGTCTTAAATTATTTTGTACTAAGATAGTGACAGACTTTGGAGTTAAGACTGGTAGAGTTTAAACCAAAAAGAATTTCCAAGATGCATTGCCCTTAGTATCTCTCAAAAAAAATAATGTAAAAAATCATGGTAAATGTATTTCAGTATGCTATGCAACATGAATCTCTTCCAGGGAATCAACAACATTTAAAAGCCAAATAAATAGATAAACTATTTATTTGAAAAAATATGTAGATACATCTAAAATAGATAAACTAAACTAAATAGCTAAACTAGATAAACTAGAGTAGTTTATTTTTGTCGGGTTTTGGGATGTTCAATGCACCAAAACCAGATAAAATGGAACGTGACTCAGTGAAGGGCTGTTAAACTGTCAGGTGCTGGAGCACTTGCTGTGGGAAGAGTGGAGGGAACTGGGCTTGTTTGGCTTAGAGAAGAGAAAGTCTCAGGGTAGAGGGTGGGTAAGAGGAGTTCCCAGTGTCTGCAGAAAGATTATTGGGAATACCCATTCAAGCTCTTAACAGGAAGTCCATGGTAGGAGGCTGTGGACATAAAGTGGAAAAATGTGTTCTGACTGAGGGAAGCCAAAGGATCACATTGCTCAGAGAGTTTGTTACAGTCTCAATCCTTAGGAAGTTGTATTAATTAACTGACTTGGATAAAGCCTAAAACATTTTTTTCTGAGGTCGTAGTGGGCCCTGATTGGAGTAGAGATCTCATGAAGTGATCTGATCTGACTTGCTTTGTAATTCTCTGAAAATACTCATACCACAAGACTATAATATTGTACAGGAATTAGTTATAATAACATGTGATATGCTGTAAAATCAGGGTTGTGCCTTGTAAGAACACTAAGACTTGAAATAGGATTTAAAAGAAAATTAATGTACATAACTTTTTAGAAATAGAGAACCAAAACCTTTTACATAAGTAACACTACATTCACTCATTAAGTTAATTATTACCTTTTAGTCTTGGAGTATAAAATACTTTTAGAATTTTTCAGGCAAGGGTCATTCAGAATTATATGGTACTTTATAAATTCCTTACGGAAGGGATTTTGGGGACAGTGTGGCATAGAAATAGAAGAATGGATTTTTTTGTATGGTGAGGTTTAGGAGTTAGTTATTGTCATCACTATTTTTTGATATGAGTGAGAACCCTTGACCTATAGTTTGCAAAGGTGCTTAAAGAAAAAAAGCAGTCGCCTGCTCTAGACCTCTAGAGGGTGATACCATAATTTTCTATTAAACTATAACATGATAAAACTGGAAATTTTATATTGTCAGCATTCCAGTCAACTGTTCTGACAGACCTAGTATACCACTTTTCATATCATAGTTTCACAGTATTATTCTCAGATATTTTCAATAATTAGAACAGGCTATTTCTCTGCACAAGCATTCACAAAGATGTTTTGCTTGGTTGTGGTTTGTTTTGTTTTATTTTGGCTTGAGGATGAGGGTTGTTTATTTTTAAATGTGAATTTGAAACACTAAAACCAGGGAAAATCATTCACTTTTGAGCTGAGAAATTGGAAAAGGAGATGGCTATGGTGGGGATGATATTTCCTATTTACATTGCTGAAATGATTTTACATGAATCATGGGGTGCTGCTGAGCTTCTGGTAGTTGAACTTTTGATCTTATTGAACTGCTACATAATTATAGAACAGGAAATACTGCAGCTTCAGCTGCACAGTAGCATTTCCCCCCCATCAGGAATATGCATAATCTCAAAGGAGAGAAAGAGACGGTTTGACATGTCATAGTTCCTAGACCATAGACCAGTTTTACCATTTACTTAATTTGTAACACTGGGTATTTTTGCTTTTAGCTGCAAACAGCCTTTTTATCCCTTTGTTTTTTTCTTTTCTAGTGCTACATGTTTCATATGTATGTTGGAGTACGTGCAGGAGGAGGCATTGGTGATGAGATAGAAGATCCAGCAGGAGATGAGTATGAAATCTATCGGATTATCTTTGACATCACTTTCTTCTTCTTTGTGATTGTCATCCTGCTAGCAATTATCCAAGGTATGCTTTTGTAATCCACAGTGGGACTGAAAGCATTATTTAGCAGTACAAAGATCTCAGTGCTGTAGTAATCACAAACCTAAGATTCAGACAGAACAGCAGGACAGATCACAAAGGATAAGTTTATAAAGAAAATCACACCCGGCTGGCTCATCATACACTGCTCTTCTGTGTCTCTGTAAAATCAACAGGCTCTAACTGGATCAATAGAAACAAAATAAATGTTTTGCCCTAAGAATACTGATGTCACTGCAGTTTCTGTCTTGTCATTGTTCTTTCTAAAAGCCTCCTAATAGAAATCTTGTGGCACAACTTCAAATTGTGCTTCAGTGTAACCCATCCTACATGAGCTTTCATGGGCAAAATCAGTACTGCTGTCAGTATTCCCTCTGCCAACGTCATAAATTCTTGACCATCTGGCAGATCTTCAGATTGGTAATAGTGGGGTGAAAATTGGACCATAGCTTTAAGTGGTTAAATATTTTCTTACATAAAATTTCTCTTTTGTGCGATGCTTCCTTATCTGAACAATGTATAAGAGTAAAAAAGTGCTTGATATGAAATACCTTTAGTATAGCCTGGCTAATGACAGTGGAAAGTTAGCTGCCAGGAGTTAGCTTTGGAATTTCAGTGATACTATTTGATTGATAGTGTTTCTCACTGTTGTAATCTGGATAATGGATACCTTGGCATGTCAAGGATTACATATTTTGGCATGTAAAGGATTTTTAAAATTATGTTTACATTAATTATGTTTATTGATATTACCTGAAGTACTTAAATCCCTGTTTGTTTCCCTTCTATACCTTTAAAATATTGTCAAGAATGCCCTAAAGGTCATTTTTTATGAAAGTTCACAAAAGTTAACAGAATTATATATTCTCGATTTTGGAAAAATTGATTAACAGTTTTGCTGGGTTCACTTGCTGTCATAAATACTGATACCTCATTGCTTTCTGTCAGCTGACAGATAACTTAGGATAATTTTGACAGCAGTAAGGGTGCTTTCTCCCTCACTATGAGGAAATTCAAAAGGCAACTTTTAATTTCTGGTAAATTGTTTATTACTTTTATTCATGCAACAGGTTTTTTTTAAAGGGATTGGGGAGGGTGGAAATTTTTTTATACCCTGAGTTAGCATATCTCATGTGGTTCATTTCTTCATTTTGTGAGTGGCTGAAGAATAGAGTCCTTAACTGTCCAGATTTGGGTACAGGAGTGTAAAATAGTCATTGTGGAGTTAGTCCTTATTTGTACTGGAGTAAGTGAAGGGAAGGTTATAAGCAGTTTAGTGTGAGCCATAGAGCCTGTGATTCTTTTTGTTCTTCTTTCTGTATCTCCCTCAAATGACCCCTTATTTTTGTCAGAGCTCCAATAGTGGAACCTTGTACTATATGGCAACCATCTTGAGAGAGGATGCATGGAGCTCTGAGCCTCTCTGCCACGTAATAAATATCTCATTTCTGTTAAATGTACAGTATTATTTCTTCTATTGGGCCACTGTAAACCCACTTATATCTTAATGTACTAAGTCAAGATTAGAGCACTGGGAATAAAAAGAAGTCTGTCCCATTTTATATTTCAAAATGGTACTACCAGCCATGTTACTGGTGTTTCTTTGGCTTGTCTTTTTTTTCTTCATAGTTTTGTTGTCTTCAGAATGTATATTGGTTTCTATTCTTTCTGCAAAGATTCTCCTTTAATATTCTTTATTAGAGATATGTTATCCCTGGATTTCCAGATATTCTTTATCATGATTGTTATTGAACATTAACTATCATTTTAACTTAAACCCTAGGTTTAATTATTGATGCTTTTGGTGAGTTAAGAGATCAGCAAGAACAAGTTAAGGAAGACATGGAGGTAAGAACATTCAGTTGCTGAACCATACCTATTTTCAGGTTTCATAAATATGTGTTTTCAGTCCAAATATGATTTACCTAGTGGATGGTTTTTCAAACTAAGAAAAATACAGTCCTGTACATGGTCTGATACCATACAATGTGAATTATAATGAATTGCATGTCTGTGGCTATTTAAATCTTTTGGATTCTCAAACTAGAGGTTTCTAAAGCAGGGTGTTAACACTGTCATGTTACATTTTGTCTCAGATGTAATTTTCTTTGCTTAATATATGTGTGCAAGTATCTTGTACTTTGTGGTTTTCTATTCTGTCATTGAAGTATATGTGTAAGAAGTCAGGAAAGTGCTGTAAACCAGCTTCACTTTGTAATGTGAGCTTGGAGCATATTCAGTTTCAGCTGGACAAGCATTGAGGTAAATATTGTCCTGTGTCACAGTAAGTGCTGCTTAAGATTAAAAAAGTCAGCTGTGATCATTGTATGCCATTCTGTCTCTTGATACCTGTTTACTTAGAGCTGGCAAAGATTTGTTTTTTTAAACAGTAAGAAGCTATTCTGATGGTAGCTAAGCTGCTATTCATGTGTTTTTACGGAGGTATCCAGTCTGAGTCATTTAAAGAAAAGCCTTTTTGTTCAGCACATAATATATATGCTGCAATGCCATTTTCAAGAAAATTGTTACTTTTTTTTTGCCTTTTCTGAAAGCAGGGCAGGTGTTTTATGTAGTGTTGAAGTGCCCTGTGTTCTTTCTTCTAGACGAAGTGCTTTATCTGTGGAATAGGAAATGACTACTTTGATACAGTGCCTCATGGCTTTGAAACACACACACTACAGGAGCACAACTTGGCCAATTATTTGTAAGTACACTAAAAATGCACTCCTCACTAACCCATGATCCTTGCAGCCTCTGCAGGTACCTGTTTACTTCTTTTGCATAAGTAATAATCAGTGCTATTCGGCTTTGGTGTGCACTTTCTGAATATATTGTTCTGGGGTGGTGACAGCAAGGAATTAATTAATTAAGTTTCATATCTTTCTTTCCAGCTTGGTTGTGGCAGAAGAAGTTTGTATGAGGTTGTAGGTAAAAATGAACTTGATATGTGGTTGCAGAGGTCACATAAATTGTAAAATTGAATGAGGGGTGTAAGGTACAGAGGAGCAGTATGGCCTAGCCTGGAGAATGATGGAAAGAGAGAATAAACACAGCAGTATGACAAAAGAACTTGCAATGGACAAAATATTTTGTGTGGAGTGCTGAGGCTGACCAAGAGAAACTGGGGACAAAAGGAGGTAGGGGAACTGTAATGAGGAGCTAGAGATGAGAGGGATCAACCACGGGCATTGGATCCACCTTTGAAAAATCCAAGCCGAGCACCAGTGACCACTAAACTAAATAAAGCCAATTATCAGGTCTACAACCACTTTATCATACTGTTCCTCTCATGTATTAAAATCCAGTGCCAGTATGGAGCAGGGGATGGATTGTGTCTTTGTGTTTTTAAACTGGCATTGTATATGCACAAAATAAGGAGACTGCAAAGTCAAACAGGGCTATAGAAACCTTCCACCTGAAAAACAGGTTGTGCAAACAAAATACATTGGAAGTACTATCATACAGGGTTTTGTTCCTATTTAATAAATACTGAATAGATAGTATACTATAGCATATTTGCTTTAAAGTGCCTCAGCCTGAGGAATTGTTTTTTTTTTCTTTTTATGCATGATCCTATTGTGTGTTTTTACATATGTTTGGAGAGAATGTCTCTTATGAGTGAAATTTTGAAATTATCACCCAGTGAATGTCACTTCAAACCCTCAAGACTGTTGTTTTTTTTTAAATTACAAATTCTTTTCTGCTCATGTTGATCTTGCGTACACTACTAAAATATTCCCAACCTATAATTCCAGCAGTAGAAATCTCTTAGATATCTTCAGCATTTTTTATTCAGTGTGTGAAGAGTAAAAAAAAGAAATTTCCAATGACCATTTTCTGTCTGCTTCCAAGTGGGTTTTCATGGGCAAGAAAATGTTGTCTGTTGTAAGTTTTGGAATAGAAAGTTTAGAAAATCTTCATTTAAACTGAGTTGCTAACTACAGTAAATCAAACTGACTATCATGCATTTTAATATACAACTCGTTGAGCAATGAATGTCAACAGCAAAGTGTTTAATCTTTCTCAGAATATTATCATTGATAAAAATCTAGAACTTGTATGTCAATGAACAGCATTATCGCTGTACATGCTGAAGAATTTCCATCTCATTGTGGTTTGCCTAATGTTTCCAAACACACTATTGATAGCTGTTTCTTTGCTTGTAGGTTTTTTCTGATGTATCTTATTAACAAAGATGAAACTGAGCATACAGGACAGGTAGGTTGAACAACTCTATTAATGTCAGCTGATTCTAAAATAAAAATCATTCAGGCTTAGAAAAACTAAGATTTTTCTGATGGATAGCCCCCGTATGGTATGGAACCTAATTCTCATTCTAAGCAATTCTGAAGACTTTGATTGCTTCATGTTAGGGCTTATCATTTCTGAAGCACTTTCTATTCCTTTTTTGGTATCTGAATGTGGTATTTTTAAATTGCTATTTCCACAAAATATGAATATATTCTATAAACAAAAGTAACGACAAACAGAACATTGAAGTGTTCTGTGAAAGCAACGCTCTTAATTTCTCTCTTTTGATCCTGTTTTTAATAGTCTTTGTCTTTTATTATTATCCTCTGTATATAATCTTCTCTGTCTACATTCCTGAATAAGTCCATATGAACGAACTTGTGCATATTTCTAAAAAGAAAAATATGTGAACTTTTCTCTGGAGGTTTCTACTGTGTTCTTCTCCATTCTTTCAAGTTTCTTGTGCCCCCTTCAACTTCCTTTAAATATAGTAAAAGTCACTAATAAATGTATGACATTTACAGTCTTTTTCTTTCCTAGTGATAGTCTTTCTGACTAAGCAAATGTTCCTGTATTGCAGATCAAAACACAAAAGAGCTGAATATTATCACATATATAACCCTACAGACTTGGGTCAAAACGATGATTTGCTATAAATCTATATAGTTTACTCTTTCTGAACTCTGACATGTCTGCTGTAATCATCTTCTTTGCATAAATCTCAGTCTTGTCCAGTATGAGATTTTATGTGTCATGAGAATTGAGATTTTTGGAGATTTTTTATATGCACTTTCTGTTTTCTTGGCAGCATGTTCTACTGTATTCACTGAAGACAGATTTCTAATAACTATTCAGTTTTGATACTGTGATAGTGATAGATGATAGTAAGAAAATTGAGTGTACTTCATACTACATAACTTCTAGGAACATGCTTTAGCGGTAGACTTGGCACTAGTTTACGGTTGGATTCAATGATCTAAAAGGTCTTTCCAGCCTAAATCATTCTATGATTCATTAACTGGTGTAACATATGTCTTTTCTACCATGAAATTTTCATAAGAAAAACCACATTTAAGTGGTGTGATTAAAATAGAAATAAACTGACATATTCTTTATTATTCTTTGGAATGTCTCGAGACAAAACTCTACCCAAACAACTAATCAGAAAGGAAGAAATACTGAATGCCACTGACTCAGAAAATACTGACTATAAAGGTCATTTTGGTTTATGTATTTTTCGTAGACATATTTGAAATGACTGATGCAGAAATTCAGTCATATTTCTATGATGGAAAATATTCTATGTGCCCTGCTGTCTATCTTGTGGCCAACTTTAATTGAGCTTTACAGTGCTCCTTGATGTGCAAAAAGAAATAACTACTGGTTCTCTTCTGTGCATTTCTATAGTGCTTTTTGACCAGGTGACAAAAACCTAAAAGCTGTTCTCAACTAATCAAAATCATTAACATGATTCTTGAAGATTGATGTTCAACAACCTTGCATGCACAGAATCAAAAAAAAGTGAAGTGATATATAAATAAAAGAGAAAAAAAAGTAATGGTTGATGATTTCTCATTAAATCAAGTTAAATAATTTTAACTGTGTTTTTTTCAGGAATCATATGTTTGGAAAATGTATCAAGAACGATGCTGGGAGTTTTTCCCTGCTGGCGATTGCTTCCGAAAACAATATGAAGACCAGCTCAACTAAGCAAAAATGAGGATTTCTGGACAAAAATGTCCATGTATTTCCCAGCTCTTTTTGGAATGTCTAAAAGATTTCTTAAATCCCCAAAGCTGTGTGCATTTTGGAGCACCAAAGCTCTGTTTTTAATGACCCAACTGCGCTTTTATTTTCTTGTGTATTTGCTTTGAGGACACTGGAGTAAAGAACAATGAAAAATTACAGCAACTTTGGAACCAAACCAACCACTTGCACAGACAAAAGATGTCCCTATACATAACATGCACACACAAGTAGAGACTTGAGACAGCTTATTTTTGAAACTGCCAGATGATACCCTTGTCTAAAAGATCACACATGGGGTGACATGGTAGCAACACTCATTTGGTCTGTTTATTTCATCATCCTGGAAGGAACTAACTATAGTTCACAGAGCACCATAAAAAGATTGTTGTGGACACTAAGTTGTGGGGAAATAGTGCCTTACTATATGTGGGTTGAGCTATGCAGAAGATGAGTGCATGATGACATAATTATTTTTTTTTCTTTATGTCTTCCCTTCCAATTTAGTATTTATTTTGTGGTTTTGGTGGGTTTGGGAGGAAGGGATTTGGTTGTGCACCTTTTTAACAAGACTGGAGTGTCTCAGGACAAGATTAGGTTATTCTCATCAAGTTCATTTCACATTTACCTTCCTCTTTAGCTTTTTGCTCTTATTTTGGTAATGCTCTGATACAACACTGCTACTTTATGAAATCTTTGTATGAATACAAGACAGCTGCAAAAAACACTTTAACAAGAAATGTTTCATTGCATGTTTATTATGCAAGTTTAAAACAATCAAAAAACAACCTTCAGAAACAAGTTGATCAACATGAAAAAACATTCACAATAATTATATTCATAGTAATAAAGTGTTGTGGGCTTTATTGTACATCTGGAACAAGTGTCATCAACCAACAATATGAATATATGTTATGAATTTGACAGTAATTTTAGTTTATTTTTTTTTTCTTTCTTTCATTTCTGCCACCTGTGATCGATAGTGGAGTTGAAGATTTTCTTGTTAAATTATTTTTTAAAAGCAAAGCTGAAGCAATATCCATTCAGGGACTCCATCAGTTACATCATGAAACGCCAATGATGTGTACATTACTCCATTTTGAGTCCTTTTCAATTGTAATGCCAGTCTTTACAAATAAAAAGAGACATTCAGAATGGAAACAAGCTGGTTTTGGTAGCATTTGAAGTCTTTGTTATAGAATCTTTTTATCAATTCCTAAAATAATTTCAACTACTTCAAACCAGGATTAAGCTACTCTTTCCTTAATGAAAGGTTTTGGTACTGTTTTTGTCTTCTCTGCTGGACTTCTTGCTGTTCTGTTGCTCTCCCTCATTTCTTTAGAGGTCACATTTTTTGTCATAAAAAAAATTTCTGTATCAATATTCAGTTATAGCTAAAAAAAAGAAAAAAATTACAATTACAGGAATAGTCACTTAAAAATGCTAAGGATGTGTTCTTAAAAGCTAGGCTTTCAGTTCTGTGAATTTTGCTGAATTTGGTATCCTATTCACAGCTCTGGTAAAATTCTCAAACTTGCGAGATTTGAAGACAGAGGCTGGGTAGACTGGTGACAGTGCAAGGGACAGGTACAGCAACCTCAAATCGTATTCAGTTTTTAAACCACTCCCACCCAGACTGGACTGTTCAGTACAGCTGTTTCCTCCCTATTTGGAAAAACTTCATAAGGCACCTTTATTCAGCCTTTCTGGGATTTGCGTCTAAGATTTAGAAATGGGGAGTTGTAGTGATGTTTCTTTTTGGTTGTACAACATGAGAATAATTGTTATTTGACACACGTAGGTACACAGGCTGTTTCAGTTTTTCACATTTTGTAGAAAAATATATACCTAATGATTCTGAGAGATATTTCAAGATTCCTTTATCTTCAAAACAAATCCAAATGGGCTTTGTGAGTAAATACCATAATAAATGTGACATGTTTCTTTAACCTCAAGTTCAAGTCAAAGAACTCCTGGGGCATCCTTCCTGTTGAATCCAGTGTGCTGTTTAACAAATATTTGTGAAGCCAGGCTTAAACAATAGAAATTTCTTTTATGATGAGATCAACTGATTATATGGTGGTGCAAAAAGTTTAGGTAAGAAAAATCTTCATTTATTAAATCAATTATAGCTTTAACAGAAGGATATTCCTACATCTAGGAGCTGGTCAGGAGAGTTTACAAGATTATTGTGCAGCGCTGAAAAAGGATTTGGACTTTCTTTGGCAGACCTTCAGACTCTGGTTTATGCAGTCCCCTCTGCAGTGGCTGTAGGCTTTCTGTGAGTCCCAGAAACTTAGCATTTCCTGTTCGATGCACTAAGTTTGCCATGGAGAGCCTTTATCTTAACAAAACAATTAATTCAACAAAAAACCCCTCTAATGTGCACTTTTAACAGGATAATATTATTCAAGCAGTCCACCTACTATATAATACACACTGTGGGATACAATTTAATACAGTTAAATTTATTTTAGCCTTAGACAAAGTTGAAAAAAATTCTTAGATTTTACTGAAAGCTGCTGAACTTCCTGAGACTGTTCCAAATGCAAGTTCTCTGAATTTTTGTGCTGTAAACAGTCAACTAATACAGACAGTTTATGCCTTTAATAGTTGCATAAGAAGAAATCAACATTGACACAAGTGTGCTGTATACTAGCACAATGTACAAGAGCAGGTGATAATAACATGTCACTTGAAAACTACAGTTTTAGATCCAAGAAATTTAAAAAATTGGTGTTTATGCATGTTATAGTTAAGGTAAGGTTATACTTACACATAATATTTGTGTATGCTAAATTTTTTCGGCTGTTAATTAAATTTACTGATTTTGTCAGTAAAACAGTAGCTTTCAGTGGGAAATAAAATGTCTCCCACCCTTTTTTGAAAAAATCAAAGACAGAATTTTTGCTGTTTATCTCTGAATGTGAAAAAAATTGAGAAGACCTCCAAAACTGATGATCCCAGCACATCCATGTTGATTTCAGCAAAGGAATGAAAAAATGAAAGGCAATGGAAAAACAAAGTAAGATGGAAGAGTAGTTAGAGTGTGATTTATTTGTGGAAGTTGTTGCCTCCTTATATGTTTCTCCCTTTGAAATGACAATTTTTACACCTTCTTCTGATTATCTGTTATTGTGTCTTTCTTTGTGCCTTAAAGTTTGAAGCCTATCTGTGGTTTTTGTTTTTACTGAGACAATCAAAGAAAATTGAAAGGAAGATAATGATTATATAACATCCTTGGCCACTGCATGGCTGCAAGATTAATTCTAACAGCATTAATATGATATTTAAGTAGTTCAATATTTTAATTTCTACTGTCTTCCTGCTGTTCTGGAGCTCTTACTACTAGGAATTGCATTAATGTTTATTTCTATAGCTATGATAATATTCCTGCCATCTTCAGAGGCACTAAATAATTCAGTTTACTTACATAATCACCTGTGAAGTATTTATAGGATGTCATATTTTCTAAACTAGAATATTTTAACTTTTATTTGTCCATTAGCCAAAACAAATAAAGCTATGGTGTCCAAAACAATCTTTGTCAAATGATAAGACATCTGTCACAGAGAGCATGGGTATGTTCTTTTTTTAAATCTGTCTAATATTTATGCTCATAAATACAGCTTCTGCAATCTCTCTCTTTTAAGTCATAGCTGCTTTGATTTGTATAATTAGTTACTTCTTCATCAGTTTTCTTTTCTAAAGCCATGCCAAACCATAGAAGCTAGGTTACAAAAAGAATTTCAGGCTATACATATCTTAAATAATTTCTTAAGGAAAATTTGCAAGATATTTAAGCAGAAAGATATATTTATACCTTTTTTAGCAGTTTTTTGTAGTTTTTTTTTTCTGGATTACAGTTTTCATTTTCATTTGCCTACTATTTTAAACGTATCCATGCAACTCCTTCCATTTTATTTCACAATTATATTTTTGGTTTGGATATTGTGAATTGGATGTTTAGGCAAAAGGAAGTGTCTCTGTTACGTGGTAGGGAAGACCTTTCTCAGCAGCTGCTGAAGATCTCCATCAGCCAAACAGCATCCTTCTGCTGTGTCCGTGGAGGTCAGGAGTTGAGGCAATTCTTGGTATGAGCAGGTTGCTTCTCTAATAAAATGGGTATGGGCTAGTCTGCAATTACAAAGGCTTAATCTATTAATTTCCTGCTGGATGGGAACATCTGAGCTAAAGTTCTCCTGAAAGGACATATTGAAATTTTTGGAATGGAAGGGGGAAAAGCTGAAAACCTCACAATTAAAATAAACTGAAGGTCCTTGCTGGTACATTGTGTAAATGCTCCAAGTTTGCGTGCAAAACGCAGTCACTGACCTTGTAGCAATTGCATTACACATACAGAATACCTCTCTCTCTAGATATATGTTTTAATAAGAACCTTTGGAATGCTGAAAGTATGGCTAAAGAATTCTGGATCATGGAAATTGAGAATTGAAATAGATCAAAAGGTTTTGGTTAGTTGTTCTTTATGTAGTGCAAGGAGGATAGAATGAAACTGCATTAATTGATTGCATTGAAAAAATAGAACCATGCTGTGAGAATCAGAGAAGGGAAAACTCTCCCGTCCTTTAGCTACAAGTGAATAAATGGAAGAAGTGTAAAGGGTCAGACACTGTTGTTGTATTTCTTTGGAGATTAATAAATTGTAGTAATTTTGGAGAAGTGTTGTTCTCAGTGTGATCTGCACGACAGGCACAGCGTGGCTCAAAGAAGCATTGTTCTGTGAGCCGTGCTGTGCCTGTCGTGCACATCAGCGGGAAGGCAGGAGAATGGATGGCATCTGCCTTAGACAGTGGCATCCAGAGGGGCTGCTCTTCCCTCCTGTGGTAATGTGCTCATGTTATATTCAGTGCATCCCGTTCTGAAGGGGTCCCTTCCCATCTCCCCCAGTGCCTGGGAAGGTACATCTGTGTTCTCCTGGTTGTGTTATTGGCTCAGTCCTCTGGCAGCACTGCTGGACCTGCTGATACCCACAGACTTGCAGACACTTCCTTGTGAGAACAAATTGAATTTCAATTGATTAAACAGCTGCTTGGTGCTGACAACAAGGCATGTCCTTTTATCGTGTAGTCTACCTAATGGAAGGAAAGTTGTAAATTCACTGAATAGGAAATAGAAAAAAATTAATACCACTTGACCATATAGTGGCAATTGATTTTTGGTTTTGTCCAAACAAGATAAAATTTCAGGCATTAAGTAAAATACTGTGAACTTTTTAGGTATCTACAATCTATATTAGAATAAGTAGCTTCATAGTTTTGATGTAACTACTGATCTGTTTTAAAGGGATTTACAGTGTAACCCTAAATAATAAAAAAAAAAATAAAATGGTAATAATAATAATAATAAGATAATATATAATAACCTTTTTTTAGAAAAGAGCAGTGGTTCATAGTGTTCTGTGCACATCTGGAAGACCACTCAGTGTTTGAATAAATCTGACAGAATGGAATGAGCTTTGGACAGGAAATACTGACACTGAATTTATTTTCTTCACTGGTTCTTTATGCTCAGACAAGTGTAGAATTAATAATAATTTAAATACACAAATGTAAAGATACATCCAGAGAATGTGGGATTTATCTCTCCCTGATTTAGCTTTCATTGTTCTTGACTGTAATGAGGCAATTTTTATTTCTGTTTGTTCAGACTTCTGCCCCATATCGTTAGGTTAATACCCCATACTTTGCAGTACTTGGAAGTGATTGCATAAAAAGGCAAAAATAATCCTGGATCATTTCAGAAAAAATACAATATAATTTTCCTAACTAGTAGTCCTTGGCAATATATGAAATCTATTTCATGTTCAAATTTTACTTCTGCAAATGATTTCATTTCACAGACTGGAAATCATTCTTTTATCTTTTTCCAAATCTTTATTTGTCTTAATGATCCTTAACATCTAAAATGTATGCAAATATAATTTAGGAACTTCCCGGTACTGAGTGTTAATAGCAATCTCCAAAGTATATAATCAATAATCTATACACTTTTCACTTCTATATGCATCATGGAGCTCATGTATAATTATTTACTAATTAGTTATAATGTTTTTGTAAGGAATCTTTGTGCAGCCTGAATTACAGTAGCCTCTTATCTGGACGTACTTGGTAAAAAAAACAAAATAATCAAAGTAATTAATATGCCTGCAAGACTAATATGCACATTTCACCTGCATCATTTTTATGCAGACTATAGGTTCCTTGCCATAGGAATACAACAGAGTTAGAAAAGGCTGGTTGAAATCAGCTTCTGAGGAGCAATCCAAATAATACTGCTCAAAATGTTCTGCCTGGGAGAATTGCTAAAAAACAAGTCACTTTAAATTCTTCTTCTGTTGTTTGCTGCTTAATTTCTCAATTGCAGCAATTTAAGTATGAGCAACTGTAACTCTGAAAGGAAATTACCGTACAAGGCTGTTTTATAGTTAACATTTTGCATGTATGAGCAGCTCTTGACAAACTGTGGCCCAATTATACAGTTTGCAGTTTAACCATTATTTGTGTGTAGGAACATCTGTGCAAGCATTGCTTTACCAAGTTGACCTAGATGCAGTAAACAAGTTATTTACTGTGCTTGTGGTCTTGCCACTGTAGGCTGGTGAAGCTCAGATGTCCCAGAGCCCTACTCTCATTATCTGATATCTTTTTTTGGCTTTTCATCCTCATTGTATCTTGCTGAGGCTTAATTTGTGTTCTCACAGTTTGGATTACTTTTATTACCTGAGATCCTCTAAAGTTTCTTCACTATATGTAAATTGTTACATGCTCCAGAAACTCGAATGAGTATAGCCAGGGGTTCTAAGTGATGCACCAGAATGAGCTGAACAGGGAGATGTTGGGATAACATGGATTCTGGCTCAGGCAACTGGATTTAGGGTACCATATTTCTAGGTCAAATGCTCTCTTTTTCTTTTCTGTGGACAAGACATGCACAGAATAATTATACAAACCTGTCCACTTGCATGGGAACAATGACAGTTTCAAACAATCATAAAAGCAGGAAGTGGCAATCCCTTATAAAATAAATGAACCAACTCACAAAACTTTATATGGACCAGGGTAGTAAAGGGTCAGGAGCAGGGAAAATGAATTGTTTTGAGAAAACTAGTATTTTTCTATTAATATACCCAGAGACAGCTGAGGAACATAGAAGAACTAATGTGTGTGATGATATTTAGGGAAGTCTCAGACTTACTGTATATATTCTGACTATGCTATGCATGTATGGCAGAGTTATCTATATAGCACTGAAAGCCCAATTACCTGTATTATAACATGTGTGGTATGACTAGCTGGAAAAGGGGAATTCTGGCATAAATACTAATTAGAGAAGAATTAACATTTTTAGTGGAAAAGAAGTCTTTTGGGTGCATACAGATATTGTTAGATACTTTATCACTGTTATTACATGGTGAAATGATATAGTACCCTCTTAATATGCAAAATTAACTTACTCAATATGGGATCTGAAACGATTTATGTTTCTGTAAATTACTTTTGCAATACACCTGTATTCTTAATATGATTCAAATTAATTAATCTAGTATCATTTGGAGGCATGAAATAAGCGTAAGAAAAATGTTGGGAAGAAATGCTTAATTCATTTTGAATCTTGTAACCTCAGAGCTTTTTACAGTTTAACTGAAAGAGTGAATTTCCCAGATTTTCTCGTGAGTAACGAGAACATACAATGTTGCAGCCCCAAAAGGAAATCAATTTCTAAGGAAAACACTGTCTTAATTTCTGAAAATTCATGAGGACTGTATTGATCTGATAAATTTTTGTACTTTTCTCCAAGGAGAACAGCCTTTGAAAACTATTGCTTCTGCATTCTTTAAAACAATTCTTTTCTGAGGGAGTAGTGAGGGGAAGTCAACAATATAACAATATGAAGCCTAATTTCATTAGATCATCATAATAATTACATCTCATACTTGGTTTTGTTAGAGGTTTGACTAACCATCTTCTGAGCCATTTGCACTAGCTTTGCAGGAAGGGCAGTTTCATTAGACAGGATTCTTCCCTTTATAAAAGAGATATTTTGGAAAAATATAATGCCAATTAAATAAAAGAAGCAGAAGTCTAGAAAGTCATGAGTGTCCTGCTCAGAATGTATGGGAATTGGTTGTGCTAACCCTAACCCTACCTACAATGGACAAGGGCACTAAACAGTGGAACATGGGATATAGTCTGGAAATTAGAAAAAAATCTTTTTACTACGAGAGGGGTGAAGCACTGGAAAAGTTGTCCAGGGACTCCCATCCTTGGAGATGTTCACAGTTCATCTCTGAGTAGAAGCCTGGGGTTAAACGCTATCCAAAAGTGCTATCCAAGCAAGACTGCTTTGATTCTGTCGGACAGAGACATCAAAAGTGTTTTTACTGTTTCCTAAGCCTCCAGTTGGAGGGGCAATTAATTTTGGATACAAATTGCTGGGATTCATGTCCATTTAATCAGATGTAGTAAAGCCACTGTACTTTTGTGCTTTATTATCTGTTCTAAAAGTCTGTATAGAACGTTTTTTTTCTCCAGAAGTTCACTGTGATTTAGAAAGGTCATGACAATGGGAACGGCTTTAAAAACTAAAGTAACTTTTTTTTTAAACCTGAACCTGAAATAAATCTCTACGTTCTCAAAAAATTTCAAAGTAATTCTGTGACTTAAATTTTATGACTTTAATCCATGAAATGGAATAGCACAACTCCTCTTGGAAGGTAATAATCTGGATATATAATTTGATGACAAAGCCATTGTTGTGGGTCTGTGCCTATTTGAAAGAGATTGAAATGTGTCTGACTGAAGAGTTAGAATGCCTAACAGAAGGCCATTGGGAAACAAATTTGACAATAACTTTCATTTCTGCTTTCTTCTGCTCCCTTTCAGCTATCATGGTCTTTAAAATTCTGTTTCCCAAAATATCCTTCTGTAACGTATTACACTACTATTCACTGCATGAAACTGTTTATCCTTACAACCAGAAAGAGCAGCTAAAATGACCAACATGCTTTTAAAAAATGCAAATTGTTGTCTTGTCAAGATTAATTGCAAAGAATGCTATCAGAAACTAATATTGCAAATTATGTTTAAGGGAGTCCTTTGGGCATAACAGATTTTATAGGATAAAACATGTCTAAGCATTCTTGGGGTTACAGAAAAAATAGGTGAATTCAGTAAAATAAGATCCACAAAAAAATCATAATCAATGGAAGAAAAAAAGATTACTAGTTATTATCAAAACCCTTTCTAGGAAAAGGAAAATACTTAGAAAATTTATTTAATGACTTAGACAATTAGGTGTGCTCTGCAGAAGTGGAGAAAAGCATTCAAAACTGAAAACTCATTTATAAAGCAATAAGGTTTCTGAAATTTATTTTTTCTTTGGGGAAAATAATTAAAAATACAGGGTTTCTATTAGACTTCTTTAGAATGATTCTTTTTATAAGCAGAACAGGGAGCAACCTCTAGCTAAACAGGACTTGGGAAAATAAATCCAGAATACAATGAGAAAATGTTTTTGTTGCCCTAGCTTTAGAAAGAGCAGGATTTGATAGAGGGCAGATACACCCCTAAGCACTGTTTTGTGGCACTATTCTAGCATGCCTTCTGCTTGTGGCTGAAGAAATTCGTGGGCTGGATTGCAGCTGCCATGCATGCTGAGAAATGCTAAGCCTCTTTTATATGCTTGACTGCATGCCATCACCAGGCATGCAGCAAAGACCAACCAGTGGGGAATTAGAGACATAAAAATTATCTTCTCAGCTTCTCTGGCTTGTTACAGACACAGGTAGAACAGAATTATTACCAGGATTTACCCACTGGAAGCTCTGCAGGCTTTGTAACCAAAATGAAATAATTGAACCATGCAGCCCGACTGCTAAAAAGAGTTCTGGAAAATAAAACACTGAAAAAGTACAAGCCTTTCATACATCTTAGAGAGTTTTGAACAGGCTTTTAGACTTTATGACAGTGAGCAGCTTGAGGAGACCCCTTCATTTTTGGAAAGGATATTGAAGAATTTATCTGTTAATGTGGTGAGTGGTTATGACTGAAAACTTCCTTGTTTACAGTACAATATAAGATAGAAAGATATAAAAGATAGAAGATATAAAAGTAACCTGAGCTCTCTGATTTACAAGAATAATGAATAAATAATTTGTATGTATAGAACTTGAAGCTTGCTATTTGCAAGTAATTTCAGTCCTTTTAATAATGTGATAATTGCTTTAGGAAAGTGACAGAAACATATTTTATTAAAAAGAAAAAAAAAGGAAGAAATCATGGCAAAATTACCAGGTTGTCATTTTCCCCCTTCATTTAAACCTCAAAGTGCATTTGAGCTGTGGAATGTCTGATTCCCAGAGCAAGGTGAGTTCCCAGCTGAACATGAGCTGAGACCCTGGGGAGCGCCAGTGTGGGGTGTCTGTGGTGGAGCCTCCCGGGGACCCTGGTGTGTGGGTGTTGCACAGCTCAGGGAGATCAGTCTGGTAAATTAAATGAAGAACACCCTGGCACCCTTGAGCAGAATGAGACACAGTTATACAGATTTTAGTTTTTACTCCATTGTTTCTGAAATAAAATAATTTTAAAAGCAACTGTTGCTTCTTATATTCTTAATTATTTTTATTCTTAAGAAACCATGGCAATATATGACTGTGTTGTCTAAGTAGACACATAATACTTACTTTCTCTGTTTGTTGTCTGGAAACCAATTCCCAATTGTCAACAAGCTGTGCAAAGATATTCTGGTATTTTTCCTGTTTACTGATTTTCAATTTGTGATAATTTCTTGACAATCAAAAGAGTAAAAAACATTTCTCTTCAGATCTACCTACCTTTTCTTGAAACTTAATAGCAAAAGTATGTTAATTTGCTTCAAATGCTTTCTTTTCCTAATCCTTTTTCATTGTTTCAAATGCTAATTCTTTTTTCTGTGTCATATGTTTTTGCTTCGTTAGTGGTTAACCTTTTTCCCCCAAGGATTTTGCCAGTCACAAAGCTGTTGAACTGTCTCTTGGAAAAACAGAATTATGACTTTTTCACCTGCAAATTTGCGAGGCTTATTTTCTCATATCTGTATTTATTATTTTGTTATTTCTGTTAATTTTTTTGTTATTATTTAGTAATCTCTAAACTCTCTCTGGATACCAACGTTTTAGAACAGAAAATTTAGAGTAACATGCTTACCACTTTAATGAATAGATGGTGTATCAGACATTAAGAAAGAGAATGCAATTAAAAAATAAGGACCCAGAGCCATTCCAAATTTTTTATTATCTCCAACAATCATTTAATTTGGAATGTTATCACATACTTACAGCTGCAATGAAAACATGTCTTAACTTAAGTAGGGTATAGTGTTCCTGTTAATGTCAACTGTGTGTAGGCATTCATACATTTTCACCTAAAGATTCAAATATAAACCAATGAAATAGAATTCTCTCTATAAGATTCTTTTCATGCCTCAAAAAAAAGAGACAGGGAAGAAACAATGAGTCAAAAAATAACTTTTTTTGCATAGTATCTTTTCATGCTTTGTTTAACACATGTTGTATCAAAGCAATGAAGTCTTGCTGATTTAATATTCTTTTTAAAATTCCAGATTTGTTAATATGGGGTGGATTTTCTCATATATGTATGTGTGTGTATATATACATATAAAGGTGAGATCCCAGTTCTTAATATGAAAAATCCTAAAAGAAGTAAAAAAATCTTGAACATGAAAATAGTAGCATTCAGATGTGGGATTTTGCATTTCATATGTTGTCCTTATGAAATATATTTAGATTTCTTTACACACTATTACTGTTTTATGCATTCACACTAGCTGGCTCCTTCAATTTCTTGTTTTGGTTCAAATAGAACCTCCTGCAGCCTTTCCAGCCAAGGAGGTCAGAGACAGCTTTAAAGGAGGGCAGGTTATGAGAAAGAGTGGCCTCTGAATTTTGTAAGATTACCCTGACTGAAAATGTTGAACTCCCATTCTTTCAGAATTTTTTGAAAGAAAGAGCGTAAATTTAATATTTTGTTCTGGTTTCTGCATAGAATAGACTTATGGTTTATACAGTTGCACATAACAAATTGTATTTGAAGAGAGCAAATCTCTCAAACATCCTACTTCTCTTATATTAAGGTTAGAGACTGTACAGAAACAAACTTTTCCTTATTTATTTCAATGCTTGATCAGCCACAATTATAGAAATTAAAACCTTATTTATAAAGGTGCTTTGTCAAGTGCAACAAAAAAGAATTTTTCTATACTTTGCCCATCTTAACTTCATTTTTCTTAAGCACTTTTGAATACTCTGTTTTTCATGCCCACACAGATGTATTGAGTCATCTCTCAATTTTGTTTTGATAAATTAGGCACGCTGAATTCTTTACATCTTTCTCTGTAAGATGATTTCTTCAGACCTCATCAATTTTTTGAAAAGCATGAGCTGGAGAACCACATGCACTGCAGATGCATACACAGAGAATCAAGTGAGAACTCATATGACTCTATGCTATCAAGGTTTGGTTAAATCCTTTTGAAAGAAGCATTGTGCTGAAAACATGACTCTATTTGCTTAAACACATATTTATCACATTTGCATATTTTCAAACCACACTGCTCTCCAGGTTAAGGTGAGATTGTATTTGTTATTTGTGAACCTGTGATTTCAAACTATTCAAAATGACCAGTCAATATACAAACCCTTAGGTGACTGTCTTGTCTTCCTTGCTGTGCTGTTTTCCTCTTGTAAGAGTATTTGAGCTGTTTGGCAACAGTTTTTAAACTAATTTCCATTAAAATACTTCTGTTGGTTACCAAACAGTAATTCCAACCTTAAATACCTTATGGAATTCTCTGTCTTCTAAAATGTTGCAAGAAAATATTCTAGGTTCAATTTATAAAAGGAAAATTATTAATAGTTTATGTTCTCTCTTTATGCAAGTAGTCAGTCTTTTAAAGGTGTCTGAAAAACCTTTGGATATAAATATTCATCACCAATCCAACAGGACCTTACCTTGCCTGGCCCAACTACTCCTAGGTGCTTTCTCTTCCATTCCTCCTGCTGCTTTCTGTAGGGTTCCTTTGGAGGACCTCATTTGGGTAATGACTTCTAGATATTAGAGCCCTAGGAACTTCATTAGTATGAAAAGGGTGTTTTGCTTAACATTAGCAGAATTTCCTCAAAGGGGCTGATAATGCATTTTCAAGAATTATATTATGAATAGAAGCCATACTTCACCTCTTTTGATGACACTTCTCTTTGAAGGATCTGATCTTTCCATTGACATCTGTTATTGTCCCCTCCTGAATTCCTCTTAAAATGCTTAGGGGCCCCAAAGGAAAAGACATTTTAGCTGACATTTGGAAGTCAGGCTTTTTACTAACTTGATTTCTTTTTTGGTTTTGGATGCCTGGCATTCTTGTTTGAAATTCTTGTGTGTGTAGCTGCACTGATATTTTAGCTGATATTTTGTGGCAGCAGATGAATTCCCTGTGGAAGTGTGGCAACCACAGCAGCTTCCTCAGGAAAGGCAGTACCCTCTGTGGGATAAAGCATGTGACCAGGTGTCAGACCTGCCTCCTCCAGACTGTTTCACTGGTAGCTCGTGTGTGAGTTGTAACAGAGCCGTTTACTGCCAAATTCCTGCCATGGTGTAGCAGAGCAGGAAGACATAGAGGTCAATGTCTGCAATAGCTCTGTTCAGGACCACAGAGGTGCCATCAATATCCTTTATGGCAGTGTTCTATTCTCCACGTTCTTTGCAAGTGCCTACAGCAATGCCAACAACCCCTAAAACTGCTCTATTTAATATTTCAGGGCTATTTTACTGGACAATTTGTACTTATGTCATCCATGAACTTTGGCTATGGACTTTGGATGTTAGTTGTTTGATTGCTGTTATTTTTCTTCGTGTTAGAAATGTTGTATCCAACTCCCGAGCTCTTGCTGTGAATACTTGACAGTAATTCTAAAACCAGCATGTCATGTTCATATGGTGTTTTCACTACAGAGTCAGAAACCATTAAAAAATTACCTTTATAAAGGAAACCTGATTCCAGAGCTTAAAACAGAGCAATTTCACATGTGAAAATAATTCAGTAGCATATTGGTTCTTAAAGACAAAAACCTGCATAATAACTTCAGCATTTATGTAGGCCTAACATCTTTTAATTGTTCTGCTAGAACTGCTTGATTAAAGATGCCCAAAGAAGATTAATGACTGCAGTAAGTATACGACCTTATGGCATCTCATAAAATTGTTCTCTGAAAGTTTAATGTAGGCTTAATAAACAGTAATTATTCCTTCCTACCATATGGCTGATGCCAGATACATGAGGGTGGAACCCACTAGAAATACTATTCATAGTCTCAGGTAAGTTGAATGAAAACATTAATTACTTGTATCATGAAACATAAGAGGTGATTGCCCCTAGGGGAAATGTCATGTTAATAAAAATACTTGCTTTCAATGTCAGAAGAGTTGAGAAATGTGAAGAATTTTTATTTCCATACAGATTCCTTTGTGAGAACACCAAAACATTTGAAAGATGAGTAATTATTATTTCAATTGCAAACAAATTAATTTGAGAAATCACAAAAATAAGAGATAGAATTTAAAAGTTATTTTTTGTATGTAAAGATAGATATAACCAGGTGAAAGATGCTGGTTTTATGAAAGTGTGCCTAAGAGTTTGGATGCCTATTCCTTTGAGTATCCATTGATTTCACTTGGAGGTAATCAAAACCAAACTTAGTGGCAAGCTAATGACCAGGATGTACTAACAGAACAATAACTCAGATATTTCAGATTTTTCTGGAATGGGATTACACTGCTGCACACCAAAATCAGGAATCCAAGCCCTGGGATGAACTGAAATTTCTGAATTTCTGTATTAGTTGTGTCTGAAAGTAGCATTACAGATTGCTTAACTCTTATTAAGCTGAGGTGATAAGAGCCTAGTGGTCTCCACAGGCTGCATCTATGGATCTTCCTTCAGATTATCTGGTCCATCCTCTGGAGAAGGGTGTTTTTCTCTGGTTGTGGTTTTACATTCACTTCAGACCATATAGCTCTCCATCAATTGCTCATACTTTCACACTGGAAAATACAGTATCAGAATTTATTATATCTTATTTTATATGTGAAGTAATGGTATGTTTTGAGTCAATAACACATAACAGAATAGAAGAAAATGCTCATTCTCTTCTGGGATTTTTTGTTATGTTACTCTGTCTTAAAATACTTTTACATGGTTTGAATTCCCCGCAATAATAATAGTTACTTAGAGTCTCAAAAAAGTGAATGTTTGTCAGATCATATTAATCAGCATCTGTCAGGTTTATTTATCCTCATCATCTCTCTTCAACCTAGAGCTTGTTTCCCCCATCTTGTTTCTGTTTTCTTTCTTCTATGAAAGCGTATCAGATTTCTCCTGTGAAAAAATGGGTCAACAAATAATTTAAAATGAGAGTTTGACATAGTGCCCTTTAGAGAAATGCTCTTTCCATGACTTTATAAATATAAATACACCAATAAAGACCTAGTTTTGTGGTCAGAGGTAATATATCAAAGGCTAGCACTAACTGAAGACAAAATGAATCCCACTTTTTAATTCAGTGGAAGCTGACTTAGTCTGCATGCATTAGAGTAAATTGTTGCCCTTAAACAGAGATGGAACTAGCTTCACTTAGTGGTTATATTGGTATTTCAAAGTATTTTTTTCTGCATGTGAAGTGTGTGTGTATGTTGTCTGTTGTCTTGGCTTTACAGATCAGATGTGCTCATTCTAGTTGATCCCAGGGGAAACTTGTCCTTATTGCTGCTGTGTTAATGTTGGAAATTCATTTGTTGCAAAAGTTCATCTTATTGTAGTGCTTTTCCACTGGGAATCAGACAGACAAAGTGAGCTATCTTGTGAGTCCTGCTTGCTTGTGTACCAGCTGAGCTCTCACTGAGGTTGGTCTTTCTGCTCTCGTTTCTTTGTGACTGAGGTAGAGGGCAGGACAGTAGTGCCAGACCTCAAGGCACGCCAAAGTGGCAAAGGTAAGGTGCTGTCCAACAAGATGTCCAAGGACTTCTCCCCTGTCAGTGGAACAGCCTTCCAGTTTACTGAGCTCAGTGAGAAGATTGTTGCTCATAGCACTAACTCCACACTATTTTGTCACTTTGATTTCACATAATCATCAATCTGAAAGATAGCGTGTGTCTTTATTCCATTCTGCATTGCAGGGAATCACACTCCCCCCCAACAGAGTTACCAGCTCTGAAATAGACATCTGTGAAAATATTCACTGAAACTATTGCAACTTTTTGTACAGCAGAAGTTGAGTTGAAGTGTTGAAGTGAATGTTTAATAACTACAATTATTAAATCCTGGATGAATATATATTCACATATTTATATAGACACATGGATACTTTAGTGGTGGGTACTGTGGAAACTTTGAGATGAAAGAAAACATCTCTACTAACAATTTGAGAAACTTAAAAACATTGCCAGTGGAATCTTTTGAAACATGCAAGAAGGAATGTTCAAATGAGAACAGCAAGCATCATAATGCCTGCTCTGCTCCTTCAGACACGCACATTCATTTGCTTCAACACATTTTTAGATCTACTTTTTCCAAGTGGTGCTGTGGTATTCAATTCTGTATGTCAGTAATGCCAGAGAGATGTAGTGGAGAGTTCATTAGCCTTATTAGACAGGGCAGCTGCAGCCCAGGATAATAGTGAATGAATGAATCACACTGGCAAAACAGAAGACGGGCAGCATTGCTTCACTGGCTTCATGACATTCTTCTGTCACTTTTGGGGGAGTGCCAGAATTGATCTTTGGTTGAAAATTGCTCCTGTGAGCAAAAACAACTGTTTGCCTTTCCCTTCTTCACAACTGCAATGGTCTAAAATCTGAGGGTGGCAGAGAGTCATGGATTATGTCCCAGGTGCCAGTTAGTGACAGCCACACAAGCCTCATTATAAAACCTCTTGTTAGAATGCAAATCAATTTATAAACTAATAACTCCTCTCTGTAAATTCCCCATTGACTCTATAATTATCTTTGCTACTTAATTATTGATTATTAGTATGCCAAATCCTGGCTTAATTTCAGTGAGGATTATAGCCACTAGCAAGACAAGGATATAATTTGGAGAAATTAGTACATTGATTTTTAAATAGCAATCTTTGCTTGAATGGAACAAAAAGATATTTATGTTATCTCTCTCTGTGGTTGTGTACGCAGTAGCT
This sequence comes from Zonotrichia leucophrys gambelii, assembly GCF_028769735.1. Taxonomy (NCBI): domain Eukaryota; kingdom Metazoa; phylum Chordata; class Aves; order Passeriformes; family Passerellidae; genus Zonotrichia; species Zonotrichia leucophrys. The sequence goes on along the minus strand of NC_088172.1, from coordinate 61,175,891 downwards.
GCTGACAGATCTGCATTGGCTTGCAACAATCAGATGAGAAAGGTGCAGGCTGTAGAAGTTATGGTTCAGTTTGTTTGCAGCTTTGTGTTACTTCTGTGAGAGCAAAATTAGATTTTACTCAAGCTTCCTGCTCATTAAAATCTTATATATGAACCTTCCATGATTTTTCCTAAATTTAAGAAATTGATTGCCTTCAGCCTGTACCTGAGAAGTGACGGCAGAGTGATTTTTTCTAACTTTAGGCAATAAAGCAACAGAAGATATGCAAGAATAATCCTTTTGTCTTTTATTACCAAACCTGTAGTGTGTTTGTTTCTAGAAAACACTTGCAGCATCTTTTTTCTGTTGCATGAGTGTCTATTTCTATTTGCCAAAATCTGCATACTGTATGACCAAGTATGTCAATCAAACCCATGAGCTCTGTCTATGTCCATGACCCAAATGATACAAGTCTCTGTACTGAATGTTTGTCTTGGGTTTCTTTGTGGAATTGGAGATTGGTTCTTTGGAGTTTGGTCTGTCTGACAGAGGATGTGGTTTAGACTGATGTCAGAATGAGTCATTATGGGGGTCCTTTTTCTTTTTCGTCACAGTGAAGCCTAAGCACAAGATGTGGTGACCAGGGGCTTGATGCTACTTGCTCTGCTAAATGTTAAAGCAGAGGATGTGATGCAGTTTTTGGAAAAGTTAGGGTGTGCTTGAAACAGCTCTTGAACGTTGGGGTTTGTCCCTGTTTTAAGGATTCATGGCCTGCCATCCATTAAACTGGAATCAGCCTGCCTTGTAGGTTTAGGAAGTCTCATTTCAGGAAGCTAGTTTGCTTTATACTACCGGATGTCTGTTTCACTCACAGCTTTCAGTGGTTTTGCAATAACATTTAAACATAAACAAAAAAGAAACTCAATCTGTGCTTACACAAAGACAAGGAGAAGAGCAGAATAAAGGCTGACAGAATAAAATGAACTTAAATTTAACCAGAGTAATGGTCTTCCTCTGTAAAATGCCAAAAAAAGTATTGTTTTTTAGTCTATTCTGGAAACTGGTTGTTTTGAGAAAGGATTGTCTCAGTTTTCTCATCTTGAACTTTTATTTTTAACAACTAAAAGTAATTCCAGAATTTATTTGAAACGAATGAATTGCTCTCTGTTGAGAAGTTTACTCTAACATAATGTGGCAGGACAAGAAGGCATTGAAAAAGCTGTAAATTATATGTTCAAAGGCAGGACACTGAGAAGTTGCTCTTTGCAAACAAGCATAACACATTTTGTGCCTTTCTTACTAGAAAATGCTTTATAATTAATAGGTGTGTGGCTCTTTTCATTCTGGGTAATTAGCACCAGGAAAATGTCCCACCAAAGAAGGGAGGTTTCCATCTAGTTAAAGTATTTTGGATATGAAATACGGGCAATTTTAATTTTTTAAAATATTTTCCCTTTAACAATATAATGTCTTTTGTGTGCAAAATTCAAGTAATATATATTTCCTCAGAGTGGAGATTAACTACTCAGCCTTAGTACTGTTATTTGCTCTGCAGGTAAATCTCATTAGTTTCACAGCAAAAAGTGGTTTTTTTATTCCTCTAAAATTTTATCTGTCTGTAACAATCATTTATTAGCAGTACTTTCCTGCAAAAAAGGCAATTGTCTAATAACCATAAACTTATCTGCAGGATTTTTTCAGCAGGTGTGGTTCTTGATATTGGGCAGTTATTTACTGCTTTGCTTAATTTAAAGGAAATTATGCTAGTAGTTGTATAAAGTAGTACTGATCGAACAAAGAAGTACCTTATTCTGTTCTTGTTCATATCAGTTAGTTTTTATTTGATAAGTAATGGTAATTTTGCAGTCCTTCTCTGAATAAAGCATTATCTTCCTTATACATAAGTCTCAAACAAGCAATAACTTGGTGTCAAAGATTGCACCCAAGAAAAAAGCGCACACTGCAGATTGGTTCTACTCTCTTTAAACCTGACAGACAGCACTAGCCCCACTCTCCCAGGCTTGCACTTGTTGCTGTAGCTCCATGGCAGGGATGCAGCCAGTCCAGATGGGGTTTGTGTCAGCGGAGCTGCTGGGGCGCTCACAAGCTGACAGTGAAGCAGAAACAGCTGTGCTGCAGCTGGCAAAGAGAGAAAGACAGGTGTGGGTGTTGAGACCATGGTTTGTGTTCGTGTCTGACACCAGAGAGCACATCCAGAAACTAGACTGGCTGCTTGACTGCCCCAAGGGGCTACCCCTTGTCTGTCTCCACCTCCAGTTAAGTCATCAAGTCATCAATTCCTTTGTCATCTTGTCCCTTCAGGTGACTTTGTTCAGCTCTCTCCTCACTGGTGAATTGATGATCTGTCTCCAGCGCTACCCCATCTAGATCTCTTCAGTCCTCCAGCCTAACTCTTGGTGTCTGTTCTTGAGCTTGTTTTGTGGACTTCATGGTAACTCTAGCCATAAGTTTAGAAGAACTCTAACTCTAAAATAGATAAAGAAAATACAAGCAGTTTTCCATATTCCCCTGCTTGTTGCCTTTGTACCTTTCCTCTTCTTTGTGTGTATTAGCACCTATGCATAGTGACTATAAATCCATGTTCTACCTACATGTAACTTAACCTTTTCACTTAGTTCCTTTTTTGATCTTTTAAGTGCTGATCTTTTTTGATCTTTAAACACCCACAATGTTCTTCCACTAGAGAATTTATTGCATTTTATTTGCAAGATGCCTCAGTTTTCTAGACAAAATTACTTTTTTCATAACTGCCTTAATTGTGCTGCTCTAAGTGGATCTGGTTGATAAATATAAGTTACATACTATTCTCCTCTTTTCTCACATCGTGTCTTTTTATGCTTTCTGTATTTTGTGCATCCATCAATGCAAGGTTAATGATTTTCTCAATGCTCAAAGCGTGCCTAGTGCATAAATCTCAATTCCTGATGTCTTTGGAATGAAGGTGCTGATTAGGTCACACAGTGATAAGTATTAGCACCTATTGGATCAGCTTTGATATATATTTAGTTGCAAATGAGGGAAAAGGGCTTATTGATCTCTTTGTTGGACAAGTGCTCCCCTAGGTCAGCAGTAACTCAAATTCATAAAGGTTATCCAAGACACATAGAGATTTTTTCCTTTTTTTGATTTTCTCCTTTTTTTGACAAGCAGCCTTTTATACTCGGTATATTTCATTGTGTGAACTGTTTGCCACTAATATACTGTTTTCTCACTCTAGTGCATCTCATCCTGCTCATTAACCCCTTCTGTGCTGCTGGTTGGTGGTGTCATGTCCCCAGAACAGCTATGCCTGGGTATTTAATGAACATTTCAATTTCTGTCTTGGGACTCTTTAACATTATTTTAGCATTCTCAGAATCTTTGTTCCTGTCAGCAGCAGAAGAACTATAGCTCAAATTTTTTTGATATGTATTAGTAAAATTACAGTGGATAGACAGATAGAAGAAACAAAGTAGCCATATCTTGCACAGATCTGGGTAGAATAGAATTCACACATGGTAATGTGTAATAATTTTTTATTTTAAAACAGTGGGATTTCAACATGATGTATTATTTTATGGGATTTGGCTTCTGATATTTCTGCTCATTTTCCCATGATGTCCTTCATCAGTGGTACATCTTATAATCTTCCCACCTAATACCTGGTGGTCAAACTTTATCTAGTTCATGCAAGGTGACTAGAAGTATTCAAAAAAATAAAGGAAGCTGAACTTACGGGAGGTGTTTCTCTTATAAAAGTAATACCAGGCATTTATTTCACAAAATAGTAGCTGTGCCATTTGAAGGAAACACTGGCTAAAGGAGAAATCCTAGGATATTCTATACACTTTCTTTATGGCACAAAAAATTACAAAAGGCAGAAGGATATATCATTCTTACAATGAAAGGCAATTAAACACGGAGTATATTGAAATCACTGCTTCATTTCCTTTCTCTGCCTACAAAGTAATGTTTCTTTTATCTCAACAATGATGGCCTAATGGTGACGCTTGTTTTCCTCCATCCAAGTCAGATATTTTTTACTAAAGATCTTATTTCTTAGTGGTCCTTAGCTTTCTGTCCAGTCAAGCATGCAACTGTTCAGGCAATTTCACAAAAATCAATCTGAGAGTAGAGACTGAAACTGGGAAAAATATACTGATAGTGCAGGAAACACAAGCTGTAAATGAAATAAAACAGCATTGTTTGGAGTTGGGAGCAACAGTTAAATTGTACCTCAAGCTAAGAGAGCTGTGAAGACAAACCATCTTGTTGGTTAATGGTCTGCAAAGGTTTTTGTTTTTCAGTCTGCTGGGGCTATTCTGAAACAATCAATGCAGTGCTGCTCTTCTCCAGATGTCCCCATTCATCTGCAAAACTTTTAGCACAGATTGTTCTCCTATTTGTAAACATATTATTCAACAATTCCAGTGTATCAGGAGAATGACAGACAAACAGATGTGATGTGCTATCAGAAGTGGCTAATTTGAGATTGGATAATTCTTCAGTGCATAGTGCCAATTAGCCTTAAAGAGTAAAACAACGCCTGGTGAAAAAATGCTTCATTTTACAACCATCTGGTTTGTTACTGAGCCTTGCGAATCTTGTACATATTGATGATAAAATAGAAAAAACAATTTAAATACCTTTTCTTTCTTATTCTTCCCAGTCAATGTGATTTTTAAAGAGCTTAAGTGATTTATGTTGGGCCTTCTGATCTTACTGCAAATTTTTCTCAAAGTTACCTTGTTAAGAAAAAAAATGGAAAAGAGTAACAAAGCCTGACATCCTTCACCACTTACTATTGCCTACAAATTGTCATTTTCATTTAGAAAAAAAAAAAGCTAAAACCTGTATTTGTTTCGTGGCCTATTCTTAGGCATCTCTTACTGTCTGTAAAAAATGTTACAGCCAGACAAGGCTTCTCCCTAGAAGACAGCAAAAGGTTAATTTAATGAAATGTATATTTGTGTCTCTGAGGAAGATTATATTTCTGCATTTTACTTTTAAACATTCCCTTTTCTCTGATTCTGCAGACATTTAAAGATCTTAAGATCTTATTTATTCTTAAGATCTTATTTATGCTTAAGATCTTATTTATTCACTTTCCTCTTACCTAGATAATAGATGCATATGTGATCTATTAGCTTAAAATATATTATTCTCCATTTTGATGACCTTTAGCCCTGATATTGCTTTGAGCGGGCAAAAGCTAGGCTACCTAGTTTAATTGTTAAAGTCCATGGATGAGTGTGAAGAAGGAGGAATCTGGAAACTCTAATTTTCTATGCTTTAAATGTATTACTGTTTGCATTGAAAACTCATATGGAAGCAGGTTTCACATAATTTTGTTTCTCTCTGGCTATTTTCTACTGTATTCTTGGCTGCAAGTCTCAGTGGAATACACTGGGATTTAGGAAAGGTCTTAAAGGTGGTGTGGGGAGAGTGGGATTTCATGCAAAAGTGAGCAGCATTTTCAATGAAAGTGGCTAAACAACCCTGCTTCCAGTTCCTACCAATTTTTAGTTGCTAAGTCCAGTAGCTGCTGGGTCTGTGCTGTCCAGCCCATGCTTCCAACTGAGAACCAGATATTTCAGTTATCACCACCTCCCTTTTCAGCTGTGTCATTTGCTTGTCTGCACAGGAGTCTCACAATTTGATTGTGCCAAATCTGTATAATATCCTCAAGTTTTCTGGCTCCTGAAGACTGGAATTTGAAGTCTTCCATTAAGGATATGAATTCCAGAGTCCTGTGTTAGCAGCTTGTAAAGTCTCTCTAGATTAGTTTCTGTCTAAGAGCTAAATGCCTTCAGGACATTTAGGCTGTGCTTTGTAATGTTTGAGGTATTCAGAGTAAAGAGAAAGAGACTGAGAAAATGCCTGGTGTGACTTTTGTTGATGAGGAAGAAGTAGGCATTAAGTTCTTTACTGTCATTTATTGGCAGACACATAAGTAACTCCAGGATTCAGCAGCTGTTAATTAAGAGCAGCTGGTTTGGACATATAGACAAACATCAGGCTTAGCCTTCATGCCCCTTGCTTCAGATACTTAAATCTCTTTGTTGGTATAGCTCTCAACTGTGTTGTTCTAACAACAGTGAAAAGGAAACAATCAAAGTCTTCATGTATGCTCAGTTTTGTTTCATTTAACTCACAAAGCTGTAAATGAGCAGAAGTTGATGAAGCTGCAAATCTAGTTCCCTAGTTGAAATAAACTGATATAACTTTGTTAAAGCTTTTTTTCATCACAATTCATTGGATAGACTTTTATTTTATTATTACAAACCAGTGTCTCACAATTATTCCTACAGGGCTTAAGACAATAATGGGAGCAGGGCAATAATGAAGATAAAAAATGCAACCTTAGGATGCAAAATGAGCATAAAATAAGTAGTTGATTCTCTTTTCAGGATTAATCTTGTCTTATTTCTGATACATACTTTTTGCCAATTACCAGACATATATAATGCCTCTGTCTGAATTTTTAACCTTTTTTTGTACTTAATCAAGGAGTTGAAAGCAAAGTAAAGCTGATTCAGTCTCCAGTGAGACCAAGGTAACTCAAGCATAACATGGAGAAGGAGATATCTACTATTACAAATTCCTTGCCTAAGAATCAACCCAGACATCAGTTCATGGGTACACCCAGCTTTGGTTCAAGCTGTTTATTCCCTCAAAAATTCAAACCCAATCCTATGCATCTTTCTGCCTGTTAAATTCTGTTTTATCAGTCCTGTAGACAATGATTGAATAATGAAGAAGGGATGTTGATCTTTTCCAAAGACTTGGGGTTTTGGTTTTTTTTTTTGCCTCTAGTGAACTTCTGGAGATTTTCTAAAAGTTTGTTGGAAGAAGAGTTCATCATGATCCATTCTGTGGAATTAGACTTAAAAGATTTCTTCACCAGAAGTGATTTTTCCTGAATGGAATTTTTGCAACATCTAAAACCCACCAGTAATTTCTCTAGATATTAGACTGCCTATGGCTTTTATTCTCTGCATAATTTTTCTTGACATTTCAGTGACTAAGAAATATAATTTTAAAATTTTAGCTCTTTAAGCAGCAATTAAGAGAGAAAGGAAAAGTTACAGTCTCTGGTGACCATATTTTGCTTACTGTTCATAAAAAGAACATCTCTTCCTCTGCTCTAGGTACCCTTTACATTATTTTCAATGCAGCCATCAAAGCATCAATCACCATTCCCATCCAATCCCTAGAAAAATGAAGGACTGTGAAAGAAAGAAACACTTGTTATCACGTTCATCACTCACTTCTTTTGTAGCTCATCTGTCAAACTTTAGGGAAGTGGGAAAGAGGTTTCTGCACTCTCTTGGATTATTACACAGATGATGGAAATAAACCCTTTCTAGAGGTGGACTCACAGCCATGGCGTGCTGCTCATTTGGCCTGCATGGGTAGGAGGAAACTGAGCATCTGGACAGCAATCCCATGGGAGTGAGAATACAAGTAATGCACTTCTGAGCAGTAGAATGACCATCATTTTCCCAGGTTGCCTCCCAGGACAAAGAGAGAAAGCTGGTGAAGATTGACAATGGTCGACTGTGTGTTTAGGTTTGCCTGGTTTAATTTAGGTTTAATTTAGCCACCCCTAGAGGTTTATCATGTTAAAATTATATAATCTGGTGCTATAATACTAGGGCAGTGTTTTGCTGTCTTTCTGTTTGATAAGGATGCAACTGCTGCCTGGTGCCAGTAATGTCTGTGGTAGGGAGCCTGTGATAGGAAGCCTGCACGGATGTGTAGAATTGATGGTGTTTCACCTTCCAGAAAGATTGTCCCCACAAGGTGGATACAGGAGTTAGGGTCTGTCTTGTGTGTCACACCATTCACACTACTAATAGTGGTGCACTGTAGGTTACTCTAAGCACTGAATGTGCCTGGAATTCTTCCTTTGCCAAGGAAGTCAGTCCCAAGGACATGTCGACATAGAAGCAATTGACTCAGGCACATAATTTAGCCTGGGAGTGGCTTTAAAACTGGATGGAGCCACAGAGGTCCATCATCATTCTTATAAGTCATTATACTGTTGACATCTTCATGTAATCAACTTATGGACTATATCTGATCTCTAACTGAGCCCATGGCCTTCTGAATAAATAGGTGATATGTGGATAGATCCAGATTTCTGTTTTACATTTAAACTCTTATTAACCTGAAAGGGAGAAAAAGGTGTTTGCTTATTTCTTGTATTGTAAGGCCTTCAGTCTGTTGCTTGAAAAGTGCTCCTAAATCTAGAAATTCATTTCCTCACTAGCTAGACAGTGTATACTTTTAGTGTGCAAACAGAATTTCATCTTAACCATCTTAGCATTAGAAACCCGTATTATTTCTGATGGAGGGTTGAGATAAAGGCATGATTTGAGTTAATTCTGGTAGTGTGGGATGAAGGAAAATCTCAACTGCATTGGAGGGGAAGCACTCTGCAAAGAAATTCAGCTTTTTTTTTTTTTTAATAAATAGTTGTATTGCACTAAGGGCCATTGGGTAACCCTTTTTGTTTTTCAGGCACTTTGCTGTAAATTTTTGTTTGCTGTGAATTTTTTGTTTATTCCTTCTTTAAATAGCATTGGTATAATAAATAGAAAGCTCTCATTTGAAGCACTAAATATGCTATCACAAATGAGGTGATCAAAAGTTGTTAATTAAACCTAAATATTTATTTTGCTAAGAGTTCCTGTTTTTTAAACAAATCAGCTCAGATTTGTCCATTCTTTTGCTATGCAAACTTCTTAGAATTCTTCCAACAAGACAGGTCAGGTAAATAGAAGGCTGGGCTTCTAATTCCTCTTCTATATCTCTTCTCTTTAGCATTTTTATGTTATATGCAGACAGTAAATTTGGTAATGTACTCTATTTATTTCCCATGAAGAAAATCAGGGTGCTGCTGCTTCAGACTGTCTTCAAATTATCAAGAAAGAAATTAATCCCTCAATACTAACCTCTCAGTTACATTTTCTCTTCAACCTGTTCCATTTACTGCAGACCTTACTTTTACTAGCAGTGTGTCACCTTTTTCCTTTTAAACTCCATCTGTGTAAGCTTTCTTTCTGCTTTACTCTCTGCTCTGTCTCTTCAAGGAATCTGTTCTTTACTTTCCAAGTAGATTTCAGCCATTCAAATTTCTCTTTACCAATAGAATTGGTTAGAAGAATAGGTCTTACTCAAAATTTCTTACTGTTTCTCTGACAGAAGGATGCGAGGAAGCAAATCTGAGCTGGAGAGAGTGGGGTCTGGTTCAACAGAACTGGCTTTTATAAACTATCTCTTGCTCATCTCTCAAGCAATGCTGACTGCAAGCATCAGCACTTGATTTCTTCTGTTCTGCCTCTGAGAACATAGTGTAGGCATTTCCACTCCTGCATTTCAACTCTGATATTTTATATGAAGTGGGATTTGCTCAGTGCATATCTGTCAGCTTGTTTATGTGAGAACATTCAGGAAAATTAAGCCTAATTAGTTTTCTACATGGATTAGTTACGCAGCGTTGAATGCCTATATAAGATGCCTCAAGTCAGAACAGAAATTATTCCAATGCTAGTCACTTAAATTTGCTTTGAAAATAACAATACTAAAATTTAATTAAGGCCCTTTTATCCTAAATAATCTTTAGTATGTTATATAAAAAACATTAAGAAGGAGCACCTTTAGATGATTTGGATTGATCTTCCTCATTGACTCCATGTTGCTAAGTCACTATTTGCTAAATTCCATCAAGAAAAGGGGTCTTGATGCATGATTTTTTAAAATCACTTTCGGGTTTTAACAACATTTTTTTTGACATGAAATTTGTAATGACTGCTGGAACAATGCTCTTCTGTGACATTATGCTGTCACACAAAAATAAAAAGAAAATGCCTGCTGAAATCAAACACTTTATGATTTTAAGATTGGTAAAGAATCCAAGACAAATCTGTGACAATTGTACCTGGGTGGTAACCATTTGAGAGGGATTTTGTAGTACGTTGTGAAAAAAAATCCCTTACTGTTCAGAGGTAAAATAGTTAACTATCATACAGGAACAGGATGAAACAAAATGGTTTGCAGGGGTTAACAGATGCTACCTGCCTTTAGCTGCTATTTTAGCACAGGCAGAAACAGGTAGAATGGCAGCAAAAAATTAAATCCATAGAGTTTTGAATTATTTTAAATAAAATAAGCTTAAAGATGGAAAATGTAACTTGAACAAAAACAGCACTGAAAAGGAAACATAAACACTTACCCTGTTACTAATAGTCAGATAAAACCTGGGAAAATTATGTGCTTCAAACCTATTTTGTCAAAAAGGTGCAAGACATAAAGCAAATTTTAAAATTATGTGAAGAAAAATAGAAAAGTAATACTTTTAGGCATTCTGAAAATCTGAGAATCAAAGATCTGAATTCCAGCTTCTCAAGCACTTGAATATCACCACAAACTTGTTTTAAGTTAATCTAGGAGACTGGTCTCAGACAGATAGTGTGGGAATAGCCAGAATCTTCTGCCATCATGCATAGATGCCCGTCATCGGCCCATGATATTTGCAACAGAAGACTTTCCAAGAAATATCTTATGATGCTTGAAGTGTAGAGCTGCTGATCTTGAGAAATTATTTTCAAAATGAAGAGGTGTCACAATTCAGTTACTGTATTGTGGAGAAGAAGGGGCAGAGAGCTAGGCATCAAGGGGTCACTGAGATGGATTTTCCATCCATTTCAGTTTTATCTAGGCACAAGAAGAAATAATGGCCCTATTTCAGTGGCTGGCAAAAAACATCTAAATGCAATATGTTTAAGTAGTGTGAAATTTAAGCGACTTGTCATTCACCTAGATGAAAGATGCTACAGAGATGTGAAATCTTTGTCTTCATTATGACAAAGGATCATTGTATTGCACCCAGTATGGATGATGAATGAAGAGACAGCCTGTTGGTTTGTGGTAGAGGTGTTTCAGATAGTCCCACAGTAAATATGACAAATAGACCCATATATTCCTGTGGCAGGAATCTGCTTCTCTGTACTTATGTCTCCGCTCAGTTGTTCCCCCCCAGGAAGAGACACCTGTCTATAAAGATGCTACACTGATTTTTTGTTAACCTCTGTCACTTCAAGCATTTCATTATACATGTTTACCTATAGCAGCAGGGAAATTTATGCCCATTTAGTCCAGTCTCTACCCTGGAGCAGATTTTCATTATTTTTCTACAAATCATCATTTCCTCTAAACTATGTGGTATAATCTTGTAGACCAGTGATTAAGTATCACTTTCAGGGTGAAAGATTAACTATTTCTGGTTCTCTTGGATCACTGCAAAGGGGAAACTTCCTACAAATGGTAATTTTTTCCACCAAAACAGCAGCCTAACAAAAGGCAGGCTCGGAAATCTCTTTTGTGATCTCTTTGGTATTTATCAAATTATTAGAGTATTTTCAATTCTTGAAAATAGTAATTCATAAGTTATCAAGGAAGGAAGCCAAGGATGCCTGCTGTTTCCTGAATCTTCTGCGTGTGTCCAAGAGAACTGTTTTCTCTAAACTTGTCTTTTCTCTCTCAAAAGGAACTCAGTTCTTCAGGACAGAGCCAGACATTCAGAGACTGTGCTGAAACACTGCTTTTCCAGTCCTATCACTATGTGCTTGCATTTGCCTCATGAGGAAAAGTTCCCAAGCTCTGTATAGATGTAAAAATGATTTTTTCAATAGTCACTTTTGCTATTTCTGTGCCTGAAAAGTTTCTGGTTTAGCTGCCACCAGAAAATTATATGCTTTCCATGGAGTAGATAATGCAGCCCAAATCCAGTGTTTGCTTTGATCTTTATTTTACTTATAGCAGCTTTCAAATACTGAATACTTTAAAATTTGTGGGACTAATATGTTGTTGCACATTCACCAAAGAAATTAAGAATTTGCTTTAATTCTGTCTTTTATAAACCAGGTTTATATAAGCTAAGCACAATCACATACACAATCCCTGTCATCTGAACATAAGGAATGCCAAATATAAGGTCACTGAAGTCACAGCACAGTGCACTACATGAAATACACAAGACAGAAAAATTAACCTGTGTAGGTGACTTCCCCAAATGTTCTTGGATTTCATGTACTCAGAAAAAGCTTGATCATATGTGCAAAAAAGAATCACTTATTGGGCAGCTGTAGCAAAAATAAAACACCCAAGAGATTTGGGTCTTAATACTTCTACATTATCCAAAAACTTGCCAAAATCCAGCACTTTGCAGAACAAACAGTACAGTGTGCTCCATGTTTGGAACACTTCCTCTTTTGTTACTGATGTGGCTTATTTGAATTGATTTTTTTTTAATACAATGCTTTTCACAGGTAGCTTTTGAAGGAATATCTTTAACAATTGGATAGATTTGGGAGAAGAAAAGGGATAAAGAAAGCAATCAAAGTAGAAATGTATTTTTCCAGAAGGAGTTAAAGGTGCTAACCTTTCTGAATCCTAAAGTCAGAGATTAGCCAAGGAAAATAAAAACCAATATTTTTCAAAATAACAAAAGATATTTTTTTTTAAATAGGAAAAGGCATCTGAGAAGCCCAGTTCAGGAATTAGGAGTTTAATATTATTTCAGAGAAAAGATATTTGGATGGACATTAGGAATACTACAGTAAATTTCCTAAGTTATAAATGATGTATTAATCAATGCTTGTGTTTATTTGCATGCATATTACCAAAGAATTAGAATTATGAAGAATTCCTGCCCTTTGGATGTGACTTCATGTACTTGTCCCTGAAACATGTTGATAAGTTTCCCACAAAGCAAATATCCTAATCAAGATATAATTAAAGCAGATTTTAGTAGAAGATGTTAACATACATAGGTGAGCAACCATCTGTCTTGAAAATCACTGACAAAAGAGTGACAGGTAAACAATTTTGATCCACTGCAGCCTTATACTGCTGAACTTTGAGTCTTAGTGACAGGATGATTGTGGTCCCACAGCATGAGCCTGAATTTTACATTAGCTCACATATTTAGTGCTGAGAAGTGCAGTTTTATTTTAATCCTACTCCATAAAATTAATCTCTGTATTAAGATACCAATATAAATGGTGCTGTTAATGGTATGTTAATATAATTTCAAGGGTCAGATGTTATGGAAAGGGGAATGATTAACTGAAGAAAGAGCAGTCCATAAATCCTTCAAGAAGTGTCTTGTACTCAAAGAGTAGGAAACTTAAGTCCAGGTTATAAAATTATAGAATCACAGAATATTTTGCTTTGGAAGGGATCTTAAAGATCATCTAGTTCCAAACTCTCTGCATTTTTCTGTTAAAAGGAAGAAAGACTTTACAGTTTGTGCTAGCAATTAAATCCAATCTTAGAATATGTACTGTAGTCACCCACTTTTACTTTCCCAGCTTGGTTTTCTCAAGTGAAACAGTTTTGTCTGTGTTATCTATGAAGAGTTTTGTGGAAATATACAGGAACAATCTTTTATATGTGTGCCATGGGTAAGCTTCTGCCTAGGCCCTCCTTACTCCACAGAGCTCCACTTCTGTCTATATGTACTACATGAGTGAGTTACTAACTAGAATTATGAGTTTAATATTAGAAATTAGAAATATCTTCCTTTCTCTCCTTCAGACCAAATATTTTCCCTTTCTTCCCCTTATCTTCAGAGTCACTGTGACAGTAGAGCTTTCTTTTCTTCACTTAAGGTTGCATTTGAGCCTCTGTCCCCAAAGGTAATGAAATTAAAGGGCTATACTATTACTGACTTTCAGGAGAACAGGATTTCATCTCTGTGGTCTTCTGAGAGAAATGCAAATACTCATTCATTATTTTGGCGATCTCACATGGCTGAAACATCCTCCTTGTTAAACTTTATGTTGAGGATGTAGGATTCAAAAATAGGATAAAGAATATAGTTTTTAGGATTTGAATTCTATGGATTAATTACAGAAGGTTTCTGTTGCAGCACCTAACTTTTAAAAGCACTTCATTATTTAATGGTCCTGAGAGAAGCAGATTACAATATTTTTTGCAGAGAAAGCTGTCGACAGAAAATGCTGTTTTATATCAGAGAGTGGTCTACCAGAGCCAGAAAGCATTGGTCAAAAGTAGTGAATATGTAATGCTGGTGCCCACTAGGGCTTAAGCACCCTACTTAAGGTCCATTTCTTGCCATCTGTGCAGCTCCACAGTCCAATTCATAATATTGATGTAAGCACTAAGAATGTAAATTGATAGGAGGACCTCAACTCCAATACTTCTGCTGGTGGATCTCACCACTATGCTGAAAGGTCATATTCCTTCACTCTTCTTCTAATCCAGTGAGTAGCGATGTAAAATGGAAATCTGCAGTAACAGGGACAGAGCAATCCAAAACCAATACAGGTAATGGTTATGGTATTTATTCTTCAGGTACTTTCAAGGCTCTCTCCAGTCTTCAGGAAAGAATACCTGCTGACCTGCAAAGGGGACAGAACCATGTAGTGGGATACAATATAAATAAATAAGGTGGTATAGAATGTAATCTTACCCCCTAAAGAGTTGCAGCTGAGCCAATTATTAAAGATTAGGAGCAGGTCTGATGTTAACAGGCCACACCTGTAGCCAATCAGAAGAGTGTTATAAAAGAGTGGATTGGTTGGCTGAGGGGAACTGGAGTTAGTTGCTGCTGTGAGGACAAGGAAGAGTCAGTGCCTGGAGGAGATGCCTATGAGAAACATCAAGGAGGTACAAAACTCTAGCAATATGGAACCCTTGCAATGGAAGGACAATAGAACTCTTGCAATATAATGACAACAGAACCAAGAGTAACTTCTCTTACTTAAACCATGTATGGACCCAGCTGTATGAATAACCTATTTTAGAGTGATGCTGCCATGCTCACCAATACCAAGATTCACACAGGTCTTTGGGTATTAAAACAATCAATCAATCTAACACAATTTATTACTAAGTCCTATTTAATAAGGGTGTGCTGGCTTTAGGTAGTTCTTGGATAACAGAGTAAATTTTGAGGCTATAAAATCTCAATTTGTATGCCAAAAGGGTAGTTCTGTTGTCTAACCCAAAAAATGCAATTGGTTTGGAAAATTTCATTTTATTCCTTTGTGCCAGAACATGTGTCCCATCCTGCTGTAAGGTGAGCTGCGGAGGATTCCTTTTTGATACGTTTCTTGGATGAAAATAAAGCCCAGAAGCAGCAAACAGTATCTGAGAACTGTTTATTGATAAAGGTTATGGTCCAGACTGGAGGGGTATTCACTGCTTTTATGTCATAATTCTCCTCCCACAGCTCAATTCCCTGGGAATTTTTTCCCAGGCATCCAGGGGTCTGCCTGCCTCCAAGGAATAAGTCACTGGCAGCTCAACTGTGGAAGTTTTCTCTCCCCTGAGGGGCTGTCAGGCAGAGTCTCCCCAGAGACAGAGCCTCCCTTGATTTTCTCCCAATGCTCCCTAAACATGTGGCACCTGCCAAGGGTCCCAGCATGTGTACATCCCCTGTAGTCATTTTTCACCCCATGTCAGAAAACAGATTTGTGACATATGCTGAGGCATACATAAAAAGGAATTTGGTTCTTCACGACATGTAAACTGCAAGAGAAAGTCAATACAATGAAGTGGTGTTTACAGAAAAATAGAAAGAATCTGAAATTGGTTTAAGGCATTGAAGTGATAGAAATTACCATTTTGGTTGTACTCTCCTGCTTTTAATGAGATTGTTTTGTGAAAATAGGGGAATTAGTTTTATGAGTGTGCAGTGACTAATACACAGATGGCCCATGTTTTGGAAAAGAAACCTCTAAGAAGACACACAGACTAAAAACTGACTTTGTAAGTTTTAAACAACATTGAGACAATACACTTAGCTGTACACTTTAAAAAAAACCAAAACCCTCACACATTTTTCACAACCCACAGAAACACCTGATGTTACTGCAATTTTGTCCCTTGTTTACTGAAACTCTTCAACTTTCTATATCTTTTCAGCTTCTACCTGCAGGTGCAGGACTTGACACCATTGAAATTTTGCATCGATTGGCATGGGAGCTTTTAGTGCTTTCATTTATGGTCATGGGATGTAAAAAGAAAAATAATTCTGGAACAAAGTAATTTAAATGGAAAAGTCTGCTCCAGAGGAGTTGAAATAAAGGTGTATCAGGGTATGATTTGAGGCAACAGGCTGATGAGCAAACCCTGTGCAACAGTTCCTTAAGCACCTAGATCCATCTTAGCTTACAAAACCCACTAAATTAAATACATTTGATAAATTAGGTGCATGTAGATAATTTGTTGTATTAAATCAATTTTTATCTTTAGTTTCATTTCTGTAGATTAAATGCTTTACTTTGAGGAAATTGTTCTGAGTTTTTGCTGAACTGCAAGTCATATATCCTGACTGAAAGGTTTTCTGGATGAACTAAATGCCATTTGGTCTGTTGCTTTATTGTGTTTTATAAGCAGAGCTGAAATAACCAGAAGTCTGACTCCTGTTTCAGCCTCTTTTAAACCAGTTCATGCTATGAGTTTATTAAATCTAATGACAAAAGGAAGTGAGCAGTGCAGAATTTCTTCTGGTGATAATGATTCCAGGTTTTTCTTGTCTTCAACTCCTTTTTGTGAGGACAAGCATGGATATCATCCTCCCTTCCCTTTTCTTTTTCTCCTTCGGTCCAGAAATTTGGTTACTGCGAAGGCTTCATTTAGAGAAACACAAGAGAGAGGGCTGAAACTAAGTAACAGATTAATTTTTTATATGTGGTTTGGTTTAAATATAGAAAATTAAATTATGGATAAATAGCTTGCCAGCCATTCCTTACTGATGGAGTTACCTTTGGATATACAAGCACTCACACTTCTATGAGTGTGTGTGCATAAATATAAATATACATTTACATAATAAATAACCTCAGGTACATAAATTTGGCTAAGCAGTTCTGTTGTCATAACAGCCTGTTTTGTCTATTTTAGCTTCAGCAGTAGAGGAAAAATACAAATAAAGGTGAAAAAAGCAATGTGATGGCTGCCAGTTTGTAAAATTCAGTTTCAAAAATTGCTGTAAACTGTTAGTTTATCAAAGGCTTTTAAAAATATAATATATTTGAGTTTTATGACTGATTACCAACTATCAGATATTATTATTATGGGGATTTTTGGAAACTTGAGATATGAAGTTCTTTAACTGAATAATTAAGATTATTAAGAACAAAGTTAAATGCTTACCACTTACTCTAGAAAGCATAAAAAAAAATAAATTTAATTCACAATGGGATCTTTATAAACTGCCATGGCACTATGGCTGCCTGTACTGTTTTGTGGAATAAGTATAGCTTTGGGTGTAAAAACTGCAGTTGGCAGGTAAGACATGAAAGTGAAAATGTTTTTAGTTACGCTGTGATAAATCTATATAGTAAACATACAGTACTCTCCAGGGATAACAGTAAGACTAGTTGAAATATTTTTATGGGAAAAAGACATCTGAAAATATGATTATAAAAAATTGTTTCTTCTCTGTTGCGATTGTACATGTATAAAAATGCAATATTTCAAAATTTAAAATTCTTTGTTCCATATCTTTTCATGTGACTTTCATTGCAAATGCAGTTTTAGTGCAATAGGGAGCATTAAAGTATTCCCAGATGGAGCAGTGTTGTATTCTACGACAGAATTGGCTTGGAAATTTAAGCCAAGCTCTTGAGCAAACTAAATGCCAAGTAGAAAAATAAGCTAAAATAAAATATACAGTACTTTTCTACCCTATTAGGGAAGGATTCATATTTCCACACAGGAATTAAGCAGACCACGCCTCAGTGCTTAAGTTGCACTGGTCCCTCCACTCTCAGCTCTGACACCTACCTCACATCTCAAAGCATGGTCAGCCACATTGGTGAATTAAAAGTATTACCTATCTCCCCTGATATGCACAGGTGTATCACATTCTGTTCTCCCCCTGCTTCTGAGAACTTCATCATCCAGGTCCTGTGGCCATACATCTACCCATGCCAACCATCTCATGTCAGCAGGCTCAGCTTCACAGGGCAGAGCTGGGCATCACAGGTGAGCTTGAGCTAGTTTGGGCCTTTGTGGGAGTGGGTAATGGGCATGGAGATACTGACAGGTCAGCAACCAGAATTTAGATGGCATCAGCATATTCATCAGGAGAGATAAAATAGTGATAGGATTTGGGAGAAGCATTAATGTGAGGGTATAGACAAAGCCAAATGGCAGTGGCCGTATCAAATTTTACTCAGAGCAGCAGCCTCCACCATCTTGCTGTGTCTAAAGGCTGAAACAGAGAGCAAAAACTTGCATACCCTCCTTAAAATCCTGACTTAGCCCTATTTATAAAGTAAAAGTTGTTACTTTTATATGTGATTGCTGAATATACAGTGGCAAGATGTGATGACTGGTAACTCATAGAAATAGTTCTTACTGAGAGAGCAAGGTTACTAATCCTATTATCCTCCCCTCATAAACTGTCCATGAGCTCATCTCCTTTTAACAGGTGCTTGCTCTATCGCCAGGGGTCAGTCCATTTCTGCTTCCATTTTCCTGACTGCTGCACCAGATTCTTCTGACCTGTCTGTGATGCTCAGATTGACATGCTGCTAAATTGCCTTCAAAGTGAAAGACTCAAGAAATTTGTTAGTGCTGCAAAGTACATAAAGAGGTCTCATAGCCACCTGAAAAGTTCCTGTGTAGGGTGTGGAGAAAGAGGGAGCTGGCAGCTGGTTTTTGATGGGGTGGACAAAGAAGAGACTTCTATTGCTGATTTTAATATCACATTGTCTTTCATGTGGAGTAATTTCTGCCTCTGGTGGTTTGTGTTCAGCCTATGGCCATTTTTCCTCTCCCATTGTGCTTGCTAGCTGGGACAGAAAAAAGTGTGGCTGCAGGGATGTAGACATCAGAGTGATCCTCAATCTTTTATTCTCCATGGAGTTCTTTGGTGCTTCCCAGCAGGGTGAAAGCTGTTTGACCTTTTCACATGCTGTGTTACTTGTCTCTAGCTACCTTGAAATTTTCTGTTCTAGGCAAATTTCTTGCTTTGTTAGAGATGTTTCTAAGCCTCATGGCTGTTGAACAAATATCCAGTCATAATTTTTTGTTACTATAAGTCTGAAGTTTGAAAACATTATCCAAATGTTCTTTTTTTTAAAATGTTCATAAGCAGGAATTGCAAGCTTCTGACTGTCTAATAGTACTACAAATTGCAAGACATTAGAAGCTAACCAGCTCAAAATATTGTTTTTGAAACTCTAGAGATAAAAGTGCACACATTAATTTCAGAAGCAAATATCTGTTATAAAAATACTGAATTTAAAAATATTTTAATGGAGATTATGTGGAAGTTAAGGTGTTTAAAACAACAGCAGTAAGTCAAAGAGTATACTGAGGTAGTTTATATTGCTCTAATATGCATGTCCTGAGGAATAAAAACAGGGAATCTGTATGAATCAGTCACTGCATACAAGCAGGTAAATTATCTTGTTAGGATGCTCTCAGCTTGGCTTTTCTGAGGCTCTTGGCTAGGGGAATGTTTTTTCTGTAAAGGTCACAATATCAATTTCATACCCATGCTCCCTCACATGTTCTGTACAACTCATCAGTGGGCTTAGATCCAACAAACTCATTGTTACCAAAAAAATTTCTAAAAGTTATTTAAATAGTAGTTTTCTAAGCATGAGTTCCAAGTCATTATCTTATTGCAGGCAAAGAATAAAATTCAATATGAACTTTACTCAAATGGGAGTAGATGGCAAATTTTGAGTAATGGTGAGTATTTGTTTTGAAGTTCAGATAAAAATTAATAGAAGGGCAGTGGTTGTATATATCATACCCTACGCATCTGTCGTCTATGCTGATGATGTGGTCATTGAGATGTGTTCAAAATCAAATGCTAATTAATCGTGGACTGTGAAAACAGAAAGCTGCTTTTTCCTTTCTTTCTTTGGTATCTTTCATAGGCTGACAAAGGTGTATATGAAATTCTACCTTTTTTTTCTCCTCAGGTTCAGAAATCTCTCTGAAATATTTGCAGAGGTCAGGAAGTTTGTTCTTTCTGTCAGAGTAATCCTTGTACTTTAAACGTTTTCATTTTACCACTAACTTTTCTCACCCCACCTGTTTCCAGCTAAATCTACCTTCTTTTTTTTGTTTACTTTTGATAATTTATTTCATTAAGAAGGAACTAGCTGATATCAAGTTAATTGTCAGGACATGAAAGGACTAATTTTCACTCTATTATGTAAATATAATAATCTTTATACATGCACTCTGGCTATTCAGAAGTTTGTAAAACACAAAGATCTTGGGCACTATTTAACAAGAACATTCTGATGATTCTGCTAGCATAAATAAGTGCCTACTTCCCCCCCTCACACACATTCATGGTATTCATGCTTATGCCCAGACTGTTAAAATGCTCTCTGAGCTAGCTGAGTGCAAAGGAACCAGGAGCTTTTGCAGAGACTCAAATCCCTGCACCTTTCTAACTGCCTGGTTGCACGTGGACCACTTGCAAGCAAGGGAGGGCTATGGCATGGATTGCAATTGGAAAGGATTTATAGCCTTTGCTGGAAATCAGTAAATGGCTTGATGGTAATTAAGTGCAATAAAGAAATATTTAGATATAGAGACAAAATGATTGTCTCCTACCTTCTAATATGATTTTTTTTCTGTAAGAATGTATGTTTTTAAGGAAGAGAATTTATCTCTGGTTTAGAAATGTTAAAATAATTGTCCTATGAAAATGTCATTTTATTTAAAACACCAGATCTCAAATCTAGTTTAAAATATATACATACATACATATCTGCTAAAGACTTCCCAGGTGTTACAGTGCATTTACTGAAGGCAGAATTCCCTCTTCAGCCACAGAAATTAGTCTTTCACTGGTCTATTTCTGACACCATGGGTATTTTCAGTGTTCTATTTTATATTAGGGATATTGGACTGTGCTGAAAGAAAAAATAGTTTTCTTATGCCTTCCTCATGGCCACAAAAGGCATAGGTGCAAGAAAGAAATCACTCAATTCATTTCAGATGTTACATCAGGCAAGAAAAAAACCCCAAAAACTTATTCACTTAACTTCAAGTGTTAAAATTTTGGAAAGAAAATAAGGTAAGATTCTGCAAAGAAGAGTGATAACAAAAGAGCTGGATAAACACAGAGATGCGTGGGTGTATGTACAGATTTTTTCTGTGGCGTCATCTTTTAGACGTCACTTTCTCTGATCAAAAATCTTGGAAAGAGTTCACGCAAGTCTGTCAGGCCCTGACATTGCCAAGAGACACCAGGACCAGGCCCGGCCTGAGCCAAACCAGAGGTGCAGACCCCATGGAATGCCAAACTCCTGCCCCACTGTGCCACTAGAATATATGTCATGGTAATGCCTCTCCTGTTCTTTCAATTCTTTTACTGATTTCTAGAATTCAATGAGTATCATTTCAGCATGTTTGGGTCCTTTTCACTGCACCTCATGTACTCCCATTCCATTTAATTGTATTCAGTCAATTTACTTTTTTTTAAATTGTATTTTACTTCATCAAGAAAGCCAGAGAAACAATCTTGCTAGCAAAGAAAGCCATCTTGAAGAGGGATGAGTAGATAAAGCCATCAACCTGCCATAATTATTAACAGCTGAAACCACACAGTCCTTAATATTGCATTTCAATGTGGCTGTTGGAACTATCTGTGTTTCATGGGCAAAAAGGCAGAGATTATTTCTTTTTACATTTAACCTTCCATGGCTTGAATTGGATGGAATGGAAAATCATAGCCAATAGTAGTTACTTTAGTATTTACTAACGCAAAACTGATTCTGGTAAAACAATGGGTCGTATGATTAAAACCATCAGTGTTCTGAAACATATTTCAGCAATTATTAACTTATAAAGTCCTCATGAAGCCATTGGAATTTGAGCATGTGTGTACAGTTGAAGATATTGATGTGTATGCTACAAATATGTCTTTTTCTCTTGTCGTCATTGTATCAATCCTTATGGCGCCAAACTATTTTTTCCTTTGTTTTTCACAGTTTTTCAAGATTCATGATAACATTTTACAGGGACAAATTTGAATAGTAGCTGGAGGCAGATTGTTTTGGGAAAAGAGACTGAAATTGGCTGAAGTACTAGATAATAAATGGGTGTAATCTCTGTGATAGTAAAGGCTTGCCTTATTAAAATTCCCCACATTGGGGCTGATTTGATAAACACCTTTGTTAGGATATATCACGGAGTATATTAAGAAAGCTGTTAATGAAAAATGAATATTGCAGTGTCTTTTTGGCAGGCTGAATCAATATGTTCTTTTTAATAATTCAGTTTATTCCTCAAAATATCATTTTTACTCCTAGAACAGAAAAGAAAATGACATAATTACCAAACCTCGCCTTTTCCCTTTCCTAGCAATGTGCATCTGACTGGTGCCCACCTCCCCTCAGTTTTTCTGAAGCTGTGCTGCTATATAATGACTCAACAAAGGCTCAGTTTTTGGCATGAAGTAAGGTCTGTTATTTCCTGAAGAATGGCAGGTTTGAAGGATTGACCTTCACTTTTTAGACATATGTTTTATTTTCTCTGTAGTGATCCGAACTTAAATAAATTTAAGTTCAGAACATAAATAAATAAATTTATGAAGCTTCCTGTGTTTCCGACATTTAGGGGAAAATGAACATCTGATTTGACTTACAGTCCATTTCCCTCTTTAAGAGGTCAGATAAAGTATGAACAGCAGAGATAGTATATCACCTCCTGACCCTGACACCACAAAGTGAGTAATTCTACTTTCCTGACCATTTATTTCTTCTGGTTATCTCTGTCGAGGCCATCACATTATGGTATGAAGTTTCCTTGCTATTTTTTATGTGGATGTCTTCCTGGGATAAGAAGCTCTCTAGAAATCAGAGAAAGTAAACAAATTGTCTGGAATATCGCATTTGTTGATTTACGTATCACATTAGATTTATCTTTAGCTTGGTTTCCTAAGAGTTGGCCTTTCTGGCTCTTGCTGTCAAAGCTCTGGGGACCTGAGAGGAAACAGGAAATGTTTTTGTATGGCTCAAGGGACAGAAGAGATGACTGAGTTATGGTATAGGATGGACACCCATGGTGTTCAAGGAGATGCTGCATTTTTATGAGAGCAGAGACAGTTTATCTCTAGCATAAGGCTAGATAATGAGCATGCCAGCTAATAAAAGAAGGTTCCTCTCCTCCCCTCTTCCTGCTGCACTAGTTTTACCTCTGAAATGATGCTGCAATTTTCCATACATTAGGATACAGAACTGGTGGTGTGCCCTGGTTTCAGCTGTGGTAGTTAATTTTCTTACCATTGGCTGGCATTGGGCTGTGTTCTGGGTTTGTGCTGAGCACAGGGTTGAAAATACAGAGATGTTTTTGTTTTTGCTGAGCAGGGCTTACACAGAGCCAAGGCCTTTTCTGCTTTTTGTAAGGCCGTGCTGGTGAGGACATTGGAGCTGCTTGGGGCACTGGGAGGAGACAGGACAGGGGACTGAAACTGACCAGAGGGACATTCCAGACCATATGGCATTACACTCAGTACATAAAGTAGGGGGAAAAAGGAGGAAGGAGTGGACGTTTGGAGAGGTGGCTGAACAGCCACCTGCCTATGGGAAGCAGAGAATTAAACCCCTTGTTTTGCTTAGCTTTCATGCACAGCTTTCGCTTTTCCAATTAAACTGTCTTTAGTGCAGGCCATGTGTTCTTTGTCTTTCACCCTTCTGCTCTCACCCAGATCCCACTGATGGGGGAATGAGAAAGTGGCTGCGCTGGGCTTGGCTGCGGGCTGGGGTAGTGGCATGATATGGTACAGTGAGTTATCCTCATTATTTATGTTTTAAGCATTAAAACTGTTTTCTTAATGAGTGCATATGTACTTCAAGACACCTCAGACCATTTCAGAAAAGTACAGGGCATGAGCTTGAGATTCTCTGCTTGCTCATTACCTCTGAAAGTGTGTTTAGATTGGTTACCTAATGACAACCAAAGTATCTGAAACTAAGCTGGTTGTAAGAGTTGCTGTACTATTCTGCATTCAATATGAGCCTCTTGCTAATTGTTCAGATGTCTGAGTTATGTATTGTAGATGTCAAGTTGTAGTCATTCAGTTCCAAAACCTGTGGCCTTAGTGAATCCGCTTTAAAACTAAAACATGAGAGAAATGTTTTGCCCAGGTGACACAATGCCCAAGTTGTCCTTAATACATATTCATGTTCAGTCAGAGGAGAACTGAGGAAGAAATAAAAAGTATTGTTTTTTGTTAGCAGTAAAGTTCAGAAATCAGAGTTTAGAAGGTTCTTTTCCTTTAAGGTAAGAGAACAATACTGGAAATCCGACATTTCCAGCAGAAGGGAATGCATCACTAAAATGTAGCAGAAGCTGTTTTTATTTTTAAATGTTCACATTAAAACTACTTGCAGGATTCCTAACTGTAAGAACTGATGTGCCCTTAAACATTGCCAACAAAGAATTGTTCAGGAAGCTTTCTATTTTAGCATATTATAGGAATGTTAGTTTTGTTTGTTTCCTATTTGCTTTTCTCTCCTCTGGAGAACTTGAAATTAGACAAAATTGAAGAGGTAATGCTTATTTCATTTGTTGTTTTCATTGTCAGGTTTGGGCAAATCTCTGAGTCAAAGGACATTTCCAGTGACATGTTAGACAAACACCTTCCAGGTGAGACTCTTCAGCACTTTTGACATGTGAGTTGCTGTTTATGAAGATGCTGATCTTCCCCAGCCCATGTGATAAGATGCACCCATGAGCTTCTGTCCTGGGGTGACATTATGATGCTTGTATCCCCATTCATCTGTTCTGTGCCTTTAGGACCGGCTCTGAAGAGTGGAAGTTTTGTTTGGGTTTCTCTTATCAGGGACACAGAGACGAGCAGTACATCGGGCTGTTTTTTCTCTTCTTGCTTAGCTTGCTGCTTTGCTGGCTCGCTTTTCTGCTCTTGCTTCTGCTCTGCTTTCACCTCTGCTTATTAGCTAGTTTAGCTAAACAGTCCACATTCCGTCCTGGACTGTTTCTCCTCTTCTGTTTCTGTGACCATCTCGAACCTGCTCCGGACTGGGACCCGGGAACACTGAAGGTTCGGCTGCAGCAGCTGCCCCGGCGCCGGAGGGGCTGAGAACAGAGCAACCACCCCCGAAAGAGACTTTCTGATTTTGCCATCTTTCTCAAAGCGGTGTCATCGGGTATTGTTCATTTTGTGTGCTGGGGGGTGCTGGGCCAGTCAAATAAACAGGTTCTTTCCACCTCTCTCCGAGGAATTTTTTCCCGAACCGATTGGGGGGAGAGGCCGTGTGGGTTTTGCTTTCTGAAGGGGCCCTCCTCTGCACATTCTTTAACAAATTTGCCCTAAACCAGGACAGCTTCACTGTGCTTGTCAGGAAGGGTCACTGCCTATCAGAAGCAATGGCTGGATTTGCAGCTTGTGTTCAGGGTGATGAAAGGGCATTCCAAGTCCAATGCATCTGCTGTCCTGCAGGGAAAGCCAGGGTATAATATAACTGACTTTCTTGAATGGAGAAACATGGATTGAAACTCTAGAGAGCACCAACCATGGAAGAAGAAATGGCTCCTGTCATTAATTTTTATGGATGTTTGTTGTAGGTACCAGTCACTCAGGTGACTGAGATGACTTTCTGGTCAGCTGAAGGAGAGCAGTATTACCTCTGAATGCCTCAGACAGTGAGAATTTAAAGGCTCCTTTGCTTTGGGGTAAATGGGAAGAACATTTATACAGTGTTAAAACAATTTCATCAGATGATGAACACACTGAACAGATTGGAATGGAAGTGTTAGAGACTGCCTCAAGATATGGCTGTCTGCTTAAAAATTACATCTAGCATAAAACCATTAAAAGTTCATTTCTCCTGACTTATTAAAGCCCATAGTCATCATCCATTTTATTGAACACCCCTCTCTTGCAGACAAAGACACTATTTTTGCTGCAAGTGGAATAAATGTCCTGTTTACATGGTTCAGATGTTAGAAAAGTCAGCCTGTATTTCCAGAGTTTTACAACTTAAAGAATGATGAATTGTATAAAAAGATGTGAAGATACAACTTGCCTCCCATAAATGTGTAAGAAATGTTGATACTCAGTTGGAATTAATTTCTTAGTTTCCAGAAAAAAGTTTTATGAACAATAGAGGATGCAAGAGAGAAAAAGAGCAAGTTTTGCCCTACTATTTAAGGGCAAAAAAGATGGAACCTGTGAGAGACTGGTTTCTCCCTGCTTACTGCGGGTGACTTCTGTCACAAGAACTCAAATGCAGGAGAACCTCAGCCTTTTTCAGCCAACAACTTGAAGTCCCACATATAATTTGCATAGAAATTGCAGAATATGGTAATTACCACTGTATTTTTTCTTAATGCAGTTCTGCCTGACAAAGGCAAATGGGGACTCTTTAGCAGGCTTTTACAGACTCCAGTGAAGAGTCTTTCAGTGTTATCTGTGTATGACCTTGGGAAGGGAAAAGAAGTGGTTGTTTTCAGCACTATCACCCTGCATTCTGTGTATACACTTTGCATTTCATAAATGCCCTGCACTTTCAGTTGTCTCAAGATATGTCAGCTGAAATGTGTGATCTTTGGATAAAAAAAGGATGCAAAATTATATAAAGCCTGAATATATTTTTTGTTAGCAGCTGCAAACTGAAAAGCAAAAGTGCCCTACATTTACTATTATCTGTTTTATGTCAGTTTAGTAACAGCCAGTGTTGTTAAGAGTGTGATGGCAGCACCATCACCTTTTAATCAGTGGAAAAGGTACTAGGGTAGGCATGAAGCTTCATTAACTGCTGTGTTTGAACCTGGAGTGGGTGGATGCTGGCTGGATGCCAGGACCCCACAGAAGCCTTTCAGTCCCTCCCCTCCACAGCTGGACTGGGGAGAGAAAATATAACCAAGGTGCCATGGATTGAGATAAGGACAGGGAGAGATTACACACCAAAGGGAACTATTACTCTCTTTTTTCTCTTTATGTCTATATAGTATTATGAATATACAGTAAGGGAAAAAATGTATATCCGAGAGGCATTTTTTTAAGGATGACTTTTCAAAGCTGTCCATAATTTGAAATAAATTGTCTTGGAAAACTTTGACTTAAGGCACAGGAGGTGAGAGGATAAAAGATTTAGCCAAAAAAAGTATTAACCATATCTGTGAAATGTATCCAAGGAGTACATTTCAAAGTTGTGAATATATGTGTAGCAATGCACCATCTCACAAAGCACAGTCTTTTTATAGCACTTATACAGTGCATAACATAGATCTGGAAGATGTTTCCATCATCAAAATAATAGATTTGTTGTATTTGTGAGAATGCCAACATTATTCCAAATGAAATCAGGGAAACCAAAGTTCACACTTCAGGGCATAAACTGAGACCTCACACAAAGGCTCAATGGCAATCTATAATGCTGGCTTGGTGAATAGAGTTATCTTCCTCCTTAGTATGAAGGAGGCTGGACATAGATAGCATGCTCACCAGTCTGATTGCCATGCACTTTTATGTTGTAGTGTGTTGTTAAGTTTTTTGTGTTATTTCCCCAATTTATGTATTGTTTCTCCCTATTAAGTGTAAAATGGTTTTGTCCCCCCAGTTTTTCCCGCCACAGCCCTGATGTCCGTTAGGTTACCATGGTTACCCCTGTGTCTGTCACCCAAATTATGTAATTTCTCCTACCCCTTTTTCCCTTTTTAGTAAATCTTTTCTCCTCCCTGGGCTCAGTCAATCAGCCCCCCACTCCTCCTGGTTTTCCAGAACTTTCGTTTCTCTGGAGGTGTTGCTGGCTGGGGTCCAGGGACACCTCCCTTACCTTTTGATTATTGGTTTCCATGGAGTGTCAGTTCTGTGAACTTCATCCCCTCACCTTTCCCGATTGGTTCCACCTGTACCCACCCCCCCTCCTTTATAATCCTGTTTCACCCCCCCCCCCCCCCCCGCCCCTATTCGGGGCCACTTTCCCGGTGGGTTTCTCCCCGTTGGATCCCGCTACATCTTCAATAAACCGACGTTTAACCCCCGGTGAAGTGGTCAGCTCCGTTCCTCGCCGATACCAGCGGTGTAAGCCAGTCCGCAGCCAGCGCAGCCCGAGGCCATCAGACGCCGAGGGGTGCTGGCGAGTAATTGCAGAGGGGCGTCGGCCTTTCGCCCTCAGCTAGCCGGACTTCGAACTTCGGGCCACATATGCCCCCCCTGCACTTTTACACACCTTTCAATACTGCTTCTGACTTTCACCTCTCTGCTGTGCTTTTAAATTTTGAATTATTTGCACTTGAAGCTGTAGTTAGTTTATTGATCTTCATGTTTTGATCTTGTTGCCCTGTACAATATTGACAATGGTCAACAATATTGACCTTTTAAGGTTTCTGGAATCTGTGAAATGATTTTACACCAAGGATGTGACTAGCTCCTGTGTATTTGTGTTCCGTCATGCAGAACTGTCTCCTTTATTGTATAACTGAAAACTAGAGAAACAAAAAAGAATTACATGGAGCAGAAAAAAATGAAGTGGAATAAAAAGGTGAGAAAATTGTGACACAATTGTGGATTACTGAAAGTTCACAAACCCAAGAAGACATACAACAATACAGCCTTCCTGATGAGACTGTGTCTTCTGCGTGTCTTCTATTTTTCTTAATTTCCATAATGCTGAATTAGCGACCCATTCCTAAATAAGCAAATTTAAGCTCAATAAATGTCTGGGTAAAAGACCTCTTAGGCACTTGCATGGATTACAGTAATGGAGTAGATTTACTCTCATGAGATGTTGAGGTCGTATTAAAGTGAGTGCTATTGCTTACTTCAGGTATTTTGATTTTAGATGCATTACTAGGAACTCGTCATTGTCCAGTTAATTTTTTTTTTTCACTTCAGAACATAGGTTAATTCTGCTGTTGTGACAAATTTTTGATTTGAAATTTTACATTTCCTGTCTTCATTTTTGAACTGATTTATTGCCTCGGTATCAATTTTCAGTCCTGAGCAGTTGTAGAATCTGTATGCATTATTTAAGCATCACTCTGTTTCCCTCCATTAATAGATGAGTGTACAGCAGAGACTATTTTAGTGCTGACACATATGAACTTAGGTTACTCATATCTTTGCTACAGATTCCTGCAGAGAAGTGCAGTGAATTTTAATGTAGCTTTTACCTTTCATTATGGCTGTATGATTTACAACATTCTTCATTTGTCAGAAGCTCCTCCATTGTAATGTAGATTCTTGAAAAGAAGTATATTTGAGAAGTGGGATATGAAAAATTAGAGAGGAGAAGTTGCTTGTAATCAACTCAAAAGCCAATCTTCAAAAATTTTCAGAGTCCTCATATCTAGCCTATGTAAGCACAGTTTCTAATCTGAGAGATTGTCTTTAGTGTTGTGATTTGGCCTTGGGTCAAAACTTGAAAAACATGAAAGGATTGAACTTGTATTCACTTCAGTTTAAAGGCTTGATAAGGACAAGTGGCAGAATGGCTTAACTTAAATATTATTCCCTTGCATACCACAGCTGCAGATGAAATTTTATTAATACGTTAGTCTAGTGGAGGTGATAATGAGGTGTCACATAAGTACACGGAAGGACCTATAAAATAATGAGATTTAGAGCAGTTGCGTGTAACTATTTAAATTAGAGGTCACTCTAAATGCAAAAAGTAAGCCTTGTATAAACATAATCTTTTATAGCTCAAATCCCTCTGAAGAAATTATTTTATATGTGGCTATAAACACTGTGTTCATAATAAATATAATTTAACCAAACCAAAACAATTCAAGACACACATATATTTTACATGGTCTCCCTTTCTCCCAGTGCACTTTTGCCTGTGGCCGAGCTGTATGCTCCAGAACCACAGATCTCTCTTTCTATTTGCATTAGGCCTGGCTTACTGGTAGAGCTACTAGTCTGTACTCTTAACAGCATGTGAAGACAAACCACTCATACATCCAGTATCTTCTAGACTAGGAGATAGATACTGCATAATTTTGTCATCTGCTGAAGAATCTGGCAAGAGCAAGTTTCCGTAGTGCTGTAGTTTGTCACCTCTTGCAGAAGCTATATGGTAGGGTGAGAGAGCAAGGATCCCATTAAGATTAACCATAATTATGGCTGCTGAAAATTTTTGTTGTTGCAGAGCACCAGTGTACAAAATCAGATATGCTTGTGGATGTTGCTGAGGCGAGTGGTAGAGTTCATTCTGTATTTGTAAATTTAATGACTGAGTTCTTAATTCCATTTTCTGTTTGTGAGAGAAGGCCAAATGCATTAATTACTCAAGAACAGAGATACCAGTAGATGGAAACTGATGTGCCACTAAAGGTTTTGAAAAACTACTTCCTCTGTTTTCACATATTTGTAGTTTTCTTCCTTAAGACACATCATCTTACATATACTCATAGCATGTGCTTGCTTTCTCTGGGGTTATGCCTACATATGTTTACAAATGCTGCTTTTTCAGTGTGAATTTAACCTTCTTACTGTAGGACAGCTATGATGTTGAGACTAGAGCTTTCTGGAAAGGAGGCAAATTTCTGTGTGCCTCCTCCGATAATTTTACTGTTTGATTTACTGTTTTGGTGTCCTCGGTGTAAAGTGTAGGTGCTTTAGATGTGCATGTCTCAAGTCGTAGAAATTTCAAGAAAATTAAAAATCAAACACCTTAAATATCCATCTGGGTTTTACAATATTTTAAAAAAGACTTTATTCATTGTAGAGGACAACACATAGCATGCAGGAGAGCTTGGAGTCACTGATCTTTAAGATCCCAATCCAAACTATTCTATGATTCTATGATATGTGATGCATATCTTTACAGAAAAGGTAAAAATGTAATATCTTAAATTTGAAAAATCTATGCTATTATGTCTGTTAAATTAGGTTTTTTTTTTCATTTGGGCATATGTTCATTGACTTTCCTGGCAAGAAAACTTAAAGCCTTTCAGAAATATTTGCTCCCTCTGGCATCATACAGGACCTTTTACTAAATAATACTCCAGGCACTTCAGTTTTAAGAACCTTTAGTAAATAACTGTTATGGTGAAGTATACATGTGTAAATCCAGCTCTGTAATTAATTTAGCGATGTCTCTTCAGATTTACACAAGTTGCTGTAGAAGCAACTGTGACTGTACTTTGTTCAACTGTAAATGACTGCACAGAGTCGGAATTTTGAAGAATTTAATCATGCAAAAAAGAGTAGAGTTCAAAAATACTATTTGAACTTTCAAGTTCAGAATATACTTTTCTCAGACCTACCCTTTAGGTTTTCTGAACCTCAGTAAAAACGAAGAGAACAACCCTGAGGCAATAGAAACTGCAGGGAGAAATTTAATAAAAGTTACAGACAAGTAACTTTTCAACTGCTGCATTGAGGAAAGTTCAGATATTATGTAGAGTCCTCCAAGAGTAGTAGGATTGCATCCAGAGCAGGCCAATAGCATTTAAACCTTTCTACCAATGTGAAGGCTAAGAAATCTTCACAGGCTAAAAATATTTTTTTATGATCCTCGTGAAATGAAGGCATTCTGTAAGAAATAAAATCAAGAGCAGGAGAGAGATGAAAGACAATTACTATGCAAGAAGTGAGGCAACATGTATTTAACTACAGATGATGTTTTATGTAGGTGATATTTGTTTATCCCTTTTTATTATAAAATACAAACATAATTTCTAGAAGCTGTCTCTGGGAAATTTGACTATGCTCTGGCTGTACAAAAAGCCTCCCAAACCAATTCCCCCAACCCCCTAAACTGAAAACCTAACAAATAAATTTAAAAAATCAGCACCTCCTCCCCCTCCCCCTCCCCACCATGCCCCCCACCTTCCCAAAAACCAAATCCAAAAAACCCCACAAGGAGCAAAAAAGACCTGATGAAAAAATTTTCCTCCTCTAGTTGAAATGTCTTCAAGTCCTCTCACATCCTCAAGAGAATAAATTCTCAAATCTGGAAAGTGGCTTTGTTAAAAATGTTTTGGATTTTTAGTTGATGCTACTAGCCCAGCCCAGCCCTGATGATTGAACAATGCTGACTTTTTTATATTCTGTTGCTTCAGGTAAAGTGGCAGAGATCACAGTTCTAGGTATGACATGTGGTAACAAATACAGCATCTGGTATAGTTACGATCTTGTTGATCAGACTATACCTCTGGCCTCCTCCTTAGGTATTCCAGCTGTCTTCTCTCTTGCCTTACTATTTAAAAGTTACAGCTGAGGAAAAATGTCATTTGGAGGCTGATACTTAAATTATGAAAACATGTATCTATCTATCTATCATCTATCAGCTAGCTAGCTAGCTACTGACCTCTGACAGACAAATAGCCCCTCTCACAGCCAGGCAGAAATCCTTGTATTAATTCCAATTTGTTGTTCACGCCTGGTTCTCTGAGCACACCTCCTCAAGTGTCAGTGAAAGTATTTCTTTCAAAGGCAAAGGCAAGTGCTCGTTACTAATATGGTTTTAAAAACTTTTAGATGTGTTAATCTATGCCCTACCAAATTAAGAAAGAATGTGATCTTCCACTGTTCATCCCCTGCCCCATGTCCTCCATCTCAGCAAACATGTTGAGCCTAGAAAGCTTCATCAGAAGGGGCTCTGCCATGGTTGCTGTGGTCAGTATGGAGGAAGATGGATTATTGTACGTTCTAGTTCTACTAAAAGTACTTCTATCCTGAATAGTCAAAGCAAAAAAAGCCTCAAACTGACTATGCTTAGCTCCTTGAAAAGGAGGCTTTCATGGTACAGTAATCTTACAATGAGAAAATATGATTACAAAAAGTAATTTCCTCAGAGAAATCATGTTTGTAATATTGCAGAGTCAGACAGTCAAGTTTCTCTCAATAAAATTCTCTTTCACAGCTCAGCTGCTGCTTTTGTTTGCTCCTTCCATCATCATTCTGCATTTTTGAGAGCATCTATTCCTCTAGTTATGAATATGATGTGAAAAAATCCGTGGTTAGAACAGTGGGCTATTCAGTTTACTCATTGCTTTCTAAGGGACAAAATGTCTTCCAGACACCTCCTATCCAACTGTTTGTATAAATAACTGCAGCTTCTCACATCAATGATTGCATAGCATTCCCTCCAAATTGCAAAGGACAATTGTAACATAGATGTATGAAAATATTACTAATAAGAAAATATATTTTTTATTAAGTGTATAGTAATTTAGTCAAAAAGCACTAAAGACAAGGTATTGGTCTGTGAGCCCTGGACCAATGCTCTACAGATAAAGAATGAGCAGCATGAAATTCATGGTGTGAGTGATCTCCCTACTTGTGAGAAGGTATTTCATTCCAGCCATGAGGCTCTGTAACTGCCAGGGAAAATTAAGCAAATCCTGAAGAAAGTTTATACTTTTCCAGACACGGTGCTTCCATGGCAACGTAGCAGACCAACTCTATCTGCTGAAAACATGTGAGGTGATGCCATGATATGCCTGGGCACCACAGTAATTGCTTCTTGAGCTGTGTGAGGTAAATCGTGAGGCACAGTAAGCATGTAAAAGCTGATTCATTTTGTCTCACGTTCTAAAACTATTAGAAGTTCCACCATTTTAATGTACTAACTTCCAGGTTGGTATTTCATCAAAGAAATACCAAAATTAGTAAAAATAATATTAAAAATTCTGCAGTATTTATAAGCACCACATCTTCCCTCCGTAGAACCTTGATGGAGAAAAAGTCTGTGGCTGTGATTAACTCTTACATGACAAGCAGAAAGTTGGTTGTTCTTTTGGACTTGCTTTGTGAACTCCTAAGATTATGAAATACAAATTGGCTCTGAGGAAGGAGGCAATCATTGTGTTTGTAGATTTTTGCTCTTACTAATTTTCTGTGAAAATTCAAACCATTTTACAAAAAATAGAATATACTGCTGTATAAAGAGAGGTATATTCTAAGAAGAATATACCTCTATATAAAAAATAAGACATTGTAGATGCATTTAAAGTGTAATTTATTTTTGAGCAGAATGTGTGGCAACATTTCTTTTGTGATTATACTGGTATAAAAGACAAATAACGATATCAGAGGTAGAGTGGTGATCCTACTGTCTGGTAAAATGCAGCACATGGAACTGGAAACAAGAAATCTTCAGACAGTATGTTTAGCTGAGAAGTCAATTAACTGTTGTAACAACTTGCACATATTTTTGCTGTGTTCTGTCACTGGAAATTAAAAAAAAAAAAAAAGGCTCAAATAACAGCAATTAAATTTGATGCCAGGAGAAATTCAGGGAAAGTCCATGTGTTAGGTGGAAGACCAGAGTACGGTTGTTCCTGTCTGGCTTTTTTGAATCTACTAATCCTAATGAAGAATGCAAGCCTAAGCCATTTGTACTTGTCTGGTGAGCTCCATTTACAGCTGCCTGAAGAGGAGATTGTGTTTCTCTTTCTATATCCTGGACCTCTGCGGGAACATGGAAGTTCTAAGTTACTGAGTCAGATCTCGTGGCTGTCCTACCAAAAGAAAACCCCACAAAAACCCAAATAAAGCTGCCCAGTTTACACTGGCTAGAGTTATTCCTAAGATACAAGCCTCTGGTTGAGTGCTCCAGCTCTATCTGTAGTTTCCACCGGAGTGGGAATAATTCTATTGAATAATGGGGACAGGGTCCCTGTTAGATCATCAGCAGCAAGGCAAAAAAAAATTTGAGTTGTGAAAGACTGTGAACCAGGGATCCTATCTACCACTGTAGAAAATGATTTAGAAGTGGTAAAGGCCAGATATATGGAATAATATATGAAATTTTGAAAGATTATATATGCTTTCACATTTCAGCTCTTTTAAAGTTTTTCTTTGCCAGTATTTCATTTAATCCATTGATTTAATTCACTACATTTTGTTCAGCAGCTAAGAAATAACACAGGTATTGTTCTCAATTAGCTGATCTTTATTGGTTATTATTTGTTAATGCTACTTAGCAGAGTAAGACAGTACATCCTCCACAAATCAGGCCATTTAATAATTAACCTTTATTTCTTTCCCCTTTTCTTAATTTTTTCAAATAATTTCATTTCCTATAGCAATTTTTTTTTCTTTGAACTGTATGTATAAATCTATGATGGCCAGTGACATATAAACATTTACAATTAAAATTTCAGTTTCGAAGCTGAAAATATTTTGCCAGGTGTACATGCACAGCTGTGTGCCTGCATACACGCAGGTATACTGGGGGTGTAGAAAGGAAGACTGGAGAAAATATAAATTCTTCTGCTAATAAAAGTAGTGACTAGTCAGTACAGCACATCCCTAACTCTGCATAAGCTTAGGGAATCTTTTAAAACCCCTGGATTAGAAATCCAGGAGCTGCCTTTTTTATATAGACTTGTTTTCCTTTAAGGATTTGCTTTTTAAAAGCCCAGAGATTAAACTCAAAGTAAATTACAGGTGCTAGATTCAGGAGAGACACATGAATCAATATAATGAGTGAATGAGACTTTGCTGATGGAAACCGATACCCTGTCAGGTCATCAGTGCAATCTCCTGAGGGAGCAGGTTTATCCTCTGATGTATATCTTCCAGTTTTTCTCCTAGTGCATGGGGCTGATAGCCCATTTTACAGTGACATGTAACTCTGAATCCTGATCCTACAGGGACTTTTCTGTAGAAAATATTTGCTGAACACCTTGAATTTCCTGAGTGTTAGCAGTTTGGGCTTATGTGACAAAGGCACTACAGTCTGATAGATGTCATCTATTATTCTTATGATTTCTGTATGTATTGCAGTGAGTACTGCTATAGCACCAGAGATATAACCAGAACTGACAACAGAACTGAATGTGGCTAAATGGTTTTCTGGTTTTGTTCCTCAGTAAAAGTTACCATAAAGATGAGTTTATGAATTCAGGTAGATGATTTTAGAAAAAGTACATGTTGTGTGTGACTTTTCAGGAAGACTGTATTTTATTTCCTCATATTTTGTACTCCTGCTAAGCTAAAGGGTTTAGTCAGACTGATGAAAAGCTTCATGCTTTCAAGGCTGCTGGCAAAAAAGTATCGTTGATCACCATTGCCCCCAAGAAATTAATCACATATTTTCTGCAAGTATGCAAATATCCCCATTGTAGATTACCCTTAGATTTAAGCTCAGCATTCTTGTGAGTGCTTAATTGGGTAGCAGCCAGACTGCTCTGCAGTATGTAGGATACATGAGAGCAAGCAAGGGTAGCAGGCATGAAATTCCTACTACCCTTCAATTATTATTGAAACCTGAGGTTCTGTGGACTGTACACACCTGGGCAAGTTTTACTTGTTTGCAAACAGGGTCATATCCAAACTATAAGTGCACATTGTGTTTTTTTTCTTGGCTAACTCACAGAGTGAGAAGCTGAGATAAAGACACTGCTGTGCAGACAACCCCAGCACAAACTCCTGCTGGGAAGGCAGTCATCAGCCAGGTGGAGAAGTGACAGCCCTGCCTGCTCCTTAGCACAGTTTGAAGCTTGATGCTCTGTCTTCTGACTTCCCTCTGTCTTTCTAAGAACTTTTTACAGTCATGTTGGTTTACTACTTGAGTTTCTACTACCTTTTCAGAATTTTTCCTATTGTGTAAGTAATAAAATATTTAATTCTCTGAATGTATTAATTACCATTCTGTAGAGACCCTAAAGTCCTTCTAGAAGTCCCATAGGCATATAGTAGGGTTTCACATTATTTCTTTTCGTCCTTTGTTGAATATGAGAAGAACCATTTTAAAGCTGACTGAAAGACAAGTTAATTTCACAGCTTTGAACCAAGTTTTAGAGCCTGCTTTCACTGAGATGCTTGTTTAGATTCATTCTGCATGAATAGTCAACAAAATTCACAGCGAGGTGATTATCCTTTGGGGACTTCCATGAAATGAGTCTGCTTTTTGTGGCTAGTCCTGTGGGTAATTATTCCTGACAAAACTCCTGCTGTGGCTGATTCAGAGCAGGAGCATGTCCAATATGGCCATGATGAACTACTCCTTTAATGGTGCAAATCACATTTTTTCTTTAATGGTGCAAATCACATTTTTTCTTTTATGGAATGAGTCATTGATTAATCATTTTGTAGGTACTTTCTTTGCAGAAACCCTCCGTCAATATGTATTGGGTATAGCCTCTGTTCCTTTCCCTTGCCCCTCTTAAAACAGTGTGAAAATTGCAGTTAAATATTTGCAAAAAATCCATGAAAAATATAAAAGCTATAGATGGGTCTTATTACAATCAAATCTGTAAGGGCCAGAGCACACAGAGGCAAGTGTATGTAAATAGGAGCACAAAAAAATAGCTAGTGATAATCTATGAATAATATAGGTCAGTTTTCCACTGTAGATTATCCTGTGGGTTAAATAATATTTTGCCCTTTCCCATCCTTTTGGAATTCCTTTGATGTATGTACTCTGACATACTAGACTGCAGTCTCAAGACAGAAAGTGTTCATATTTGACACTCCACTGTGTACATTCAAGGACCTCATTAATGATTCTGGTTGTCCATTTCACACTGTGTTTCTGGCAGCTTGGCATTGGCACAGGCTGTGTGTCACAAACAGCTGAGGCAGCTCTGTGAAAGTGACAACCATCTGGAGCTTTCTGCCTTTTGCAAAGTGGCAGCCTTGTTGTCCTCCTTCTTTGAGTACTTTATTCAGTTCTCCTTCTCTATTGCCAATGGAGATGAGAAACAATAGCAACGTTTTGCTCTCCACCCTCCTTGCCATAATTTCTCTGGATAATCATCTGACATTTTTGTGCTCTGTGAGCTTTTGATGCCAAGTGGGCAGAGAGCATTCAAGAGCAAAGCTGTTGTTCTTTCTGCTGTTAACCAGCAGAGACAGGATAAATGATTAACTTGGCACAGTCATGTCAGAAGAGTGAAGTGGTGGCAGGCTACTTGGGTCAGAGTTTAAATCGTCTTGTATAACTGAAAAAATGCCATGCAAGCTTTGTGTCATGCTTGCCTTGTGCTGGCAATAGCAGCACTGTGGACCACAAAGCAATTGAGATGCAGGCCCTTAAATCTCACCGCTGAGGCAGCTCCACTGGTCCCCCATAAGTGGCTTCAGCACCAGTCCTCTGACATAATTTAGTGAAGCATGATTCTCTTGATGTTGTGTATTATTTGTATTGTCACTCATTGTACCATTGGCTTCCTCTGCTAAGCATTTCATTATATGTTCACACACACATCTGTTGCTGAACAGAAATATGCACTGGGAGCTGCTCTAAGTGCCACTATTCTGCTATGGCCATATTTTAGTACCAGTAACAATCTCAGGCAAAAACTAGGCATACTTATCTGTTTTGTTAAAGCTGGGGTTCAAAACTGTAGCATAATATTAAAAATAATTAGCTTTTTTGTAGGTATTCAAATATCTTTTTGTTGCTTCCTTGTTCTTTAAAACCTAATGTTAGAGACGGTGTTTGCCAAGGCTCACCTTTGGTTCACAAGTGTGCTGTGGCATTGAGCAAAAGAAGTTATGTCTGCACTGACAGCTAGTAACTGAAGGTTTCCTGTGCTGGAACTGTTGGTGTTATCAATGACCTCATGCAGAACTCAAAGTGTGAAATCTACTCAGATTTCAGTGGATGTGAAATAATTTATTTTATCTTTGGCTCTGCTTGTCCTATTTCTGTTTTCAGGATGTATTTCAGAATGTATTTCAGGCAGCTGTGCTAAAATAGCTGAAGATCTTCATCTGTTTGGAGTACTGGAAAGTGTTAGAGACACTAAAGCAGTGACAGCTCTGTGGGTTGGCTGCACATGAACCTCACACAGTTGTGAGGCTGTGAGGCTGACTTCCCTGGCAAGGCCTGAGCTGAGACCTTGAGTTCAAAAGGAGTAAACCTCACTCACATCATCAAATGAATCACAGTTACATATTCGTTGTTGTGCTTCTAGATAGTCTGGCAGGTTTTTGTGTGCTGATAGACATTAAGTGTTACTTTTAAGACATTTTTCAGAAAATAAAGGTTAAGCATTGCTTCTGAAGAAAGATCAGTAGTCAAATCTGAGCAGATAACCTTCTCCTGGCTTCTGGAATCCCTGTGGAGGTGTGATAGCTGGTACACTGCTGAGGGGTGAAAACATGCTGAGAACTGAGGCTTCTTTTCACTTCTGCTGTCAGGTCTTTGCACTCTGAGGGGAAGTTCAATCTGAGAGGACACTGCTGTTGTGTCATTCTCTTTTATGTCACAATGTAAAGCTGCCTCATATGAATTCTTTTTAAGTCCCAACTTCCCATTCAGATGAGGTTCCTCTCAGCTGTTATAACTGTTTCTATTATCAAGAGATAACCTCAGAGAGCTGTATTAATATGTCCTTAAAAACCACTACTCAAAATGTTTTTTGTCAAGTTTTTGTGACATCAAATATCTATATTTTTATTTGAAAGTCAGTTTAAAAGTGTGTTTTGATAGATATATCCGAATATTTTATATATATATCCAAATATATTTTTTGATATATATATATATATCCAAATCATGGAGGAAGGGCCAGTGCAAGATGGTTTGCAAATTTCTCACAGAAACTCGCATAGGCACTGATATGCTCATAATTACCTTTAGGGGGTTTGCAATTACTTTAAACTTCCTGGACAGAGGGACACATTTCAGGGATTTTCTGGAAGGATGATAGTACTTTTTTTGGGCGAAGAAAGGTACCCTAGCAGGGACATAGAGGGTGTGATTAGAGGCAGAGCCAGGCAGGGCAGAATTAAGCTTGGCAAAACTGGTATTTGTGCTTTGGATACTACTAATGCAGAAAGAGGTATCTACAGTTTCACCAGAAATCAATGCAAGCAAGATTCCTAACTGTCTCTTAAATATGGAATTCAGACTCCCAAGTTACTCATTCACTTTTGAAAATATTTAGCATTTGCAGATCATTTGGGCTGTGGTTGAGTCTATCTATGGCAGGAACCTACCAGATGAATCTTCCTTTATACTTGCTTATTATTTTTTATTTTTGATTGAACAGACTTAGGAAAAAAAAAATTGTTACCAGACAACTTACTCAATTAAAAGTCTTAAAGAAACTCGGAAATCTGGGGGAAGAGGCTGGTTGAAGAGAAACAAAAAAATGCCACTGTGTTATATTTATCAGAGACCTCTACAGTGCTTTTGTATTTCCTGGCTGTGCAGTCCCAAAGCATAAAGTCTGTGCAAATAAATTCAAGTGTGGAAACAATCACACTTTGTTTCCTGCTTTATCCTTTCATTAGAAATAGAGAATGAGGCAAACAAGAAAAGAAAATCCAAGAACCAAAACCCTAACCCAAACTCACACTACCTTTCTTTGTGAAGTCATGGAAAAATGAATCCAAACATAAAGGATGTATGCAGATCTTTTGAGATAGGCTTGCAGACAGTTTTTGATGGCCAGGGTAAACAAATAAGATAAAACCTATCTAAGTTCTCTGTAGCACCTGAAGAAATCTGGACTTTGCCGTTTAGGAGATTGCTATTTCTTGCTTTATCAGGGATCTCATGACACTTGTGTGTTCAACACTGGAATGGTGATTTTGTGGGAATCTGAGTAATATTTTTTTTTTCAAAAGATGTTTCTCCTTGTAGAAAGTAAGTGGAAAGCTTGACTTCTAAAAGCTCACAAGAAAATAAAAGAGAGACCACAACTTTGCTGGTTGGAGAATGAGATTTCAACATATAATGGGCTTGATATATGAAGGAAACAAAGAGATCACAACTTGATGGTTTGGAAATGAGATTTCAACATACATGGACTTGATATATATTCTGAAGAACATCTGACTCAAATTTCTAAACTCAGTAGGCCCCCTTTCCTTTGTCAAAGTGCATCTTCAAATGTTTGAAAGAACTCTTGGAATGACAGTTCTCCATGAAGAAATAGAGAATGATACTGAAATCACCAAGCCTGTGGGTTCAATCCTCAGATATGCCAGTCTCTTAAGAGTTGGACTTGATGATCCCTGTGGGTCCCTTCGAGATTAGAATATCTTTTGATCTGAAAATGTTTGCTGAGGTTGGCTGGAGAGGGACACAAAGTCTAGTTTGAATGGCTCCAACCATTTGGAACCACCATCCTGCAGCTTCCCTGTTCTGTGACTCTTTCTACAGTGCCACGGTAACACTGAGATTACTTGGGAGGGTGCTGGTTTAGGTCTGTAATATAACTCGTGCTGTGTATTCCATCTAGGTCAAGTGTTGTTGGGAAAATGGGCTGGTTCCTTCTTTTCTTCTTTTTTTCTTTTTCAAACTGCCCTCTGAAGTTTCTGGATGTTGTTCACATCCTTCCTGCAGTATGAGCTGGTACAGTTTCTGTTTGCAGGAATAAGAGGCTATATAGATTTTTATATATATATATATATATATATATATATATATATATATATATATATATATATATATAATCAGAGAAAAAATCATAATTTTTAAAGTACTTCAGAGGCAGCAAAATTATTAATAGTGAAAAATGAAAGGATTCAGATTTTATTTTCAGCTCTTTTGCATTTGTACCACTTCCATGTCCTCCAAAATAGCATCTCTTTTCTGAGGAAAGCTTAGGAGAGGTTTGGAAGCCATTATTGCAAGTCGAAATGCTTCTGAGTGGAAGCGAGCATGTTTTTATTACAAAATAATCTTTACTGGGGGAAATGATACAGCATGATCTCTTCCACCACCATGCATTCCGGAAAATTAAAACAGAAGGATGGGGCTACATTAATTAGTAATTTTCCCTCTCAAGGGCTCCTTTCAAGTCCTCCATGATGCTTGGAAGCTGGGGATTTTCTTGGGTTTTTTTTTCTTTTGTGGTTACACTGCAATTTAAAATTGTGAAATAACCAGTTAACTAATTCAGGCTATATTAGCGAATTTGTGCCCAATATGGTGTTTGCAAAGCACTGGTAGAATGATTGTGTTGCTGCTGTTAGTTTGACTCTGTTTTGTTTGAATCTGGAAGTTTCTCCCATTACCCATGGATGACTGGTGTTATAGGCAGTACCTGATACATTCTCTCACATTGCAGCCTATTAAACCAATGTTCAGTCCACAGATTTTGTATACAGGATGCTGTTACAGCTCTGCTGAGGCCCTTTGGGTGTATCTTGACAATGCCCGCTTAGGGAGACATTAGACTGTTAAACATTGATGTGATACACTGCAATAGTTCCTTGGGCACAGTTAGTGTGTGTTTTGTGAATTTAGGAATTTTTAATTGACTGATGTAGACGAATTATTACTTAGCGTGGTAGATGCGGTTGTTGATTATACACAGTGCCACCATCATTTATAGGGGGTTAAATCACTCTATTCAGCATGTTATTTTTCCAGTGTTCTGAAAGAAATGAACTGATGCAAAGGCTTTTTGCTTTCTAAATGTGCCTATGCCTACTTTCACTTATCACCTCACCCAGAGGATCCTGCCACCAATCTTGTGCTCACTCTGGCTCCTTTCTGACAGTGTCCTCACTGACACCTACAGCTCTGTTTGCCCAGTTCTCTTGTGATGGTGCTACTGTGCACTCCCCTTAGGACTCCTTGGGTCTGTTTTCTGGTTTTTTGACCTAACATGGTTTTTTTTTTCCCCTGCTAGAAACATCTCACATGCCTGGTCCTTTTGCTTTTTTTGTGGATTCCGTCTAATTCCTTTCTGTCCTTCTCTGACTTTGGTCTTCCTTAATTACTCCCTATTATCTGTCCAGTTGCTTGTCTGGGACCCCAGGGAAAGACATCATCTCTCGTGTGTCTCTCTACTTTCTGCTTTCTTGAAAGAAGTGTGTTGAAATTGCTCCCCTGACAATCCAGATCCCTCAAGCATCTGATTATGATTATGCATTTGTCCTGGCCTACTCTTTGTTTTATTCATTTCCTATGATGACTCCATTTCACAGCCCTTGACAAAGGGCTGCACAGCTGTTTGAGAAATGAAAAGATTTTTTCCTTTTCACACCTGTAATAATAAGGACTAAAGAATGATGTGCTGCATCTTCACAACAAAACCTGAAAATGAAACACATTTCACATCAGTTTTATTTTTCCTGCTACTCTATTCCCTTTTAAACCTCACCCTTCTTGAAAACCTTGCAGTTAAAATGCTTTAAAATATTTGTAATAACTTGGCCACTTTCCTCCTTTATTCCTCATTTCTTCATGCATCTTATCCTCTTCCTCCTCCAGATCTGGCTGCTCTGTTTGATCCTTGCCACTCATCATTCTTAGGTGGTGACTGCTGGAGCTCTGAGAGACTCCTGGCAGATCGAGAGCTCTCAGAGCACTGTCTACAGAAAGAAAAATAGCTGCCCTTTTTGTCCCTCAAAATGTCCTCCCTGGCTTAGCATCTTCTTTTTAGTACCTTGCCTAGCTCACATTCAGGGAAATTATTGCAGCTTTCTTCAAGTTTTTGCTACTGTTGCTGGGACATTTCATCTAAGCCCCAATGATAAATCTTTTCACAATTTGCTCTTGATTATCCTTATGACACTTTCTCACCCCATTCTCAAATACTCATGGTAAAAACCACTCTCTTTTGATCTTTGTCTTCCTGTCTGACTTACAACTGATGTCCCACAAAACTGAGTCTGGTCAGGGTTGAAAGTCTGCTGCACTTAATTCCAGATTAGTTAGGGTTGGAAGAGACCTGTGGAGATCATTGAGTTCAACCTCACTGCCAAGGCAGGGTGACCTTGCGAAGGTGACACACATGTCCAAGTGGGTTTTGAATGTCTCCAAAGAGGGAGAAGATTCCATGTCGTCCCTGGGCAGCCAGTTCCAGTGCTCTGCTGCCCTCCACTTAAAGAAGTTCTCCCCCTTGAGGAGTTGGAACTTCCTGTGTTTCAGTTTATGGCCATTGAAACTTGCTGCGTTTTAGTAAATTCTGTTTTATTACCTTTTTTATTCTAAAATGCAGAATTGTCAAAACTACCTATTTTTCTGTTTCCAAAAGTGGCTATAGTTTTGAATTCTTTCACAATGTTTTGGGGAAACAAGTGTTACTGTTAGGATTGTTAATCTCTCAGGGTAACTGAGGCAATAAATTTTTATTATGCATGAGTGAAATTTAAGGGCAGTTTGTAGTGTTCTGCATGGTCAAGAAAAATGGTTTAGCCAGCATCAGATGGCATTTCAGCGTAATAAGAACTGGCTGTTAGTCTCTCACCAGCTAGCTTTCCAATGAAAATCTTCCCTTTCTGTACAGGATAGAAGCAAGAGCTGATGTATCAGAGTTTTTCTCAGGACTGAATTTTCATTTTAAACTTTCCTATAATTAAAATTTTGTCTCCTAAGCCTGCCTGGATATTGACTCTTGAAATAATTCCTTGGAAAATGAGAGTCAAAAGACTTTCACTTCACTTCTACTTGTGATCAAATATCTTTTCCCCTCTACCTTCCTGCTCTTTTGCCATCTTATTCTAGCTTATTTTCATAAGAGATTCAAACTCAATTCCTAATAAATTCATGGCAAAAATCACAGGTAAGTGAAACTGTTCAGTATTATCAGAGAAAACAATCTCAGTGAGAAATCCAGCATATGTTTGAAATATTTCTTAGTTTTCATCATTGAGACCGTTCACTATTTCTTGACATTTTGTTTTATGCACTTACTAAAGAAAACCTTGCTTCACACAGTTTCAGAGCAATTAATTTGATTAAATTTCTGCTCTTGGTTTAGGTACCAGTTTGTGAAAATTAGTAGCTGAAAAGCTACTACAGACTAGATAGAGTTTTGAAAACAATCATCCTGCTTCCTTTTACAAGCAAAACTGAGAAATTGTCAGTAGCCCTACTGACAAAAGTTGAGATACAAGAGAAAAGAGAAAAAACAAAAGTTAGCCTTTTCCTTGAGGCTAGGAAAGGAGAATTAGT
This sequence comes from Zonotrichia leucophrys gambelii, assembly GCF_028769735.1. Classification (NCBI taxonomy): domain Eukaryota; kingdom Metazoa; phylum Chordata; class Aves; order Passeriformes; family Passerellidae; genus Zonotrichia; species Zonotrichia leucophrys. Next base: position 61,131,099 of record NC_088172.1, on the reverse strand, counting down.
TCACGTCTCTAGAAGAGCATTAGTGTAGGAAACAGCTTGTGTAGGAGTTGCAAGTCACGCTGCTTTCCCTCTTGCCTCTGATGTTGTGCCCTGGGGTTATGGCCACTTGGGGGATACTTACTGCAGCATAGACTCTTCCAGAACAGCAAGCAGTCAAAAGGACTCTCACTGAAAACAACCTCCTCATCCAACATCAAGTTCCTTTCTCTTTTTTGAAAACAAATGAGAGTTAGTATCTCAGCAATTAGCTGATGCGATTTAGCAGCCAATTGGTGATGCTGGCACCTGAACCTGTCTGTATCTAATAGTGCAAATAAAGGGTGGGAAGGTATGTTCCTGTATGGATAGCTTCGCAGATCTGCAAACAAATTCATGCATACCTAAAGAAATGTGGATGAAAGAGCACTGAGAAGATTTGTACCAATCAGATAATTTAAATAATTTAGAAAGGCAAGGATTTTTTGTGAGTCTGCTTATTAGAGTGCTGGCTCTTTCAAAGTCTACAGGGACATGCACACAAAAACTCCAAAGATGAAGAGTTTTGGTACAAAGAATGGTTTTAGTGCTTCTGAAAATACAACCCAAGTTGTTCTAAAATGCTTAAACAGTTTTTATGGCTATCTTGGAGTCATGAATTTGACATCCACCTTAAAAGCTGTTCAAGTTGTTGAGAGAAGCTACAATATATGTCAATGAGAAACGTTTGTGCCTTAATCTTTTCCAAGGCTTTCAGTGCATTTTCTTTTCTTTAGTTCACTCTGCAGCAACATCTGATGTCAATTGTTGAGGGAAGCTTGGCCCAAATTTGTTAGCTTGAATTAAATTTCTAGTGAAGGAGCAGAGTGTAAAAGGACTCTAAGACCAAGGCAAATGTTTTCTAAATGGTTAGGAATGGATAGTGTACAAGGACACACTATGAATAAATTATATGGCCAAGGCAGAACTCTTCACCTCTCTTTGCCTACCTTTTTTTTTCAGTTTTATACACATGCACATATATTCACACTCAAAAACTTTGAGTAATTTAAATCAGAATGAAATCCATATGTAATTGAGGCCTTCAGATATTAAAGTACTGGTAATGCACAAGAAAATTCCAAATAAATACTTCTGGGAAATATAAGCAAACACCTGAAACAAGAAAAAAGATTTCCTCTTCAAAGTACTATTTAAAATTTGTTTGGAGTAACTAATTTTAAATTGCCACTCTCTTCTTTACTGTACCATAACAATGTGGGTTTTTTTGGCTTTGAGAATTCATACAGGTAAATATTAACACAGTAATTTAAGACTTTTTAGTAAATTTATACTTCCTAAGTGTTGGAATAAAATGTGTCCTTTTAAGGCAGAGCAGTTTCAAAGACAGCCATGAAGATTTTAAAAGTATGTGATGCTGTCATTTGTGTTAGGAAGGAAATCTGTACAGAGACCAGAAATGAGTGATATCCCTGACAGGTCGTAGTTCCCAAAGAGAGGATTGATAGCTTTAAAACTGCATAACTTTAAGCAATGAAAAGATCCAGAAAGTACTATTTACACTAAAAATTAGAAAGTTAATAAAATGTGTATATTTCTTGGGTCTGGTAGAGTTTATGTAGAGTTTAAACCTTGATAATTCATATTAAAAGAAAAATATATGATTGCTTCTAAATTGCCTGGTTGTTTGTTGTTTGGTGTTTTTCTGGTGTTTTTTTTTTTTCTGGAGTTTTTTTGGGATAACATCTTTTCTGTGACACTTCAAGTTTAACATTTACATTTATAATTGTTTCCACTCTTTCCTCTCACACATACAATGAGGACACTGGATGTGGAAGAAGTGGTTGAAAGTCATCCAAAGAGAGAAAAGAAGTTAATTCATAGTCTCCCATAATTCAGGGAGACTGAAGAAGGGATGAGAGCATTGCTGAAGGTAAGGCGTTGAATTTATTTTTTTATCACTCTCCTTAGGAAGAGATGAGGGATCTCAGTTGAATGTATTCAAAGACTTTTAATCTAAAAGAAGACATCCAACTTGAATATTTAAATGTGGCAAAGATAAACACCTGAAAGCCAAGTTTTACAACAGACACTCTGACAGGAAATTGTGAATTGTGAATAATACACACTAGAGTAATTAAACTGTGAATCCATAATTTCACTAAGAATAAACCACCTGTGAGAAGTAGTCTGTGTACTATTCTCAATCTCAAGTTGAATAAACTGTATCAATAGTTCAATAAATCACAAAGAAAAAAAAATGAGATCGTAGTAAGCCCATTGTCCTCATAGCACCACTTAGGAATATTTTGTATGCAGACATGTACATGGTGCTGGACACATTTTTAATTGCAATCATAAAGAGATTAATGTTCTACAGATAGGAATATTTTTGGAAAGCTCAAAAGCAATCCTATTATTGCTTACAGTACTGGGTTTTGCTAGGAGTGACAGCTAGGAAAGAAAAATTAAATTTTTCAGTAACATTTATAATGGATGAAAATACAGAAGGAAAGTAAAGTGATGATGTATTGAAGAGTGACTCACACTAAAAGGCAGCAAAACCTTATCCTACCATTCAAATTTGTTGCCCGTCCTCCATGAAACAGCCTGCTTAAACTGTGGGATTTAAGAGTTTTCAAGCTGCCTTACTCTACAGTGACAGTCTTTCATCAAACAGCAAAAACCTGGTAGTGCAAGTCTTCTGGAGTGCTCCTGCATTGGCAGTGTGAGGAGGGAGAACTACAGTAAAAAATACCTTCTGTGTTGATCTAGCAGGATCTGAGAGGATGTGAGATATGCTGAGATTATGTGGGGGGACAGGATGGGACAGGATGACCTGCTGCAATCCCTATGCTATTCCCAGGAGATATGCTGGAAGCATCTTCGATGTACTTGGGCATCTAATCCAGTAATTATAACACAAGTCCCACTTCAAAGCACTGTAAATATTTGCAGCAGAAACAGCTGGATGTGTGGGGACTGAAAAGTTAAGTGGATACCCAAATCACAGAGTTAAAATGTGGCTGAGAGTATAAGGTGGTGTTTCTTCCAGAAAGATGAGACAAATGGACAATCTTTCCACCAGCCAGTTTTGTAGCAACCCAGAGGAACTCTTCAAGCCAGAAAAACAGTGGTTTACGGAGCCTGTAAAGAAATTAAATGCTGCTTTAGGAAAAACATTTATTTAAAAATTGAAATTTAATACTCCAAAAGCATTTTTTTGCATTGACTCAGGGATTCATAAGCAGATGCATAAGCATTGCTGAAAATAAAGAAAAAACATTGAATATTTTGCTGCCAGGTGTTATCTGGATTTTTGAAAACAAGATCTTAATACAGAAAACAATATGGGGATTTACTGTAGAAATGAAACAAAAGCAGAGAATCCCCTCTAAGTAATGAGGCCCAGTGGTGGCTTGGATCTGCAGGGTGTTTTGCACTGTGAGGAAGCAGAATGAGCAAGCAGCTTCTTCACATAGCTGTTCCAAGGTTTAATGACAAGAAGCCCACATACACACATTCTTTGGATTTACATGAATAACCTGTTGTTGCTAGATTTTCGCCTCCTCAGTTCTCCTTCCCTAAAAGAGTAAAAGTTTTATTATTTTAGAGAAAGACAAAGTTTAAGATGTCATAATTTATTTTTCAGCAGACAAGCTGGGAGTGTTGCTGCCTCTGAGCAATAAGAAAAGGAGGCCAGGAGTTCTCAGTTATTTTTGAGGAAATTATCTTCTTTCAGCATTTCTGTTTTCCTGTGGTTCTAATCAGACAAAATTCAATTTGTCTGTAGGAAAGGAATGAGAATAAGCTGTAATTGCAATTCAGGTACAAATATTTATCCTTCGAGCTCTAAGCCAGTTATAGTGTTTTGACTTTTTTCCATTAGAAATTGCAACTTTCATGTAACATTTGATTGAAGTCAGCTCCCTTAAAAGATAAGGGTGAGGAAATAAGTCACATAACATAGAAATGAAAGCAACCTTTTTCTTTCATGTCTAAATGAAATATTTCAAGTTAACCTAAAATACAATTTTCTAGACTTTTTTTCCCCTGTGTTTCTTCCTCCTTAGAGTGTTGATTTTACTTAAACAATTACCTTCTCATCAATCATTTAAAATTCTAATTTAACCTCAAAACCAAAACACACAATGTTATAACAGCCTTACAATAAAAGTTCAATTTTTCTTTCTTAGTCCACTTCCCAAGTTCATTATTTCTCCTGTTGTGGTGCACTTCCAAAGCTGCAACACCAGAGCTGGATCCAGCTGCACAGACAGTTTCATATATACATTTGAATGAAGATGAACTCTATTTCAAATAGCATACAAAATCCTCTTTAAATTTTACTCTTAAATCAGATGAGGACAGCTGTTAGTCACACTGAAGGATTTTAGTTTAACCTCAACTACATGTTTTGTTCTGAACCTTGCAAATTCATTGAAATGGCTTAAGTGTTCCAAAAGGCTGGAATTCAGTGTGTTATTTTCAGCATGCTGAAACAAAATGTTTTGATGCTGTCAAAATTATTTTTCTTTATTTCTTCATTATTTTTCTTAAAAGCATAACATTTGTGGAATTTGACCTTAACTATAACAAGTGTTAATGTTCCCACATACGTATGTAAAGCTTCATTATTCTAGTCACTGAACTGATGCTGTAGTCTAGTTCATAACATCAGCAATAGCAGAATAAGAATAGAAAGAAAGAGCATAACATTTAAGGGAAAAAAATGAGAGAGAATATGTCAGCTGGACAGAGCAAAGGCATGAAGATGTACTTTCATAGATTCCCTTAAGACTGAAGTTGTCCCCCAGTTTCTTACTACATGTTGGAGAGCTGGCAGGCGTTACCAACAGCCTCTCAGGGTGTTTCTGAGCCTCCTACCCCAATACTGCTTTCTGCCACATCTGGGCAGTTCAGATACATCAGCTTCTGGGGATCCTGGTTGTGCTGAAAAGACTAGGTACGGTGTCCCAGTTTTACATTTGTAATTTTACTACACTCCTTTGAGGAGTGCCTTGTTTCCATTCAGTTAGCCTACGTGTAGGTCAAGTTAAGGAAAAGAGATTAAAATGTGTTCTGAACAGATAATGTGTAATAGCACATGTTTTTCTTTAATGCTTTCATTCAAGTTTATTTGTGGGTATCTGTGACTGTCCTAGAGTAGATCATATGGATAACCAAAACTGAGAAAGATTAGTTTTTTCTCTTTCTCATTAACTGTCATGTTGTCTTGCTACTGCATGGCCATGCTGTCCAATGGGGAAAATTATCTTCTGATTTTCCTCTGAAGCTAGATTGGTGAGGATCTTGTGAACCATAAGAAGAGTTTGAGACAATGCTACAAGCATTTCATCTTATGGCACATGACTAGCCAGTGAATGGCAGAAACTTTCTGCTTAGCTGCTAGAATTGGCCACAAGTTTCTTGTTTGCAAGGGACAGATCTCCAACGCATTTTGAACAACAGGTAGTGGCCCCCAGCCAGAGGCAGGAACTCTGTTCTGTAAAGCTCTCCAGCCTGTTGCTTACCCAGTTATTCCCCCTTTGGTTTTTCACATCTCTTGCCAAGCACTTCTTTTTTTGGTCCAGAAGTCAGTGCAATGCTTTCCTATTTTGAACATGGCTGTCATGAGCTTAATAGGGCAGAAAGATAAGAGTGAATGAAGAATAAATCTTCAGAGCCTACTGAATAGAGAATTTTCCTGAGAGTGATGCTACAGGGAAACACAGAAGTCAATGGTGACAGCATATACTGGAGAAGTTGGATGACAATAAAGAGAAAAGTCAGGGAAAGCTCACCATTTCTCTCTTCTCTCCAGTAATAAATAAAGCAAGAAACAATTAAGCATTTTCAATTTTAAAAAGTGCTAAAAAATTTTCAGATTAAGTAGTCCATTTAGACTGAACATCAGCAAAGCTGTAGCCCACATTTTTACCACCTGTAACCAATTTTCTTTGATTTAATCAGGCATTGTTGTATACCAATTAAATAATCCCTGAAGAGAGAGTAAACTGACTTTAACTGCATAGGGTAAATCCTTTTGCCACTTTCTATGTCCTTAGATTAAAACTAAAAAAAAAAAAAACCACTAAATGCAGAAAAATTATATCCTTTATACCTTGCTGCAAAATCAATGAAGGATGGATAGGTTCTAGTAATCAAAACTCAAGTAATAAATTAGATGGTATCCTCTCAAATTAGAAACTAGCATCCAAAAATCTATCTTAATGTTTTTCTTTTTCTATCTGTTATTTAGGTAGCAGTTTAAATGTGTTGAAATAACATTTTTACTCATAATAAGGGCAAAGTTACAGTATGGGTGCTGCTAAACAGTAAATTTTGTTACTAGGGAAAGCCTGATAAAGGACTAGACTACTTCTTGACTTTTCTTCTTTGTCTGCTTTCAAGCAATAACTTCATCTTCAGCTAATGATTTTGGAGAAAGAAATCTCCAGGTGAAAAAATAAACTCTGGCTCATTTTGCCTGAGAAGGATGATTAACAGGGAGGAGATTATTAGGAAACCTTCCAGAGAGATATGAAATCCTCTTTTGTTTAGTGCAAGGGTTTGTATCATGATGCCAGTTTTTGATCACTTCTGTTTTTTCTGTCCTTGTTAGGGCCATCAAGAATCCTGTAGTGCCCCTGAAGTCTGCTATCTTGTGTGTAGAAAAAGATGCAATTGAGCAGTGCGTATTCATATCACCCATCTTTTTGCTGGCTAGGTAGTCCAGCTTATCAGCATGGGATAGATGGTCAATAGAAAGGGTAAATCTTTACTGAAGGTCAGCCTAAGCAGAAGCTGATTTTTTATCCTTGTAATTGCTCTCTGGAGATCTAATTTTTGGCTTTTTTTTTTGTTTTTCCCCCACTAACTAAATAGAGATATAAGCCAAAAAAATAGTGGTGTTAAATGCACAATCCTACTTTGTGTGCATGTGTGTGGATAAATTCTTGTTTCCACTGAAGAGTCAGCAAGGAATTCTATTCTTACTGTTTTCTCCCAAAAAAACAGCTCATGCAGCCCTGCTTGTTATGTCTGTGTCACACATGCTGACACCAAGTCCTTTGTGATCTGCTAAGTGCTCTTCCACCTAGACAGGAGATACCACATAAGAAACAGCTTGCCTGGGATTTTCAAATTATTCTGAGCCCAGCTGCAGCTGAGGAAAGGACTTTATCAAAAAAAAGGCAATTAAAGTGCTTGTAAAGCTCCCAGTGTGCGTGATGCTGTACATGGTTAACTTTCACATGAACCTATTAAGCTATAGTTTTCACCCTAATTGAACATTGTAAGAAGCAACCTATCCCCAGGCCGTTCTGCCGTGACACAACAGATTCAGAAGAAATAGTTTTGCTGGAAGTGGTGCACTCCATGGAGATTTGTTGGGGATTTTTTTTTGTTTGTTTTGTGTGGTTTTTTCTTTGTTTTCTGTAGAAGAAAGTAGCAATGCTCAGTGGAGCTGTTGTGAGGATCACTTCAAGGTGTCTTAACTGAAAACTGAAATTAAGGATAGGGCACCCTGAGTTCATGAGAAAGAGTCCGAGGCCAAGGCTTAGTAATGAAAAAAAGGCACCTCCTGGGTATGTAAGGTGACAGATTTTCACTCTGGAGACCTGTGCTTTTTTACATGCAGCAGCTGAAACAGATGTTTGGTAGAACATTAAAGGAAAGAAGCAAAGATCTTTCACCTGGAAAGTTCTTTATGGCTTTGTAATGATTTTGTAAATGTACCCATTAAGCTACTTGCTACATATCAACAAGCTTTTGTCAGTCTGGAGCTTAATAAGGCATACTATTACACAATTTATTTACTGCATTGCGGAGTAAGTGGGCTCAAGTGTAGACTAATGTGTTCTGATTTAGAGGGGTTAATGCTAAGAAGCACAGCCACAACTGGTAATGTAAAGCACTCTATTTTTCCTATGCCCATATAGGAATGCTGATGCTTATTGCACTCTAAAGAATTTTGTTGTGTCATTTGTGTGGACACAAAAATTTTGGAGACAAATTAAAATCTTGCAGGTATTATTTTGGTTTTATATAAAATTTGTGTTGGGCTGAAAAAAAAGCAATTTGCATGGAATTAACGAACAAGAGATACTAATGAAAGGGATGTTTTCCGTATACTTTGTAAAATTGAAGAAAAAACCCATTTACTAGAAAAATGGTCTGATCAGAAATTTATTTAATATTATTTACTCTTAATAACCCAGTATTGTTGTAGTGCTGTTTCATGACTTTGTGGGACATGGAATTTTGTTCTGAAAATTACTTCAGAAATATTTTCTAGCATATTAATTTTAATGCCACCCCCTTTGCACTTGAATTTTAGTTATCTATCTACCAATAGACCGGAAGCTCAGTTTTTGGAGCTGATAAAAACTTTAGTTTGCTTTCAGACCAATCATGTCAGCTGTTTATTACATGGCCTACCTTAACTCCATTGTGATTAGCATTTAATTCCAAAGTGATATGGCTGTGATACTGCACAATCCTTTTGAAGCACATAAGTACTGAAACCGGGACAACCTTAGAGTATCTAAATTTTTGGCTGGCTTTTTTTTTCCCTTTAAATATGATTTCATTCACATATTTAGAATGGCAGCATCTGCTCATGGTAAATTAAGCATGGCATATAAAACGGGAAAGAATTATGTCTTAATTTCATAGGCTTGAGGTTCTTTAATTCTTTCTTAGTCTCCTTGGAGAAATATGGACTATTTCTCTTCACAGGGAATCTTTTAGCTTGCTGATGACTTTTTTGAAGAGATTCTACAACATATGCTTCAAAGCAGTCAAAGTTCGTCACTAGATTTTTGAAGGGTAACATGCTGACTATGTGGAAACAAAGCTGGAGTGAAGAAAACTCCAAAGATAAATGAGTTAACAGAAAGAAGTGATGGCAATTTTGGTAGGGCTGTCTCATAAAAAGTAGCAAATTCATTGAATGCTTTTCTCGTGTAAAAAAATGTAAGGGCGAGTCCATCTCATTTTTCTTAAGCGTTTTTATGTTTGAAAGAAAGTAATCCCTTAGTGCTACAGGAGCTGTCAGATCAACGTTTTATTAGCCAGCTTTATTTCTATAAAATAAGCTCTCTTAAAGATGGTCCAAGTCTTCTGCTTCAACTTTCTACATCTTAAATGCAAAGGAATGAATTCCCTGCAAGCTGGTGCTGATGAGCTTTTGCTTACTTTTCTGACAAGCACAGTGTCATTGCTGACAAGTGACTCAATTGTGGCCAGGTAAGGGGCTGCTCTTCTGCTACCTGTGATCTGTTACTGACCAATTACTGGAGGTGTTTGAACTGCCTTCTCACACCTTAGCTTTTCCTCTTGCAGAACACTCTGCAAACCACAAAGATAAGAGTCAATCCATTCACTTTCTTCAAGAAATCCATGGGTCTATCTATTGCCACCTCAGTAAGAATCTTGTTCCTGAAGTAAAGAGAAATTTGTTTAGTCTATACCCCTGAAACTCTCTACAGGCATTGCCTATCTCTGCTTTTGCAAGCAGTGTGGACAAGTAGGAACAGATTAGAAAGGTGATAGATACCTTTGCTACTGAGCTTGAAATGTCCACAATAGTTTTAAAGATTCTAGTTTTGAGCTAGAGTGAAAGAAGATTAAAATTACTTTTTCTTAAAGATAAATTACTCCGTATTTCTTCAGGATAGCAGCTCCCTCATTTTCTCTTCAAAAATCTGTTTTTGCTTCAGGTGGGTGGATCACTTGGAATGTTTGTGCTTAGCCAATAAATTATTCCTGGAGTCCTAAAGACACAGAAGACAAACAGTAAATAAGGTGTTATGGTTGTCCTTGTGGCTTTCTTTGATTTGTTTTTATCAACATTCAGCCACCCAGGCGATGTTTCCTTTTCACTACCATCTCTTAAAGGCACTGTCCTTAACCCTTCCAGGCATGTGCATCAAGTGGCTTACAATCCTTCTAGGATACTGAGCTGAGATTTTAAGCACCACAAAATGAAAATCATTTGTCCAATCAATGGCTTCAGAATTAGATCAAGACATGGTTGTACAAAATTATTCCTAAGATAATGTGAGATGATTTATGAGATTCCTTGCTTAATCTATATTTTTCAACTTTTAAGAATAAATAATATTTGCATATATTTTGCAGACGAAAAAGACCTGTGAAATAGTATGGCATGTATTTTTTTCTTTGCCTTGCTTTTGTATGTTTTTTTGTGTGAAAAAAATGTTTTTTACAGTTTCTGGTAATTTATAGGTTTTTCTTTATCTCTGTTCATATATGGAACATTTAATGAGTTTTCCTGTATAAAAAAAATTCAAATTAATATAAGGAGATAAAGTCAGACAAATCAACCTGCTGTTTTGCTTTTCTTACTACACATATGAATGCCAGAAACAGACAAGGTGAATGAGTTGCTCTTTCCAGTCTTGATTCTTGTACAGAGATATGTGTGAAAATACCCAAGTTTGACCAAATAGTTTTGTTTATGAATGTGAGTAACTGAAAATTTATCATCTACTCTGGTAATTGTGGGTTTTTTTTTACTCTGAACACTCATCCCTGCAAACCTCTTCTCTGAAAAGCTGTTCAGATGTTACTCATCTGAAGATATGTTGCTCCTCACAACAAAGACAACTGGCAATATCCAGCCAAATAATCTAAGAAGCAACATCAGAATGAAAAAATAATAGGTCCCAAATGACTGACTTTTATGAGACTGACCCAGTGCCTTTTCGGGTCAATAGAAATTTACTGTTTCATTTTCAAAGAACTTTTTATATCCTTTATTGTTTACTGGAAAACAGAGAGAAGAGGTCTTTAGGCACTTGGAAACCCCTTTTCCCACTGAAGACCACTAAAATAAGAGACATGGTGGGATTCAGTTTCTTAAACACTGTGTTTGATGGCACTGCAGTGGCTTTAGAGCATCCTGCTTGTTCTCCAGCCTCCACTCTGGCAGGCCATGTGCCTCTCCCAGATCCTCGGGCAGGCCTGGGCTTCAGCCACATGGTTCCAGTTGTTTCCAAACAGACCTTGTATTTCAGGAATTGAGTTATACTCTCGCTGTCTGAACTATTACCATTACCTCTATAGAAGGATGCTATTTTACTTTTTAAGAAAAAACAACAAGAAATATTTTACTTTTTAAGAAAAAAACAAGAAAATTAGGACTGCTCTACCTTTGTGTATATAACTAGCTTAAATTCAATTTATTCTCCCATGGAAATGCTTTTTTGTAACCTGAAGACATGTTTGTAATAATTTCCAATTATAGCAGAGCATATGTTCCTCCAAATACATGCTGCATGGCAGTTTACTGGACTTAGATAGCTCTTATTCCAATTTTACTAAAACTTCATTTAAATCTAAACCCATGAATAACAATTATTTCCAAACACAATGTCAAATGTTGAATTCTAATAACTTGGCACCCTGCGTGGTTGTAATTGAGAACATTACCATGAGCAGTAAAATTTAAATATTCCTTCTGATATAACCAGGTGGAAGTACTGCAATTTCAATGTAAAAAAAGGTGTGATGATTTGTGGATGATTCTTTTGCATGCTGATGGCTGCCAACTCTTGCAGTCAATGGTAGTGGAAGCCTTTAGACCCAGGCAGAAAATGGTCTGTGCCTTTCAGCACTGAGCTCTGGGTTGCGTGGGCATCCTGCATGCCTGTGGCCTTTATGTAGGGAGGCAGACTCACAGTTGGTCCTGTCATGTCAAGAGAAACCAAATTTCCAAATCAATTTTGAAATCTCAGGTGTGAAATAAACAACTTAAAATGACATACATATATTTTGGTACCTCTTTATCCTAGCTCTGCTGTCAAGTGGATAGACTCCCATCAATTCAGTGCAGCAATGGAGGTTTGAGATTTTGTGTCTGTAATGAACAGAAGTAAGGAAAGGATTGAAGCCAGACGAGTGTTTTGTTTTTGTTTTAATGATGAGTTTTGCACTAGTCTGCCTCCTTTCTAGTCTGTCTGGTCTAGTCCTGAGTTATGAGTTTATTGAAGTGTCTTTGAAAATGGAGGTCTGAGAGTACAGTTTATGAAATGTGGTGCATCAGGCATTGTGGTGGGGACAAGCAGGCTCAACTTGTTGAGCTGTAACTCTTTCTCCCCCATTGGTATTTCTTTTTGTTTCCTCTGCACTTCATAAACAGAGATGCAGTAACAAAAGAGAAGATTTTTGTTTTGTGCCTTTGTTCTTTAATCCCTTTTGCCTTCCAGACAAGGAGAGAGCTGTCTTTATTTTCTGGAAGGAAGTAAAGCTTTCTCATGAACCCAAGAGACAAGATTCAGCTGGGTTACAGAATGAAAACTGCCCTGGTTAAAATAGCTGTCAGAGTAGTGTGGAATAGTCTTGTTTTTATTTTCCTGCCGTATTTGAACAGAAGGGTAGGGTTTGACAAGTGTTGTGTTTTTGGGATTTTGTTAGCCTTTTTTTGAAGCCCAAAGTAAATGGAAAAGAAAATCACTTGTCCTCTTTCACAGTTCTTTCTTGGCTGTTACCTGGAAAAATTTCAACAGAAATCTGGAAGAAAGTGCATAAGAATTCTTGTAATAAGGTACTGTGAAATCTGTTTTTAGTAATACATAACTCTTGCTATTGGCTGTGACCAGTGAGAGAAACTCACCTAGTTTTAGAGTGCTGACTGAATTGAACAACTATAATTGCCTGATCTCATTTATGAGAACAGTAGAAATCTATACTTTACTTTTAATTTACTTTACTTCTACTTTTTTTTTTTTTTTAGTATTATTATTATTTATAAAGATTCTGCTTTCATGGTAATGAAGCTCTACCTTCTGAGCTACCAGTTCTCCTACTCTTGTTGTCCCTTGTAAGATCCTACTCTGTTGGTGAAGCAGCAAAACTACTAGGAGCACTAGGGGACAAGGAGCTGGGAAATGGTCTTCGTCTGATCCCTGTCCTGGGTTGACTATATGATGCTTTTATCCCCAATCATCTCGTTCTGTTAATGCTGAATAATAAGTTTTGCACCTTTAAGAGTGTTCCAGAGAGTGAAGGGGGTAGAGAAGAAGCGCGCAGTTTGTTTTCATACACTGCTCTCCTCCTACACATTCCTGCTCCTGACTGTGTTGTCTGCAGATGGACAGACAGCGGGACAGAGCTCTCTTTTGCTTTTAGTTAGTTTAGCTAGCTGAGGCAAAGAAGTTCCCTGGACTGTGGTTTTTTTTCCCTTTTCTTTGGACCTCTTGAAACTGCTCTGGACTGAACACCCAGGAGAGCACCGGCAGCTGCAGCTGTGGCCCACCAGGCCAGGCCTGGCCTGCGACATTTCCAGCACTGAGGGACTGATCAGAGACTGAGTGAGCTCAGCTGCAAACTGGGGATGGGGTTTTCTCAGTTTGTAATCTCTTTTGGAGCAGCAAGGGGTTTTATTGTTTAATAAACAGCTTTTTTCCACCTTTCTCCAAGGAGGTATTTTCTCCCGGACTGGTTGGGGGAAGGGACCGATTTAATCTGCTTTCCTACCGGAGCCCCTTTGGGAATTCTCTCCCAAATTTGCTCTGAACCAGGACAATCCCTTAGCTGTCACCTATATTTTCTTGATGGCACAGAGAAGCCAGAGAATTGTTAACTGATGTACCACAGGAGTTCCCCTCTCACTTAATGGGGTTGCCCAGGACCTGTAAATCTCTAAGAGTCAGCATCTTCCTGGAAGTGAAACAGGTAGGTGTGGCTTTGAGCATCACTGCATGGAGCAGCATCACTGCTGCCCCCTTCAAAGCAGTGGTGCACAATAAAGATGTATTGCACTTCAACAAACACACCCTGAAGCCTGGGAGAATGACTGGTGGCTTTACTATATTTTTGTAGTTGTTTCACTCATCCTCAATTGGAAACAGGATAAATTTATGTAAAATAAAAAAGAAATAATTTTTCTAATATAAATATTTATGTGACTGGATTGCAGTGATTGGGATTTTGGTAAAAAGTATAATTCAAAATTCTAAACACTCCTGCCCCAATGTTGACTGACACTTGAATTCCATTAGTGAAAACATGTTCAATCTCTATATTTTAAATTTTCTCTATTATCCAACAGGCAGCAGAGAGTGATTGTTACTATTTAAATTTCAGTATTGACAATATTTTCAAACTGTCTCTTGGCTGATATTCGCCTAGACTTCAAAGCAATCAAAGGAAAATGTGAGAAGGTATGAAGCAGTCACTCAACAATTTCTTATCCTATGTGTGTAAACTCAAAGCTGTCCTGCCTTAAGGAGAAATCACTCCACAGACAATAAACATGATTAAGTACGTGCCAGCGCAACTCAGCAGCTGTGGGGCTGAATGCATCCAAGGAAATTTAAAATTCATTCCAAGATGTAGCGAATGAACAGAAAGGGCTTTTTCAGGGAGGGTAGGAAATGAGATTGTAGATGACTTGGCTTTGTAAACAAATTGCACACAACTCTCTCTTAACATTAGGCCTAAATTCATATGTGGTTAACAACTGTAAAATACGGCAGCCTACTGGTGGACTTTAATCACTTTCCAGGGAAAGGGCAATGCACAGGACACAAATAATGCAGGAGGTTTCTGTGGTGCATTGAGGAAAATTTATGAACATTCATGGAGAATCTGATAAAGGAAGATGCTCTGCTGGACCTTGCAATCTCAGAAGAACTGGCTGGGAATGAAACTTGGCCTTTAGGATCCTGGCAGAAACATGCCTTGCTCTTGGTGGAAGAGGACCTGGTTAAGTAACATTTTTTAAAAAGTGGACATGCACAAATGTGTGCAACATTAAGAAAGACTTATGAAGCATGGGCTAGAGAATTGGACAGTGAAATGGACTGCAAACTGGATGGATGGATGGATGGATGGATGGATGGATGGATGGATGGATGGATGGATGGATGGATGGATGGATGGTGAAGCTTATGGCTGTGTGATCCAGCAGCGCAAAGATGAGTTGGAGTCCAGTCCCTAGCAGTGGTCCCCAGGTGTCAATGCTGGAACAGTACACATGAATGATATGGACAATGGGGCAAAATGCACTCTCAGTAAGTTCACAAGTGATGCAAAAGAAGGATGGGTGGCTTATACGCCAGGTGGTATTTGCTGCCATTGATAGAGATCTCAACAGACTGGAGAACAGGACTAAGAGCAATTTCATGCAACTCAACATAATTTTGCATCTGGGGAGGCATAATCCCCTTGGAACAAATGCTGTTGTAATGGAAAAATAGCTCTGTAAAAAAAAATTGCGGGGGTCTGACCTGATGATCAGCAAGGTGAGCATGAGCAGCAGTGTGCCCTTGGAGCAATGGTGTCTAACTGCATCAGGGGCTGCATTAATATATGGTGTTGCTTACAGGTGGAGGGAAGTGGTCCTCTGCCTCTACTCAGCACTGACTGTTGGGTCCAGTTCTGGGCTCCTCAGCAGAAGACAAACTTTAGGGGATGGAACTCTGTGGAAAATCATAGCGCATCTAACATAGGAAGCAAGTCTAAGCTGGGTCTAAAACTTGCGTGTCTTTCCTCTTCCACCCCTCAGGAAGCTGCAGCCTGCTGCATGCTGCACCACAGTGCTTGTTACCCCTCCATTTGTGTCAGAGTCCTGAATATCACACAAGTGAAAGCTGATTCCTTGACCTTGTTTGTCCTTTTACTGTCATTTGATCTGTTCTCTTCCTTATTGCTTACCTTGCCCTAAGGCTCCCTGCAGACTTCACAGAAGTCTGGCTTTGGCACTCAGGAGAGTTAAAACTTTTTTTATGCCTCTTTGTATCTGTGGCCAAAAAAGGAGCTAGAGGTAAACAACTAAACCATCTGAGAACCGGTATGGCCCAGGGGAGGTAAGTTCATGTCTTGGAGCCTGGAAAAACTGTGGTCTGTCAATATTTCTCCCCAAACTGTGTTGAAAACATCACAGTTTAAGAGGCAGAAATTGCCTTGTCATCTTTGTAATTGTTTTTGCTAGACTTCATGTGTAGATTTTACATTAGTAACAATATTAAGTGGAGTTTAATGTACTACAGCAGATATCACACTTTTGCCTCCCACAAGTATCATCCATTCAGCCATTGGAAGAGGAGTAGGAAAGTCCTTTCTCCTGTTCTGTTCAGCTCTCAGCTTCTACATTCATAGAGAATCACAATGTACAGTTAAAATTCAAAGCAGATTTAATACTTCAATGAAATGTTTAGTTTTCCTTTCATTGAAGCATAATAGAAGACTAATAGACAATGTTGTCTGTTTTCCCACTTACAAAGGAAATCAAGAGTTTGCATTCACAATCTTAACCAGGATTTAAATGCCTGGACCTGTTGTATGAGAACATTAGGAATGTAAGAATAGCCACAATTTGATACTTAACAGCTCAAGAGTAAGATATGTGTATTTCTCTCATGAAAACTTGCCGAAAGCTCCTGAGATGGATGATGTTTCCATGTACTTCTATATATCACACTCTTCCACTGATTTGTGTAGTGCCACTATCTGGCACTATCAGGCTATAGAATCCTTTATTATCCTTGACAGATTTGACAAGGAGTTTAAGATTTGTGCCTATTTTTTCCATCAGAATTAGCATAGTAGCACCAGGCAAAGGCATGCAGGATTTAAGGCAGAGAGCAACATAAGGGATAGATCACAGTGCCTATGGCAATGTAGAGATGTAAGGATGCTGAATGAAAAACCAGCTTTTTTCTCTTATCATAGATCACAACCATTTTCACTGAAGTTTATTAATAATTTATTTAGTGCTACCATTTTCTGTTTTAGGAGACTGCACTTTTTAAAAAAATGTGTTTTTTAAAAATTACTGTCTTTAATGAGATTTCTGCAGGCGGTGAATGACTGAGGCAGGTGTAGGTTCCCAGGCAGGTGAGTACAAATTGAAGTGTCATATACTTTTCTGTTGTTGTGTCAGAGTTGGACCCATTCATGGCCAGAAAATACCTAATTTGAAATGCACTGACTCAAATCTACCTCAAGGTTGTGGGTAGGGGGAAAGTGGGGAAATCTACTGAGCAGAATATGTAGGGATTTCTCTCCTTCTAGCATGTTAGCTCAGAACAAGAATATCCTTTCAGTGCTAATTTTGGATGAGGATGTTGCTTGAAAATAATTCCTTTTTTTTTTTTTTAAGAATTTGAAAGTAGTTGAAAAAGTTATTCACTGGAGAGTTATAGCTTAAAGACTGGAGGCACTTGAAGCTGTCATCTTTAATTTCTGGTAAGTAAGAGTTATCAAACATGTTCATCAAGAACCTTCAAAGGGAGGACTCTATCACTAGAAGGCTGAGGCAGAAGCAAGAAGAAGTTATTTACTGGGTGAGGATTAAAATCTATGTAAAAAGCATTGCAATGGGTATCCAGGCCATGGTCTAAACATCACATAATACATTTTACCTCACTGCTAAGCCATTAATCAAATTCTTTATTTTTCAATATTTATATAACTTCAAGGGTAATGTGTTTGATTTGTTATTAAGCCTTTGATTTTCTATTGATTTGAGAGTAAAACTGCATTGCATTTATCTGAATATTATATCTGTGTAAAAATTTGAGAGTAGCTTAACTTTCACATAAAAGCAAAATAAAAAACTTGGTCAGGGAACAGCTCTGGGTTTGAAAATATCAATAGAGCAATAACAGCAAAAAATACTTTTTAACCTGGATCAGTTCCCTCATGGCTTTCAGTGTAGCGCCACAATCAGTGATTGCTGGCATTGCAAAAAAGTGATGAAATAAATGAAGGGAGATGAAGGAAAGGGAGAAGCTCTAAAATCTGCTTCAAATCACAGCAGAGTGAACAGAAGTCTTCTTGCCCTACATAGCAGATTAGAGTGAAGGGTGTGTTTTTAACCAGAGGTGGATATAATTTCAGAAGGACATTATGACCCAAAGGGAGCGCTGCACACTCTTTGTTGCATTTGATTCCTGCCCCACAAAAGGAGTCTAAGAACACATCTCAGGAAAATTCCTTGGGATTCTCGATGAGATGAATGACGATAGCCTGAGTCTGTGTTAGAATTACAGTGAAGATACCTTCTTAGGACTTTCCAAACTATATAGCAAAGCTGAAAGGATTTATTGCATCATTACCTTGGCTAGAGATATTCCCTGCTAGAAGCATATATTGCATGTTGAGCAATTTTTCTTTCAGTACCATCAAAGCACTGCTGAAACTGTACTGGCGTAAGGATCTGGACCCCAGATTGAAACTTCTCTACCATTATAATTTGCCATGCATTACACAGTCATCTGTTGACCAAATGTATTCATGACACTTGAGAGATTTATTTAAACCATTTCTCCTAAGCGTGTTCTTTCCTATTCCATTGTATTAAAGCAAGCAGCAGCAGCGTGACAGCTAGTTGGCTGCCAGTCTTTGCTGGAGAGTAAATCACTCATGGTGACATCAGGGAGATTCCTAGCTATCATCTCTGAAATTTACTCATGTCATTAACAGAAGTGATACATGGCCACATGGGAGAAGCAGTTTGAAAAGGTGTGTGCACAGGTGGGTAGGTGGAGGGATTAGAGGAGGACTAGAATTAGTTTCAAAGCTGATCTACATTTTTTCTGTATGATTTTGTCCTTGATGTATTGATTCTTTGTGGGGGACTGACTGCAGCTCTGCGCTGCTTGAAATTCTTCTCTTTTTGATTTCTGTGTTTTATATCTTTAAACATCTAAAACTGTAGCTGCTTGCAGTAATGATAACCATATCTTAGCAACCTGTCAAAGGTCTACTAACCTGGGGGTTTGGGTATAAAGTCCACCTAAGAATAAAGTCATTCATTTAAATACCACCCCATGAAGTGAATAGTATGGTACAGAGAGAGTTCCAGCAATTCCATGTATCCACTGTGACTTTGTTTTGAAGGGAGTCTGTATCCTGAAAATAAAGTGAAAATATGGCTCTCATAGCCATACAGTGACTTCACATGATCATATGGATCACACCCATGAGTTTGTTTGAACAAACCAGAAAAAAACCTTATTTTTTTCTTTCACACTAGTCTTTTCCTTAGAATTTTGAATAATTTGGTGATTTTTAATATAACATTCATTATGGAAGGTACAATGAATATTAATGCAAATTAGCAACAAGGGTTATATGCTTGCTGTAAATGTATATATTTTTACAGTGTAAGTTAAAATAAGGCATTTAAATGGCCTTCCAAATGCTAGATGTACCTATTACTTAGTTCCTGATTTCTAAAAAATACAAAGTGCATTGAAAAAAGTCTTTCATCAGCCATAAGAGTGACTTCTTTGAAATAAAAAAAGAACATAAAGTCTCAAATCTCAGGGTTTTTTATTACACACATTTTTACTTTTTAGAAATAGCCTTTTCAGCTACTGTATTTTCTCGTATTTTGAACAGACTTCATGCTGGAAAGACTCATATCTTATTCCCCAAATACTTGCAACAATTCCAATGTTTATTGATCGCAGCAGGGTTCCATAATTGGACTCACTTACTTGGGCTGCAGAAATATACCAATAACAGCATATGCAAATTGAGAAAAAACCTCCCACAGAAAAAGATTGTGTCAGACTCCTGACCTCCCAAAGTCAGGATCTGCATATGCTCTGCAGCTCACACAGAGAAAACACAGGATTGCATGGCGAGAAAAGAAATAACATTGCTTGGTACTATAAAACAGCAACTGTCATCATAAAATAATACTGTTTAACACTTTTTTAACACTCCAGAGAAAGGGTTTTTTGAATAAGGTGGCAGTCAACCACTGGAAGAGTAACCTTGCGCTGAAGTTAGATTAAATTTCCTCCGGAGCCTCTTTGTCAGTGGCCATGTCTATCTACATAGACACTGCTTTCTGTGTGCTAGGTGTGAACAGTGAGGTGCTCCTGGATAATTATGATCTGATATTAGGTTTCTAGCACATGAAAAATAACTCTACATCGGTATATTTATCTTCATTAGCATACAAATTCAAGAATCTTTTTCTGTCTTTCTTTGTATTAGTGAAGGAGCTGCATATTTTCTGTAATAATCAGTAGCCTTTTAATGGATTTTCTTAGATTTCAATCTGATTTTATCTAGCATGGTAAATTGTATGCTGATTCTTTTCTTTCTCTTTACATAATTTCCCAAATTTACCATTCACTAATTTTTCTAAATTAGTTCTCCTAAGAGTAAACCTGATAAGCTCTTGCATTTGCATTGATATAATTATTGATATAATTGCTATTATTATAACAAGTTTGACATGTCCAGTTTGGACTTGATTGTACATTACTGAGAGAACTGTATTCCTTTTCTGTCTCTTCCCATGACTTGATGGAAGAGCCCCACTACAGGGAAGACTTCAGATGTATCCTGGTGATGTTTTCCTCCTGTCCAGAGACAAAAGACTCCAGGAGGACAGGATATTGACAGAAGAAAGCAGCAGAAGTCATGACCAGCACAAGGGTAAGTTGTCTTACTTTCAGGGTTGCAAAGCAAAAAAGGAAATTATTTGATAGACAGCTCTGCCTTCCTTTTCATTCCTCTCCCTCTCTGTCTTCTCCAGGGAATCTGAGAACTGATATTCCTGCCAATACAAAACTCAGACTCCAAGTACGCCCTGTTCCCCTTGCCTCATGCTCCAAGACACTGGAGTGGTAGTACTGGAGTCCCTGCCCAGTCCTCTCTGTGTCATTTACGTCGCAAAATGAATGTGATGAGGAACAATTTTTTTCATTTGGCGACTTGCTGTTAAGGCAGTGAAGTTAGAACACACTCTCTGCCAATTTATTTAAAGCTTTATAAGAAAACTGCAGTCCTCATTGACCTTTTTTTGCTGCTTAGCCTGCACATTTTCCTTACCTCAGCAAAGCTGAGAAACACCAATCTCACAAAATCCAAAGTGCTTCATGATAATTTATTGATTCTATCCAAACCTTCATATGAAATCATTTGGGAAGATGGGCCAACTGGCCCTGTCCCCTGTCTCATGTTTTTCCAGTCTTCCCTGGTTTCCAAGAGGTTCTCCCCTCCCTCACCTAGCCAGGGAAATTTCAGTGCTTCCTGGCCAGAGGAGCTGATGTGAAGGGAGGAGGCACCACCCTGGCCCTGCCTGAGCCCCTCTGCCCTGCTGACGCCCAGATTGTGTCCAGAGAGCAGCTGCATATATGATCTGGATCAGCTGTCCTCTGGGCTGCTTAGCTTTCTGCTCTTTTTTCTCAGTGATCTGGATAAAAAAAAAGGAAAAATGTTGGCTCACTATGTTGGAAGCCTTCTTGTTGGCTCTGAAACAACACAATGCAGTAAAATTCTGTAATCTTTTTGGCTGTTTTTTCTTTTCAAATTCTGATGCAAGATTGTCCGGTTTATCTCGGCTGTTTGAGGGGCCTGGAAAGGCCCGCGGTGGCCTTGGGGCAGCCCGCGTATCGAAGGACGAGAAGAGGCTTCAGTTCTTCTTTCTGGTTTTTATGTTTATTAATTGTTTATCTAAAAGATGTTCTTTCAGCCACCAGAGATCTGCTCAGCAGTCAGCCATGGGCACACTGTCTCTGCCCTCCGGGGCAGGTACCTATCTTTATACCCATTGTGACGTGTACAATATTTATCATTTTTCCCCAATACCATCTATTATTATAACTCGGTGTACTCTTAGTAATAACCAATCCAAAGGTGCCACCGTGGCCAAAGAAGATGGAGGAGAGGAGGAAGAAGAAGAAGGACAGGACACACCCCAATTCCTCCATCTTACTCCTCTAAACCCCCCTGTACATAAATCCTAAACCTTGTGTCTCACTCTCTAATTAGCTAATCTTTTCACCCTTCACCCTGTGAAGCCCTCATCCTTGTCGTCTCCTGTGCAGGACCAAAGTCCAGCCACCAGACACTTCTGGCAACATTCCAGGACTCCCGAGCCCCCCAAGGTGGTCTCGGAGGCTCAGCATCTCAGGACTGAGATATTGAGATCCGACATCTCCCCCTTCTGTTTGCCCCAAGAAAACCTCTTTTACAATCCGATTCATGGCATCTGGGACGACATGGATGAGGACTAGGAGAGCTATTACAATATAAAATCTTAAACTATTAAAACATAAAATCCTACCCTTAAAATTCTTCTCCAAATGGGAGAAATGTCAAAGAAATCTACCAGCTGATCAATATATGATCCTTTGTCAGTTTGCCCTGTAATAGGTAAATTTACCCCATTGCCTATTGCAATTCAAGACCCCAAGGAGAAAACCTCCCAGTCTTTCGTCCTTATACAGAAATATTCAAGACCCCAAAGAGAAAAAACCCCCCCAGAGTCTTTCGTTCCTCTTGTTTCTCTTCTGAGTTGTCCTTTGCAGTCTGAGTCCCGACTTTTGTCTGAGTATTCGTTTCTTCTTATATCTTGTTGAGGAAAATCGCTGGATAGTTGCAGACTCGTTACGAAATGATGCTGTAGCTCTGCTCACAACTGCCTCTTTGTTCCGCGATTGTTGCTGTTTGCAAGCTCACTCAGGGGTTACCTAGTTTTTGATTCAACTGACAATAGGGTTAGAAAACACACAAGCCTCCCCAGGAGGGGAGAGACTTGGACTCCACGAGGGTTTTTTACCAAAGGCACCAAGTCTGGAGAGGGCCCCTCCTCGCCTGAGACGTCACCGGGGGTCTGGCCCGCCCCTGCCCGCGCTCAGCGCATGCGTGCTTTCCGAGCTGCTCTCCGTCTCTCCCGAGGTAATTTTTCCCTCTCCCTTTTTGTTCCGCCTCTGAATTTTCCCCCTCGGTCTGCCCTCTTATCTGTCTCCTCCTCCTCCGACGCTGTGTGTGTGTGTGGCCTTTCGTCAGTGTGTGCGGCCGCCCCCGCCGGCACCCGCGCCCGCCGCGTTCGCATCGATCTGCGTTCCGGGTTTTTTGCGTCACAACCGCGCGCCCCCTGCGTCTCCCGGCAGCCTTTCTGGGATTGCGCAATTTTCCTAATTTCGCTGCATGGGTCAGACGCCCCGGCTTTGGTTTGTGGCTTCTCCCCCCCCGGGTTTTTTGCGAGTTTTGCCCGCCGCGCGCGTTTCTGCTACCTTGCCGGCCCCCGGGGCCGCTGCACCCCCCGGCCCTGAGCTTAGCAAAGCCGTATCTGAACACGCGTCTTTTGTTTTTTCTTCAGCCGCGCTCCCCGCCTGCTCCGCCGCTGCCTGGCTGCCGCGAGAAAGCGCCTCCCCCGATCCCTTTTTCTCCCCCCCCTGCTCTCTTCCCTCTGCTCCTGAGTCCTCCATGCTCTCTGGACTTTTTGGATGCTTTTTGGGAGTTTCCCAGGGTTTCTGGGTTTTGGGACCGGGTATTTTAATAATATTTCTTGCTCTTTTTCTCCAAGAGCATTTCCCCCCTGGCTTCTTAAGGCCAGAGCTAATCTTTTCCGGAGTCTTGCTCCCCCCTCTTTTGAGGGCCCCCCCCCCAGACGTCTGCTGCGTCTGTTGGGTTATTTCTTCCTGGCCTTTTAAGGCCAGAGCTAATTTTTTCTGGAGTCTTGCTCCCCCCTCTTTTGAGGGCCCCCCCCCGGATGTCTGCTGCGTCTCGGGGGTCTTCCTTCCTGGCCTTTTAAGGCCAGAGCTAATTTTTTTTTTTTTTTGTATGTTTGTGTCACACCTTATAAGGCGGACAAAGTTTCCCGTTGTTCCTGGGAAGGTGTGCCCCCATGTTCTTATTTTTCAGGCTTTCTTACCAAATCTGTTGTTCAGAGCAGTCTGGACATCTCGGTCTGTCCAGCAGATCACGAGAAGTGGACCCAGGGCGCCTTCTGGTTCCAGTCCGGGCTGTTCTGCTACGAATTCTCTTCGGCAGAAACTGAGAGATGGAATTCTCAGTGACTGCTGGTTTTTTGCAGTCTCTGTTGGCTTTTTTTTTCTTCTTCTCTCTGGTCTTCAGGGCTTTGAAGGTGGTGGTGGTGCCCCCCCCCGAAAGGTTGTGGTGGTCAGAGCTCACCCAGTGGACGCCAAATGTCCGGGCTATCTCCCCCCGAAAGGTTTTGGTGATTCGAGTCCGTCCAAGGACGCCAAGTGTCCGGTTTATCTCCCCCCGAAAGGTTGTGGTAGTTCGAGCCCATCCAGGGACGCCAAGTGTCCGGTTTATCTCGGCTGTTTGAGGGGCCTGGAAAGGCCCGCGGTGGCCTTGGGGCAGCCCGCGTATCGAAGGACGAGAAGAGGCTTCAGTTCTTCTTTCTGGTTTTTATGTTTATTAATTGTTTATCTAAAAGATGTTCTTTCAGCCACCAGAGATCTGCTCAGCAGTCAGCCATGGGCACACTGTCTCTGCCCTCCGGGGCAGGTACCTATCTTTATACCCATTGTGACGTGTACAATATTTATCATTTTTCCCCAATACCATCTATTATTATAACTCGGTGTACTCTTAGTAATAACCAATCCAAAGGTGCCACCGTGGCCAAAGAAGATGGAGGAGAGGAGGAAGAAGAAGAAGGACAGGACACACCCCAATTCCTCCATCTTACTCCTCTAAACCCCCCTGTACATAAATCCTAAACCTTGTGTCTCACTCTCTAATTAGCTAATCTTTTCACCCTTCACCCTGTGAAGCCCTCATCCTTGTCGTCTCCTGTGCAGGACCAAAGTCCAGCCACCAGACACTTCTGGCAACATTCCAGGACTCCCGAGCCCCCCAAGGTGGTCTCGGAGGCTCAGCATCTCAGGACTGAGATATTGAGATCCGACACAAGATGACATTGCTCTTTAAGATTGTGTGTTCCTTGAATAATTTTAGTTTTATTTCCAAATCAGCTGGGAATAGATCAAGAAATTAGTATTTAAATTCCTTCTAGATAAAGAAGGATGCATATTAAGCTATGTCCCCACTGCTTCAAGAAGATCAAAAGAAGTAATGAGTTGTCTTAGCAGGAATAATTAGCTGTGGGAAAGTTAGTTGTGAAAATTGGAGATGATTTTTGTCTTTGATGTGCATTCTTCTTCTCTTGAAACTGAGAAAGGATTTAGCAAACAACCTTTTTTAGTTTTGCTTCACAAAGTTCAGAAAAGACCTTTAGATTGTGTTGAATTGAAAGAATTGCAATTTTTACTTTATTCCTCTATTTACTTTCATTAGGCGACAGTTTTTCAACTTATTCCTTCCTTCCTGGTGAAGGATTTAGAGGATAAGCCCTGTGAGGAGTAGCTGAGGGAGCTGGGGGTGTTTAGCCTGAAGAAGAGACCTTATTGCTCCCAAAACTCCCTGAAAGGAGTGTGTAGCTAGGTGAGGATTGGCCTCTTTTTCCAAGCAACCAATGACAGGACAAAAGGACACAGCCTCAAGCTCTGGCAGGAGAGATTCAGATTGGACGTTAGGATGGATTTCATGATGGAAATTAGAATTACAGTGAAGAATGGGCTGCCCAATAAGGTTGTGGAGTCATTAAATAAGAGAAGGGTTTAACCCAAAATGCTAGGAAGCAATTTTCCATCATTTTGATATTTAACTTCCACCATGAGATTCTCCCCTGAATTCAAGGCGCCATCCAAAGAGACTGGCCAAACTCAGCAGGAATCCAGGGGAATCAGGAGGGGAACTATAAATTCCCACAAGCTGGGTGGGTGATCCTCGTCCTTCCACACAGCTGTAGCACCTGAGGAATGCCACCATCTTTGGCTTCTGTGCAGTCAAGGGACTGGTAAAGGCAATAATCTGTTTCCAAAGGGCAGGCCTGTGGGGTGTACTGTAGTGGATTTTCTATACATGCCAGTCTCCATGATCATTTCTCTTAACTCCCACTGAAAGGGCTCACCAGGCATTTTTCTAATGTTCAACTTTTATGCTCCTCCTTATGTTCACTTCCTACAAATGCCCAGTGTGATTAGAGAATATAACCCAACAGTGTAACAATCCGCACAATCACTGCTCTTATGCCAAATCCTGAAAAAAGGTAATTCCCAGAAGAAAAAAAAAAAGAAATGCTATACTGCCTTCTCCTCTATGTTCAGTTTGCCTCATTAACATTGTCACAGCTCTTGGGATAATTAATATGTTGTCACTTTTGCACATCATTAATTTGGTAATTCACAGTAGGAGATGTATTCTATAATGGCTTAAAGTATAATTCATTAATTGAGGTCAGTGCCTCCCTATAAGTATGGAGATGGCTCCATCACTATCTTAGCTAGCTGCCTAAATAGCAATATGTTGCTCATCTCTAAACTTGTCATAAAACATGAGTTATAGCAGGTAAGAAATGCCTTCTATTTATCTTACAGTCGATTGTAGAGCGTTTCCCAGCAAAGAAGAGAAAGATCCCTGATTCTCATGTGCTCATGTGGAATTCAAAGCCCAACCTGTGCCATGCTTGGTATAATGCCACTGGAAAACCAGGCCCTTCACCAGAGAAGTGACCTAAAGTTGTATGCTGAGTAAGGAGCTTTTTTAATGCTTTGAACTGCCAGGGTCATCATGCAAACTGATGTGATAAATCTGATCCCTGCTCTGAAAGTGTTTTTTATCCCCTTAGGATGTGCATGGGGAGACCTATGAGTCTAGTGATGATGTACATCTAAGCAGCAAGTTTCTTGAATTTTTGAGTTGGAAATAAGTTAGCCACTGTGATGACCGGACTGCCCTTAGCACAGGGATAGCAGTGGATCAAGTACTGCAGCCCTGAGAGGCTGAAATTTCTTTGTTAGAAGTACCCCAACCTTTGGGCAATAAAGCAAGAGATGAGGCAGCAGGGCACTTTCATGCTGTCTAGTTGAAGGTAGAGCATAGCCCATCCGAAATTGCCAAAAAATGAAACTACTTGCAGAATGAACAAAATGGAGTCTGATTCTGTGGGAAGTTACCAGCTTAGTTTCTGGAAACCTTGTGTTTTGTCCTCTGTTCTGAAGGGAAAAATCTATAAACTGCCTGAAATCCCAGAGTTAAAAAGAAAAATTAAATATGAATGAAAGAGGGAAAAAACCCCAGCATGACACACTGATTCTTATAATCCACTCTTCATGTAGGGAAATATTTAAAGATTTTGCTCTTGCTGTTATAGAGCTCCTTGCTTTCCAAGGGTGAAATAATTATGTTTCAGCAAAAAAGGCATACAGATGACTCAAACCTTTTCTTGGAAGGATTTCATGTGTATGATATGTCTTTTCAGATATCATTGTCAGTAATACTGTATAATTTGATGGTACTCTTGATGGGGAGTAATGTTTTGTCTGTAATGAAGTGTATTATTCATTAGTATTTTATTCCTGATAGCTTGTTTGGTTCTGAGAGCCAAGTTCCCACTGTGTATCATTTTCCTTTATTGCTGTTATTACCATGAGATAATCCAGTGTGATTCATGGATTAAATTTGACTTTATTGTTGTAGGTATTAGAGTGATAATTAACTGCAAAAGACATGGAGATCAAACTAATTTAAACTTTAATTAGTTGAACTAGTGTTACCAGTTCTACTTGGCTGTTTTCACAGCTCTAGTGACTATAACTGCAAAGAAAAACTAGCAATTAAAAATACCACAGAAGTATTGCAGTGATAAATAAATATTCCTCTTAAGTTTTGTCTTTAATAGGCTCCGTGCCTTAGTGAAGCATGTGTTAGATTAATGATTAAATATTGAGTCTCCTGAGCATGAGACTCCACATCATTAATCTCTTCAATTATTTACAAGAACTTCTTATGAGGATGGGTATGAGCACAGGCTGACAGTGAGTGCACTTGCAGGGCTCCTCTGCATCCCAGAGATTTATCTGATTGATCTGCAGCACAAAGGGGACAAAGGGGCAGAGAAAGGAGAGGACTTCAGTCAGATTTACAAAGATGTAGAACTGAGTCATTGCCACCCACTTTACAAGTGCTTTGGGAGGCATGGGAGGCGGGTGGGGAAATCTGTTGATGCACAACTTCGTGACTACAAACCTTAGTCATTCAGACCAAACTGCCTGACTCCAAGCTAAGAACCTTGTTTCTGTAAATTAGTCACTATCATATTAAAAAAATATTATTGAAGATTATTTTTATTTTGGTTTTGTTTTCAGAAATTTCAATTAAACACTATTCCAAAATATAAGCAATTTGGGAATACCTCTATTTTTAGTGTAATTTTAAAGCCACTATCCATCTATTCATTCTATAATACTACTTTTCTGCTTGGGGTTCTTCTTTCCTGTATGTATTTGAAACGGGTTCTGGAACTGATCTTTCCAAGAATGTGTCACACCAAAGATTTATGATTTGTTTTTGCCTGACAAATACACAGAGATACTTTTCCTCTTTCATTGTTTCCAATCTCTAAGGCTGAAGCTCACAGCAGAAGTTCTGTCTGTGTTTCTAACGCTTAGACATTTGGTTTTTACACAGTTTATGTCAGCCTTTGGGATTTGTTCGTTCTTTGTGTACACAGTGATGCTCTTCTGAACTTTTAATACTGGTGCACTGCAATTTTGCAGCACCATTTTAAGCACTTTGGTTCTTACAAGAAGAAATTGCTGTATGCCCTCCTTTTCACCTGTCTGGGAAAGACCAGAGCAGGTGAAGGGGATTTTGTTCACTGATTTTGTTCACTGTTGAGTTTACTATATCTCAAATTTACCTACTCTATTATGTTTAACTCTGTAATTACTGATGCCTTTCTGCCTCTTTTGACAATGTTGCATTTGTCACAAAGCAGAATTTTACGCTTTGTTAGCAGGAGTGAGTTGTTGATCCAGAAGGTTTCACTGATGCGATGGGATTGCATTCACAGTTTCAGCTTTTAGTTGAGAATGATAAACATTCACACTAGCAAGAGGATAGCATGTGTGAGACCTCACATGTTTTCTCCTTGCAAATTGCGCCACAGGAAAGAGCAGCTGACTTCTGCCACAGGCCAAACGCAGTCTGTACAAACAGTTCAGTGGTCTGATGGCTGGATCCTTTCCACCCTCTTTCCTCAGTGGCAGCACGACCCGATGCACCAGCCTCCCCATGACCCCATGATCACACTGCAAATGAGCCATTTAGAGATGAACTTCCAGCTCATTAGACAACTGAATATCATCAATGCCTGCCAGGAGTGCCTGTTGGCTCTGGGACAAGCACACATCTGGTCAAAAATTGAAAATCTGTAGTGCTGTGTTCTTCTCGAATGCTCCTATGAGAGGATGTGAGGCATAACCTGGCCAAAAGTTTCAGCACCTCTATGCTGCTACCTAAGAAATTTGAAGAAAGATGACTAAATGGGAAAAATAGAGATGTCATCAGTCTTACTCTTTCAAGTTTTTTAAATTAAAAGGGGAAACATCCATCCTGTGTGGGATTATAACAGTCTGGCTTTTCTGTTCTATGGATTGCTCTTAGGAAAAGTAAGATTTACAGCAGATCTTTTCTAATAATGTTTCTTCAACAGCTGGACTTGTAATGGAAGAACTGCAATGGCAGCAGGCTAACAAACAAGGCAAATATTGATTGCAAATGTCAAAAGGCAGAAGAATAGAGCAGGGGTAGCGGTCAAGTTCTGATGGGGATGCTATGACAAGTCTGAAGCTCTTGTGGTCAGATCAGTGCTATTCAAATGAAAATGCAATGCTATGGAATTGCAATACTCCTCAGCCAATCGCAACAGACCCTGCTGAAAATCCTGTCCCCATTTTCCATAGCTCCTTTTAAGTACTGAAAAGCCTCAATATGGCTTCCCTGGAGCCTCTTCTTCTCCCAGCTGAACAACCCTAACTCTTTCAGGCTTCAATGACTGGAGAAGTGTTCTGTCTGGCTGTTAATTTTTGTGCCTCTCCTCTGGGCCTGCTCCAACAGGTCCCTGCCTTCCTTCTGCTGTGGACCCACAGGTGGACACAGTTCGCCAGGTAGGGAGCATCTATGCGTACAGCAAAGACTGTCACAGGCATGACCATGATATGCAGGTTAGGGCTTTCAAACACAGTGAGAGAGCAGCTCTTTCTAGCAGAGACTGAGACTTTTTAAGTTTGATTCTCTCTGGGCACTTGGGAAGCCATTACTCAGGACTTAGAGAGATGCCAGATTCACAGCAGTTGCACAACACAGACAATGCAGACAGCACAGTTGCATTTGTGGTTTATTGTCCCTGCAGTCCTGGAGCTCTAGATTCAGATTCCCTGAGAGTGAAATATTGCACAACAAAGGAAAACAATGTTTTTAACAAAAAATATAATCACGTGTAATCATCATTAGGACGTTTATGGGTCCTAATCAACAGAGAGATATTCTCATCTCTGCAAACACAAACTGAACAATTTTCACTGGTGCAAATGAAATCAGAATCCGGTAGAGCATTTCTGTGAGAGATCTTGAGAGTTCATTACTTTGGGATATGAATTATTTTTCCCTTTTATGGACCAAATTGCCAAGCTCTCTTCATGCAAGTAATTTACCCGCCTATACTGAGTGCTCAGGAATTGCCTGTGCCTGCCTTATGGGCTGTTAATGTTTGTATAGGTGCCTACCTGGCCAGCAATTCACTTCCAAAATGTACCACCAGGGAGACAGCCCGGTCATTTTTTAGCAATATAGGTTAATTACCGAACATAACCAGTCAAAAGATGTTTCATCCTCTTTGATTACTTAATATCTTTGTTCTTTAAGTTTCATTCTGTCTTGTTATTCCACCTTCTGGGTAGGGAAGTGGAGCAACTCAAGCACAGAAGCACAGATGGCACTTATCAAGATTGGTGCAATCTGCAAAATCTGCAGTTAAAAGCCAGTTCTTGTCATTCCTTGCAGCCACTGTTAGAGATGCCTTCTGGTACACCACTTAGTTTTCTCTTGGGAAAGGTGCATCTGCATGCCCTCCCACAGGATTTAATAATGAAGATTTGGGGTTCTGAGAACTTCTAATGCCTTATAGATGGGTACTGCTAGCAAAAGCACTCAGTCTGTGGTGATACTGAGGTAGTTTATTTTCTGTAAAATGGCAAAAGTGGTGCCACAAATCAAAACTGCTGGAAGACCCAACAGTAATCATGTAGTCTTGTCCTTTGTATCTTTCTGTGAACCTTCTCCTGGAGCACTTGATATTTGAACATTTTATTGTGGGGAATATAGATAGTTGCCAACAATTCTCAAACAAAACAACCGTAAACAGAGATTAGTTTTGTGCTGGCATTTTTCAGAACGCATCATATTTTGATAGCAGCTATTACTGTTCTGCACGAAGGATGCAATAAATTTACTCTTCATAGATATGTGAAATAATTCCCCACTGGATTCTGCTCATTTGTTGT
Source organism: Zonotrichia leucophrys gambelii (assembly GCF_028769735.1). NCBI lineage: Eukaryota > Metazoa > Chordata > Aves > Passeriformes > Passerellidae > Zonotrichia > Zonotrichia leucophrys. Next base: position 61,099,960 of record NC_088172.1, on the reverse strand, counting down.
TGGACAAGCTTCTATCTGGCTTTGGTTCAGTGAAGCAATATCAATTTAGAGTTGTTATATCTCCTACCTGCTTAAGGCCTTTAAAATTCGAAGTTTTTGTAGGGAAGTGATTGAGTTATTACTAAGAAATAGCCACAAGGTTGAAAGAGGGCTAATCAGGTACTACTATCCTGATGGCACCACTATAGCTCAGAAAGATTCTTTATCATTGAAGTAGGAAAGGGTTGAAGTTTGACAATTATTTTCTGTCATAAGGCACGATAACAGAGGTGATGTAAGAAGAAAGTGAAACTGATTTGATGTTAGGGAATTCACAATCATTTTTCCAAGTAATTTAGCAACAGACCTCAGAAAATTTTCAGTCATTCTCCATAAGCATTTTAGTTTGAACCAAAAATGCAATTCGGACATAATCCTACATTTCTTCCCGTTTGTGGTATTTTGTCTCACATCAAAGAATGGCTTCACAGTCTGAAAGTTATATTTCTTTAATTAAAACTAAACCAGAAGTGTCCCAATAATGAGTTTCAGCCAGTAGAGACAGATAAAAACTAATCACAAATAATTCCCTTGCTTCAGAAATGCATGAAGAATAGACTACAGGATCTTAGAGATATGACACTGACTTCTTTCTGCCTTTAGATCTTCTCTTAGTTGGCTGTGAGACTTGTTGGTGTCAACATGATTTGTCATTTTAGTGCTTACTAAGCTTTGTTTGGTTTCTCCTTTCTTTCAAATCTGCCAGTATCTAAAAACTTTCAGACAAGTTACACATGATTTTTTCCAGTCTTCTGCTTTCCAGACAGATGCCAGCTCTATCCATTTTTCTCACTGGAGGCAAGGACCTATGAAAACACCAGACATAAAAACACACAGGGGGGTGATTTTAAAGTTACATCAACTCATTCCACCTGTCTGTCTCCCTGTCACTGAAAAATGTCTAATTGAACACAGGCACTTAGCTGAGCAGCAATGACCTCCAAACCTCCTCAGCCCTGACTGTGCATGGTGAGGCGTACAAAATCACCCACCCCATTAGTGACATTCACCACGGCTGCTGCATGACAGTGCTTACTCCTCTGTGGAGCTCCTGCTTCAGAATAAGTATTTCCTAGTTTTCACAGCTGGTCACCTCCTTGGAACATTAAAGTCTGGTGGGAATGTTTTACCCTTTCTATGACTTATAGAAATCCCTTAGAACTAGGAAGCAAATATCAGGGGTGGATTTTGGTATGAAAATGCTGAGCTTGTATCCAGCTGTCATTTGAGTGCTTAATAAAGGTGTTAGTAGAATAGCTGTCAAAAAAGCAGCCAATTAGTTAACAATGGAATAATAAGCATAAAAGCCTTTCTCCAAAAGGCTAAATGCTGTTTAGAATAACTATTGACAAAAAGAAACTTTACTAATTTTGTTGAGTTTTGTTCCTCCTCTCAGTTAAGTGGTCTCCATATTTGTCAATGAGTGATGTAGGATTACCATCAATGGTATTAGCAAAAGTAATTTTAACATGAACTTATAAAAGTGAGACTTGGCAAAACTCCATGGCAAGGTTCTGTAATTTACTGCATGGGTGAAAAGCACAAAGGGAAATATGGTACCAACTGATTCAGAGTGAATTACATAGAGACTGAAGATGCAAAAGGGTAAGGCCCACCCTCCTGTTGAGTCATGAGGCTGAGAGCAGACCCCCTTACTTTCTAAACTCCTGATAGAGTTTAGGTCAAGCTAGGTCTAATCTTAGTCTCAGACTTGGAAAACGGTTTATATCTAGTGGAAGAAATTTATGAATTTCATTAGTGTTGATTTAGCATGTTATCAGCAACCTACCAAGGATCTGTTGTGAATAATGGGTCTCTGCTGTGGGGAAAGAGGGATCTCAGCCTCAGATAAGGAATCTCAAAACTGGAGAATTGTCCCAGCAGTGAGGGAGACCACAGCCATGCATCCACACTACTGTTCAGAGACACATCAAAGAAGGCCCAATTATTGACAGCTGTTCATATTTTCGGGATAAAGTGCTTGGCTAATAAAGAGCATGGGAAGGGTATACATTAGGCTCTGTTTACTCACAATTTTTGTTTGTGAGTCTTAGAAAAAGAATCTGTTATTCATGTACTGGTCACACAGTGTTCCAAGCTCATACACACTGATGCTCACTGGGTTAATTTGTGGGATTTCTGGAGGAGTTGTTGGCCTAACTATACCTCAGGCCTTCGCTTCCTTTGGAGTCTGTACCAAACTATGGCTATTTTGATTAAGGGGATCGAGCACATCCACTACACTAACTTAACTGTTTGAATCATATTAATTTGGTTCACATATTCTCTCAGAATCTGTCCTACTGTTTTCAGCAATAAATGTAAAATTGAGACAACTATCCCCCCCACCCCTACTCTTAAGCTCCTCTGAGCATGATGGATTTGAATATTCAAATTAGTGATGGATTTGAATATTCAAATCATCCCAGAAGTTCTCAATAGTGCCTCCTTTTTTCTTGACAGCCTGAATGAGGAAAAAACCCCTTGTACAGAAACTTGGCTGCCAGATAATGCTGAAGCTCATCTAAAAGTTCTACTGATAAGGCTCAAGAGAGGGAGAGGCAGGGAACCAGGAGGTTTGGATTAAAGCAGGCATATGATACACAGACACCTCTGTGTATGTGAGGGAAGAGTCTCAGCTGCTCAGCCCACACCGTGGAGCTCAGCATTCAGCAACTCTTTATATAATGTTTAAACCTAGATTTTCAAGGAAGTTGGCAGTGGCACTGAGTGAAGGTGTCACTTTCCTAATAAAGAAGCACAAACTTGCATTTGGTGAACATTTCACCAAGTTTTTAGGGTAGGCAAAGGGGAAGAAAACTAGCTGTAATATTTCAAATTTGAAGTTAATAAGGTTTCAAATGTTTGATTTGAAATGAAGATTGTACCTTTGAGAATTAATTTAATTATTTTTAAGGCCAAAACAAACCCAAAAGGCTTGGGTTTTTTTACAGGTAGCTGAAAAATGTTAAATTTCTGTTTGATTAAAAACACATTTAGGCTCAAGATGCTCTTTGATATCCAGCAGTGTGCTCTTTGGGAAGTCTGATAAGAGCAAGGCAACTTGTCTTTGAGTGCCTATTTCAGATTATTCTTCTGTCTTTACTCAAAGAGTGTAGAGAAACCTTTTTATAAACTAAAAACAAAAAAAAAACCAAACACAAACAAACAAACAAAAAAAACGAAAAAACCCACAAAAAAATTTAAAAAAAAAAACAAAAACAAAAAAAAAACCAACCAAAAAAAACAGAAAAAATCCACCAAAAACTTGCTTAGAAAGCCTGGAATGCAGAGTGACCTTATGCAGAATGCTCCTGTCCAGCAGGACTTGTGCAGATTGAGAGATAAGGATATAGCAGTGATGGATACTGAATGTGGGTCTATATTCCAAAAGGAGAGTGAATTTTCTTGTAAATCCTATTCTACTCAGACTTGAAACCAGTCCTGTACATCATGGGGCTAGGAAGTCTTGCCTGGGTCTCTGCTGATTCCTGACAGAGGCATAGGTCCTTTTAAATCTTTGTGCCTGGAGCAGTCTTGTGCCAGACTCTGTGATCTCTGAAATAACCACCAGTATGTTTCTATGTTGGTGTGCATTATGTTCACATTTTATAATACCCGAAGTTTGCTTGTGTTAAGGAAACCAGAAGCAGTTAATTAAGTTGCCTGGTTTGTTTATGTAATACAAATACTGAATGAATGCCAGAATTGCAAGGTATGATCATAACTGACATTTTTGGATGTGGTGTTTGTGTTTCCATATTTTTAAAACTTTGTGTGTTGGGGAAAGTCTCTTTTATTTAAACTTGTGGTCTTATTTATAGATAATCTGTCATTAACAAGCCTCTGCTCAGAAAATTAATTCTAGCTAGACCAGAGATGGCAATCTGGAAATCCTTACAGTGTTTGGGTTAATTAATGCATCATTTAATTTGTTCACATGTTAATAAGCTCTTGAGGATCAATAAATTCTCATTCAGTATAAATAAATTGGATTGGGGAAGCAGTTAATGCTGTAAAAACCATTGTGCCCATATGGGTTGGTTTGTGTACATATTTCACTAGTTAATCACCAGTCAATTTGAAATGAAATGTGCTGCAGTGTCTGAATTAGTTTATTTTCTTTCCACTGGCTGAGAAACAGAATGGTCTGGTGTGAAAGACTTGGGACACTGCCTAGCAAAAAACTCAGTCTGACCTAACCACAGAACCTTTTAGTTTGACCTTAAAAGGCAGACGACCGATCAGGTAATTTTCACCTTTCATTCCTCACATCATGTAAATGTCTTTCCTTTAAGCTTCTGAAATTTATTCCAATGGTTTGAATTGAAAATATTTAATCCTTATCGTGGATGCCCTGTGCACATTTTCTTTCTCGTCGAGATTTTAAGACATGCACATTGGTAATGAAGATTGGCGGAACACAGAAGACATTTTCATAAGGTGTTAACAAATTCTTGAGGACAAATGTCCCCTGTGAATTTTATTTTTCTCTTAAAAAATATTCACTTATTATTTGAGTGCACTTGAAAGCTGCTGTTATGATAAATTTTTTAGAGAAAGGGATTTTTGTCCTGTTTGTGACACCTCTCACATAAACAGAATCCCCACCTATAAGAGATGCCTCAGAAATCTTATCACAGGATAAATATAACATAGGATTGTTTGTATTGCAATTATCCTAGAAATAGGAAGGAAAATGAATCCTAAAATTATAAAAAGAATGGCAAAAGCTAGATTCAATCATCCCACTTGCCCAGAATTTTCTAAATGTTTTAAAATGTGAATTATGAAATTAATGTTGTACTGAAAATCATCTCAAGTCACGCACCTGAGTCAGCTGATGCTTATCTGTCTTTGTAAATCTTAATAGTATCCAGTGAGGTCTTAGCTTCCTTTTTATAACTTTATTTGCATTCCTTTCTTTCTATGTACTTTACACAGCTCCCTCATTCTACAGTCTTTTTGCTCTAAAAATGCTGCTGCTTCTATGGCATTTCTCTTCAAAAGGCTGTGTACAATGACATTGACACCAAATCACCAGTGTACCTATAATTAGTTTTTTTTTTTTTATCTTGTACTATTTGACTGCTAACATCTCTGGTGTTAGGATTGGTAGATTTTAGGTGGATGCATTGCACAGTGATCTTTGATTCATTAAATCCTGGAAACAGATCTAAGGTCAGATGCCACAATGAGTACCTTGGCTTCTGCAGTTCTTTGTACTTGCAAATTGCATGATAATCAATCACCCTTCAAGACACTAAGAGGTGTTAATGATATTGACAGCTTATGAAACTGATGTAAACGGCTGCAGATAAACAGAAGAGATTTAGTCGCATAGATCCATGCAACTATGCTCTTTTGCTAGTGAAGAATCTGAGGCACTGGGTTTTCTCCCTGTGTTGCATTAGCATGTCTTCCCTCTCTTACAGGGGTGTCTTTGTTCTTCACAATGTAATGGTTAGTTTTTCAAGATTTGCACTCTTGAAAATACAAGCAGATAAACCTCAAGCTCATAACTGGAGGTCACAGTTAATCCAACGTCACAGACTGAACATTTTGCCCTCATGTTCAAATAAAAGTGCCTTAAGTGTTTTTTTTACCTTTACACTTAATTATTAACTTTGTGCCAGTCTAATGGTTATCTTAAAACATTAAACATAGCTGCAAATCATGGCATTAGTATAAAAACCCCAATATGCTGCTAAATGATTATTTTATTCCACTGTAGCATGACAAGGACAAAGGAATGCCGTCTACTGATTTCACTGCTGGGCAGACAGGATAATTTTTTTCACCTTCTACTCACCTTTGCTGCTTGCCAGCCCCAGAATTTCCACATCTATGCTTGTTTCCCTGTTTTGGAACTGGAAGGTGATCAGGGATGCCAGTGGGAGCTGTGCAGTCCCCCTTTAGGGTGCAGGATCTGCTGCAGCTGCTGCAAAGGCTGAGAAGGGTCCCCCATTGTGAGGGAGCAGAGGTGCAGGTAGGGGGGTCGGACACCTGCAAGGTCTCTGGGGGTGCGTGGGGCATGCAGCCCTTAGCCATGCCTGCTGAGCTGTCAGCAGGGAAAATCATCAAGTGTGATGTGCTACGCAGCTGGCAGGCGCCATGATTCCTGTTTGTGGTCACACATTTTGGAAACTGGAGAGTGCAACAAAGGTGAATGTTAAGGGTATCTAGGAGGGAATTTCTGAGCTTTGATTTTGAGTCAGTCTGGGGTTTTTTTGTTTTTTTGTTGGTTTTTTTTCAATGCCACATTGTCTGGTTTAAGCTCAAACCAATAGGACAAATCCTATTGGATTTGTCTGATATCCTCTGGCTATCAGAGTTTGAATAAGGGGTGATTGTGACCTTTGCTAGAAGAGGGGACCTTGAGGTTTTCCTTTGCCATAAGTGGGTTTGTATTTTAAGGCTCCCCTGTTGAAAGTTTTTTTTTTTTTTTTTAAATAAAGATTATTGTTAAGGAAGAATGCAACACCATTCTGCCTGCTATTTTACTAACCAATTTCTATGGGAATCTTTCCTTGCTAATCTCTCTTGCAATTTACGGAGAGAGAAAGAAGAAAGCTTGTATTGATCTCAGGTGTTGGTCAATGAGTTTGTGTAAGGAGTCATGTCATGTAGCAGATAAACTAACACTGATCTTTGTAATCAATTGCTCCTTGATTGCTCCCAGGAGATACATGTTTTGATATGAAAAAGGGACTTGTCTTCAGTTCAATTATGGTATGCAAACAAAGTTCAGGATTTTTCTGAAGGAGATTGAAAAGGTGATGGGGCAAGTTCATGGTTTATGTTCACTTCAGAAAAAGTTGATTTTATTTGAAATTACCTACTGCCTATCAGTGCAAACACTTTCCAATATGCTATATTGTAAAGAGCATTGTGCTTTTTCATGCCAGCACACTGCCTATCAATAAAAATAATAATTTTAACAATTAACTGAGTGATTCAACCTAACCATACTTGCTCTGCTTGGTGTGGATGACCAGAAGCTCAAAAATTATGACTTTAAGTACCTGGAGTGAAGGCTTATGCTGTGAAGTTTGGGGCTGGCTGAGTCACACTATTCAACTGCATTTCTTTGAACCATATGATTTGTAAATTATTTTAGTTTGAGATTTCTGTAATACCATAGCTGGAAATAAGTTTCTGGTTCCAGCTGATCACTGTGCTGAAAATGGTTGTTTAATGCAATCCTGCTTTACAGATCCCAACAGGTTACCCAAGCCAACAGATGTAAAAAAGCACATTTCAGTTAATGTCTATTTGAGTTGGAAAATTGCCTGTTTTTGCATTTAAAGAAGAAAGAGAATTCTTACATATAAGGCTAAGAATTTATATAACTGGAACCTAAACATTCTAATGAAATAACTATTGTTAATGCAGATCCAAGTAGAAAAAAAAGAATGTTACTGCACAGGAAAGGTCTCAACAATAAAAAGTAAGTGAAAATAGTTATGCATATCTCTATATACCCTTTCCCAGATGTTATGTTCCTCATTGCACTGCCCTTTGTGTTCTAAGGTTGATGGTGGGGTCTCTTTGAAAGAGTACAGTGGGAAATCAGCATCCTGAGCCCTTTGCCAACAGGAAGAGGGTGTAAAAGTAAATGCTTTCCTCATCTTCATTCTAGGGTCTGCTGGGGGGTAATTTTTATATTTTTTCTTACAGGTTTTTACATCCTATTATTTCTTCATTGCTCTGAAGAGCAGGTCAGTACTCTATATGCTGAGTACTGACCTGTACTCAGGTACTGAGTACTGACCTGTACTCTATATGCTCAGTACTCTATATGCTGAGTTTGGTAGGCGCTATTCTCATACAAAGAATGTTTTTTACAGCTAAGCCAAGCAGCAGTGAAGCCACAGAACTTGGCAGCTGCCCTCTGGAGCAGGTCATCTGAACTGGAATCTATGAAAAATTGGTGAAGGGTAGGCTGATTTATTGCTTAGGTTTTACCGATACTTTGCAAGCTCTAGAAATATTCTGTTTAGCTCCTTTGTTTTTCTTTTGTGCTGTACTTTTGTCCATTCCCCTTGAAGAAGTTGGCATGTGTCCTGTTCTCTCTATTGATAACTGTATCCCTGGATCACGAATTTCCTTATCATTCTTGTTTAATGAAGTTTGGTTATTTTATAGATTCTTTACACATTGCCTCACAGATGGTTGGTTTTCAAGGGATATCAGAAAGAGGCATTTTTGACATGGGCCAGATGTGCCAAGTAAAGGTGACATTGCAAATATAAAACATATGCTAGCAGGAATTTTTTTCTTATTTGTGTACCTGCCAGCTGTTAAATTCCAGACAATCCTTGGGGCAAATGGCAAGTGTCCCTTATTTCCTAAAAGACCTGAAATAAAAAAAAGAAATGTAAACACTGTTTTTTGGCATTGTTGCAAAGGTAAGTGTTCCTATTTTGGAACCAAACCCTGTTTGGTTTCTGTCACCCAAATAGCCTTCTTTATTTAAAACAAAAAAAATTAGAATTTCCTGCATGAACATCTGGAAATACAATTTCTATTACTGTATGCTTCTCTAAACAAACAAAGTATTGTTTGGTAAAGGATGCTGGTAATTGGGCTTCTTTTAAAATTTCTGATAGATAGAATGTCTTCTTTTTTCCTGTTGGAAACTCTCATGTCCAATTTATTCTTTGACCCTTTTCTTTTTCCTTAGTTTTTTGATGATGTGGTTTTGGTTATTTTTCCTTTTCTTCATATTCCACATGCTTCCTGAAGGAAAAGGAAGAGGGTGTTAGGGACATAGAATAATTTGGCATGCTAATAAAAAGTAGGAGCAGGAACTGAGGTCAAATGCCACAGACTTGGAAAAGGCAATAGAGAGTTTTCCCAAGGAATGAGACTTTTAAAATATATGATAAAGATTCCTTTGTTTATGAAAGAACTGTTCATGCAAGACTGCCTCTGTTGCTTACAACATCACTTGTGGAGTTGTACACTACCAGATGCTTATAGCACACATGTTCTTAACCACATGGGTTAATTGTGGCTATAGTGGTTGGGACTTCCCATGAAAAAAGACCAGGTGGTAACACTTCTCAAAACTTTCATCAGCATGAAAGGGGACTGAATGAGAAGAAAAAATAGCTTATCTGGGAAATATGTGCTTGACCAAATACATCATACAACTTTTTCTTTTTTTTGACTGAAATCCAGGAAGAAGTCCCTCTATATGCAAGTCTGAATTCCTCCTTTACCCACTAGTGTTTGCCGTATTTGATGGGAAACAGTCAAGCAAATTATCTGAAAGTATAAATCTAACAGGTATAAATGCTTGTTCGATGAAAGATTTTCCTTTACGTACTGCACAGTCCAAACCTGTTAATTCTCTATCTTCACTTATAGTAATACTCCTTGTATTGCATTAAACTCTCTCCTATAAAGATAGTATCTTGTAATTAGGTTTTTCTACAAAAATCTCACTATGGTTAACTAGATATGAGCCAGCTGTATCATATTTAAGCTTTTTAGGTATTTCAAGTAAATATGAATCTATCATCTTGAACAAAATATGTGAATATTTTATTTGTCTGCTCTCTTTTAAATTAGCTAACTTAGTTTAGAATTGACTGTACAAGGCCAAATATTAGTTATTTCAAGGGCAAGATTAACTTAAGCAAAAATGCTACCACTGAATATATTTATGATCGGTGAATTAAGTCTCTGTCAAAAAAAGCTGATCAGTTCAATTTAGAGGTTTACTACATGTGGAAATAAAAATTTCAAATAAAACCAAAAGATCTCTGGACTTCAGAAAATCTTCAGAGGACATGAAGAAAAGAGTGCATGATCGATGAGACAGAAAGTATGGCACTGTGACAAGTAAGATCAAAGTTAAAATTCTTCCTTCCTTTTTTTTTTTGAGCCTTGCTCCTAAGCCAGGACAAATAAAATGCAATTTCCAAAACGCCAAAAATTGAACATAATAAAAGAGATTACTTGTAACCAATTTGAGATTTGAGTGCAATGGTCAAGAATATAAAGAAAACAAAATATTTATGTTCTTTTCAGAGTTTTCTTCCTAGATTTATTAGTATTAGAACCTTTTTATCCTGCTGTCAGGTTTTGAGTGTACTGAAATAAGTAAAGCTACACTGATCTCAGTACTGGAAGACTCTGAGCACTGCTCTCTTTGACTTGGAAAGTGAAAGGTACAGCCATATTTTTCATAAAGTGTATGCTACTTTCTGAGCATTTATCAACAATGTAAGATAAATTAACTTTCAAAGTATGAGTTTCTCACCAAAATGTGTACACTATTGGTTTAAAAATACTGAAGATAATTTAAACCCTTAAACAACAAGCTATAAATAGATTTTGCAGATGTCATTCATTTTCAATGCTGGCAGTGACACTGTTTCTCTTTTCTTTTTGCATGTCTTTCCTTTCTCTCTCTGTTTTCTTTTCAGAGGCAGTATTTCTTCTGTCATTTTTTATCTTCAGTATGCACCATGCAAAATAGGAGAAAATCTAATTAACCAAGTATTGAAAAAGATTGCTCAAGGGAGAAAAAAAAGAACTCATTACCGCTACAAAAAAATCATCAAGTCACAAAGATTTTGTAAAGCAATAGCAAATATTGCAAAGAAGACATTCAAAACAATGCAACACTGTTCCTCAGTATTCACCTAATGCCAGTCACCTGCATTACCAATCACAATTATCTTAATAGTAGTATTTCTTTTTTATTTTTCATAAATAGTAATTTTTTTTATAAATACTATTGCTTTCAATCATATTACATATTCTACAAAAGTTACATTTTTATATATATTTGAATTTATAGTCTCATTTTTACAGTTTTGAAGAACAGAGAAAGCAGGTCTGATGTCTGGCTTAGCAGATTAGATAACTTGGGACTTGAACCATGTCTTGCTTTCTTAGTTCTTCTGATATATGTATCAACTCCGTTGCTGAAGGCTTAGTGAAATATTTTGCCATAGCAATGAAAGATAGGTTGTTGGTTTTGACCTTCAGATCTATAGCACCAGTAAATATGGCAGAACTGTCACATTTCTTTCTAATTTCTTGTAAACAAATTTTCATAAGTTAGATCTGTGAAAGCTGTTTTTCTTTTTTTTTTAATTTTAGGTATTATTTCAGATCTTTCTTTAAAAAAACCCAGCAGCCAGAATAGGCTTTTTGGAAAAAAAAACAAAAACAAAAACAAAACAGCTCTGTAATTTTTCCAACTTCCTTTCTGTTTTGTTTGTTGTCATACAGGTTTTTTATAACAAGTTAGAAGCAATATTGCTTGTATAAAACCAAACACTTGTAATGAAAGTCACTGGTAAGAGAGAGAGATCTGTACAGTTTTGCAGCCTCTTACCCATCATTGACACAAGCAGATGTTCCAGAGACCAGTACTGGAGTTTCTCCCAGCCCAAAATGGGCTCAAATAAACATTCTAAGACAGGTCTAAAGTGTACAGACTTATTTCTTTCATAATTCTTCCCCTGTCAAGAGTTCATTGTGTAACAAGGTGTCCAAGTTTTTGGACATTTAAGGTCACAGCAAAGCCTGCAAAAACGCCTAAGGCTTTATCCTGCTGCTGGTATTATGGTATGTCTTTGCAACATTTGCAAAGGCTGGGAGGATCAAATAAGTCTAAACATGAGTAAAGTAGATCAAGAAGTAGGAAAAAACCTCTTCAGTAATTTCTACAGAATTTATATGTGTGTCTTTTCTAGGTGGGTATGTTTAAGAGTAAACTGAATTAGTGGCAAAAGTTCTTGGAAAGTGTATCATAAAATCCATGGTTGAAAGATTTCTATCAAGTGTTACAGGATTTAGAAAAAAAAGCTATAAATGAAAATGGTGATTAAGCTTTACTTAACCTCCATGCCTTCCAGCCTTATCCCAGTTTCGGGTGGATTGCTGCCCAGGAGGAAGAAGGGGAAGTTGGTTATTTGGGAGTGATTCAGCTAAAAGCTGAATTCAGGTAAAAGTCTGTTTGGCTATCTGCTGGTGGCAGAGGTACTGTCAGATGCCTGCTGAGGGCACTGAATTGTCAGTGCAGACACAGGCCTGGCAGGGCTGGGGTGGGCAGAGCAAGTCCAGTGCTCCCTGGGAATCTGGCATTTGCCACCAGTTCTTTTCCATGGTGTACCTGCTCACATTTCTGCTCAGGAGATCATGCTAAAATGGGAGCCTGCATACAGTTTATCACTTAGTCCAAATAAATGAGTCATATCCCTAGGTTCTGTGTGCTCTCTTCTTTATCTTGCTTTGGATCCGTCCTTGAAGCATTCCCAATTTCCCAAAAAGCCCTTAGGAAAACCTGGTGAAAACAGATCCCCTTGGCTTTGCCTCAAGACAGAAACAGTGAGTTGCAGTCTTAGCTGGTGAAAACAACCCTTTTTTTTTTTTTAAACCCAGGGCTTTACTTTTAGAAAGTGCCTTTGTTGTCTCTTCTCCATCTTCTGAGTCTGCAAAGGGTCTCTTACATTTATTTTCCTCTTTTCCAAACCGGGCATTTTTCTGTTCAAGCAAATCATAACCCAGCTGAGTTGAAAGAAAAAGCAATTTATAGGTTTGAAAGTGTAATTCTCTCCAGTCTCTCAGGCACTCGCAAAACAGCCGGGAGGTACATTGGGACGTGGTGGAATAGAAAATGCTCTAATAAATTTAGTTGTGATTACTAAAAAGAAATCCTGTGCTTATGCCTGCAGAGGCATTTTGTTTTCAGAGACAGTTCTTTATTTAAAAAAAAAAGGAGACATTTTCTTTGTCTGAAAGAATAGGATTTGCCCAAGTAAGAGGATTTGCTAAAGACTATGTTAATTTATTTGTTTTCACTCAGTGGTGTCATTGTATTGCCTGCCATATTTGCATACCTTTCAGGGGATTTTGCACAAATTAAAGTGGAGCTATGTGCATGTTTTTATTTTGGAAGTTCTGGGAATGAGAACACTGTATAAATGGGAATTCATTAGAATACAAGTGGATATTGTTATTATATTCTGTAGTATGAACTCAGCGAACTGGTGCTGCCCACCTGTAATCCTTCTCAGTTAAGGCTGAGACTGCAGAATGAACAGGAACTGGACTGAGCATATCATTAAAAATGAGTTGGGTTAGGGATTTGTGGCCCTGCTTCATTACACTCATTCAAAACCAAACTACTTCCCCCCTCAAATCTTTATGCAGAAACCCATGAAATGTAGAAATAAAAGCAAGGTTCTAACTCTTAATCTTTTGTGTAGGAAATGCTGTAAATGTAGCTCTAACTCTGCAGGACTCTGCCCCTGGAGTAATTTTTGAGTTCAGGGAACTGTAGAAGTTTCCCAGCAGTAAGGTGAGGCGCTTTGGCCATATGGGGGCTGGGGTATACTCAGAGATGTTCAGTCTTGAGTGTTTTACTTCTGTTTTTTTTTTTTTATTCAGGAGAAAATGTGCTCTCTCTGGCATGATTGTTTTCTCTAAGTATCCAGGATATTGAGGAGAAATTCACGGTAGGAACTCTGAATACTTTCAATGTACCCCTGGAGTTACCTGAAGCTTTCCAGCAACTGAGGAAAAGCCAGGATACACCAGAGAGGTAATGAGAAGTTCATGTTTTTTTTTTTTTTGTTCTCCCATCTTGTACTGCATGCCCAGTGGATCACCTCCATGTCTGAATATAATTTTTAAATTTCTGTTTACCTGTTGTAATAAGTTATACGTTCCAACCTCTTCCAGGTCAAGAAAGATATTTGGCTTCTGATCATTACCTCAAATTTCTGCAAAACAAGGTGCCATATAAACTACAGCATAAACAGAAAGGAGAAAAGGAGTCCCACAGCACTGAGAAATACCTGTTAAATATGTGTAATTTTTCAGGGTTTGTTATTTTGTTTTTTGTTTTTTGGGGGGGGGTGTTGTATCTTTTCAGGTTTTTTGTGGGTTGGTTTAGGAGGCTTTTTGTTTGTGTTTTTGATGGTGGATTTTTGTCATTGATTTTAGGGTTTTTTTTTAAACTTTTGCCTCTGTAACTTGGTGTCTGGCAGTGACTATAGTTCATATGATGCCTTTAGTTCATGCAAAATCCAGACCAATGAGCAGCGCTGAAACTCTTATTCCAATTTAAGACCACTATTGGTTGCTACTTTCTACCAGTGGCAGAAGTAATTTTCTGTGCACAGGAACACATGAAATTTCTTCTATCGGGTTTCTTTATTTCTTCTGTCTGTCTGAAAGAAGCATGATGCTAGGGAGGAGGTGATGCCTCATCTCACTGCAGCCTCAAGAGCTGTCCACTTGTGGATCCACAGCCAGCAGCAGCCCGTACCCCAGCCTCTGGATCTCTGCTTCCATAAGGCATTGCAGTCACTGAGGGCTTGACTCACATGCTGTGGATATGAATGCCATCTTCCTTGAGTGTATGGGAGGGGAATGGCTATCCTTCTGGAATTATATGGACTTAAAAGCTGTGACAAAATAACTTTTGAGTATGGAAGACAAACCATGGTGACTCACCTGGTCCTGTTCTGTTTTCAGTTAATTGTCATGAATTTCTAATTTCTGGTCATAAATGCTAATTTCTATCATAGATAACATGAAAACAAGGTATCAGTGAGTCAGAGAGGAGATAAAATTCTTTCTGAATTTACAAGGGTTTATTATCTTCCTGCTATTAGTCACTATGGTTTTTTGGTGTCTTAATATGGAGTCATTGGTCTGTTCTGACACTGCTATTTTGATTTGATTACCATTTTGAGCAGAAGATTAATTTAATATATAGAAAGCTCTGTCTGTCATGTTGTGGCTAATAGCAGAGCTGCCTTTGTGTTATGAGTGGCCATACAATCGGTAGACAGAAGTATCCTTAACTGAGGTTATATTTTGAATACAAATAGGGAGAAAAAAAATCTGCCATCTGGTGAGCAGACATTTGCCCTATCCCTAACTGACTGTTAGGGAATGGATTTGGATTGGAATATTTTAATTCTGTACATTCCAATCAGTCTTCAGTCTGGTCATATGAGGTGTAGCACAGGCGAGAAAGCTGGACCATCTTCCCACACCAGACAAAGAAATACCATTGAAGCAGAAAATTATATTTCTAGAAACCTAATTTTCTAGGTAAGAATTTACCTAGTTGTTAAACAATGAAGTGGCAGTAAATATGACATTAGTTTATTCTTTTAAATACAAAGAGGCTTAACTACCCTTCTCTATATAAATCAGGGGCAATCTTTTGGTATGTAACTGCTTGGGATGGAGGAGGTTGAAACCCTCCCAAACTCAAAATCAGACTAAAGTACTTTCTCATGGCTGTTTCATTTCATGTGTAGGTGCTTATCGTATCCAGGTCAAAACACTGCAGCCCATTTTCTGACTTGCCTCCCTCCTCTCCCTAATACACTCCTATATTTCTGTGTTATCAAAGCACTCTGCAGTGAGGAAACTCTTCCACAGATGAGGTCCTGTGCATATACAAGGAGAGACCTAGGGGTGTGAAGGAATGGGATCAGAGAGTGTAAGAATGCTGAGATAGTATCTCCATCCTCAGAGGAGCTTTATTCCCAATGTACATTAAAGGGCAGAAAATATTTATGGTTTTGTTGATCCCTGAGAAAAATCTGGCATGGTAATGCTGTAAAAGCTTTTTAAAGTGGCAATAAATAATAATTATTTGAAATAAGCCTTGGAGTCATAAAAATCTCTCCTTGGCCACCTGAAAGCTTCTTTATTACCATTATTTCAGTATAAATAGTAGTGCTTTTCTTAGACCAAAATTTATCATACAAATGAGTGCTTTGATCCAAGTCCCCTTATTTTCCTAAAGGGTAATGAGTGATACATTATTTATTGTAAGACTCAGGTTAATCCCAGTTTCTAAAGAGAAGTTTAGGTCAATCTCCAATTTTTAGCTGCAGATGTTTATAAGTACAAGGAAACACTGGTGCAATCAATGACAGAATGTGTATCAGGTTTTTTAAATCAGACTTTTTTTTTTTAGAAGGTAAGTAGAGACTGTGAAACACTTCAAAGCAGAACAGAGTTGTCCATTAAAGGACAGGGTATCTGTTCCTCTGTAGCAGAATGATTGATACTGAATAGTGTGGAAAACAGCTACCAGAGAGCAAAGCCCTTCAAGGCTTAAAGCTTTGATAAGCAGGAGCAAACTGTAACTCTTTTATGTACATATACACTGCAGCACACTCCAGCCTCAGAAGCACCATCACTGTCAAGATTTTTATCAATATTTATCAAAATACCTCTCTCTATATGTATTTAGATGTGGCAGCATCAGGTCACAGCTACTCCTGTAGTTGGTCAACAACTGTATAAAAGGGTGTGTGTATGAGAGCAAGTATTACAGTGAGCTGGTGGGTGTTTCTAGTTGGGTAGAGCATGAGGGCTTGTTGTGATCTGACTGGTGGGAGGTGCCTCTACACCCTTTTCCCCCATCTTTGTTAACCTCCTCCTAGGCCTGAGATTACTTCTGGACAAAAGTATCACCCTTACCTTTACCGCAAGTTGCCATTGCGGTGGCTTAACTTAAAGTCCAAATTTCACGCCAAATTTGGGGGGGTGAGACTCAGTGGCGGTCACAGATGCCCTCTGTCCCATAATTTGGGGTGATCTTTGTTTCACTGGTGCTGTGCACACAAGCAGTTGCTTCTTTACACAGTTTGCCATGGGGGAATTTTTGTAAGGGTGCATTACACAGTTTCTACTAACCAGATCTCTGCCAGGCCTACAGTTAGTGCCATCCTGTTGCTCCATTCTGTGCTTGTCTTATTGCAAAGTTCTTCTGGCCTTAAGAGAGTTTGAGATGGGCAGCTGCGCTCTTTAAATCCTAGCAGGACTGTGTCTCCATGTTGAGAGAAAAGGTGACAGCAAACTTTGAGTCATATGCTGGCTGCCAGCACAAACACTTTCAGCATTCAGTTTTCAGATCTCCTGTTTTCTTTTGGCACCTCAGTGCATGAAAATCTTCCAGGAGCTTCTCAGTCCTTAAGATCATTTTCCCTAGGAACATTCCTGACAAATGAAATCCCCGGCATGTTGCCTGTCCATGTGACTGTCAGTCAGTATGGGGAAAGAGAGTGAAACACATGCTAAATTGCACCATAATTTTCCAGGCAAAGCTAAATGTTCTAATGTCTTTTTTTCCCAAAATATTTATGTATGCATTACAGCATTCACAGAACTGCAAAGCATCAGCTGTTGGCCAACTGAATGTATCATATTACTACCCACATCACACTTCAAAATGACAGCTTTAGCCACCAGTATGAAGTTTGACTACTTTAGACTTCTGTTAAGAAACAGAAAAATTGTTAGTAGAAAAACTGTTATTCATCCCAGAATGGACATACCTGGAATAGAACACAGAACCCATTCTTTGCCCTTGAAACCAAAATGTTTTGACTGTACCTATATCTTTGAAGCATTAAAAACAGAAGGGCTGTATCCAGATAACCTAGTGGAAATGGTCCCTGACCCATCAGAAACCCCAGATTGTCTTCCAGTGGTTATGCAGTGATTTTGTACCAAGATGCTGACATTAATGAACTTGCCCATTTAGATGTAAGAGCTGTATGCCTCTGAAAATTCAGTTTTCTAGGTGAATACAGCCTGAGAATCATATCTGAGTATAAAAGCACTTGCGTGCTGTCATGTGAGAGTGACTGCTGTGGTCTGTACATTTTTTTTCTGGTTCAACTGCTCCCACAAAGGACAGAATAGTTTCCCAGGCTCTTTTCTGGTTGCCAGATCCTGCTGGCTAGCCTACTACAACAGGCATTATTGTCTTTCTCTACAGTCCTTTAGACAATGATTGGGTAGAGGGACTCTCAACCCATTTCTCAGAGCATTTTTGGGGTTCTTGGTAGCTTCTGTGATCTTGGTCTTGCAGGACTGCAGCACCTCAAACTACAAAAGCTTGGCCAAGACGGCATCTTGAATGAATTTAACACCCACTACTGGCTCCTGAGCTCTGATGCATTGAAGCTGTGACTTGCCAGCACATCAGTAGGACAGAGATGATCAGTTTATTGTGTGCTACTGAGATGCTTCTCCATCCACACACCTTTAGACAGCTTCTCTTTCAACTTCTGTGGCTCTTTTCTAATTGTTGGATGTTCATACTGGATGATCTGGAAGACAAACTGCAGGCTTCCTTCCCAGCTGGCAACATCTGGGAGACATTCTATTCTGAATATCCGGGAATTCAGCTATCTAAGTCTAGACAGATGAATTTCAGGATGTGTGCTTACCTCTGCTTTCTGGGGATCCAGCTCAGTGATGTACAACCACAACGAAGAGTACCTGGTCTCTTTAGCCCTCCCTGCTACCTTCCTTTCTGCTCACCAAGAGCAGCACCACATTTCTTGGATCTCAGAATTGTCTTCAAATGAGCCCCTGTCCAGGGCTGACCTGAACTTCAGTTTCCTTTTGCCTAGTGGCTTTAAAACACAGATGCTGCTCCATACCTTCGAGTAGCTACACCTTCAGCCTTTTCTAACTTGACTATTGCAACCTCCTCTCTTCTTGCGTCCCACATTGCTCACATTTATCTATAACATTGCTAGCTCCCTGCTTTCCCAGTTAAGAACTTTGGCCCTATCTTCCCTCTCCATGTGCCATTCTTCTGTGTTCATCCTTTGTCCATTCTTTTTTTGCCCATCACACCTCACAAGCATCTTGTTTTTGCTAGGAGATCATTATTGGCTCTGTTTTATCTGCTAAATGAACAGTGCCAGGGTGAAGGCAGAGGGACAGAATGAGGCTGCCTACACTGTTAAACTGTTCAAAATTCCCAAGCCATGGTGCATAAGCAGTCTTCCATGTAACTCCTGGAATAGTTTGAGAATTAATATAGGAAAAACTATTAATTCTGGGCAGTTTGGACATGGCCATCCCATTTCCAGGACAAGTTTACCATTCCAGGGTGGATATGGTAATACTGTGCCACCTGGTTTCAGGACCAGAAAAAGGGCTCAGGACATCTGTGGAGTGCTTCAGGGTTCTGAAGGTCTTAAAGAGTGGTAGATTTCTGCTGCAGAAACCTGAAGTGTATAGTAAGAAGTAATTGAGATGTGTAATAAAAATTGTCATTGTAACATGTTTTCTCTTGGGACTCCCACTGTGTTACTTAATTACTTCTGCTTAATATCCCTGCTCTAAACAAACTCTTGGTTCCCCCAAGATTATTTCAGTCACCTTTGCCAAAGTTTAATGGTCCAGGCAGTGATTATACTTTTGTTATTTAGTAATTACTCTGTAAAGAAACCAAGTCTCCAAACTTTAAAAATGCATACACATCTGCCTACAAGTTACCTTTTCATGAATAAAGGAAGAATACTTTTCCAAAAGATTTACCAGTGACTCGAAATCATACTGCTGTTTTAATCTCTTCTCAGAGAGCCTCAGAATTGCCTTTTACATGTGCAATTTAATTCATATATTTCACACAGATGCTTCATTTTTGCCTATAAAGTATTATTGAATTAAAATTTTGCCTATGAAAGAATGGGTAGATAACTAAGCCTCATGAGAACAAGCCTCCAGAGTGAAAACTTCAAAACCATATTAATATGTAGGAAGGCATCTGAGTGGCAAATTTTGTTACAACTAATTATGGAGTTCAGCCATGTCTCTCTTGGTCATCACTGATTTGCATTAAAAATGTCTTTACAAACACTTAAGTGTCAGACACTGCAGAGACCACAGAAATGTAAATACCTAGTGTTTTCCAGAGGGCCTTTGGTTTCAGAGAGATGCAAATGATTGGGTAAAGCTGTCCTTTGGTGGCTAAGGTATTGAGTCATTTACTGCTAAGGACATAACACTGGGCTGGGATTCAGGAAACTTGGATTTATTTCCAAATCTGTGTCGGCCTGATGGATCACTCTGGCCAGTCACTCCACCTTCTGTGCTTTATTTTCTCCTCTAGAAAAGCAAGGCTGACCCTGAAACCTATTGGTGAGAAGTGAAATATATAATAAATGGCCATTTTTATTACTACTCAGAATATATTGCATAATCCTTTTTATTTTTAATATTTTTGGGATAGATGAGGAATTTTGTTTCTCTTTCACAAAGTAAATGTGATGCCATAATAAGATCTAGTTTTCTCCTGTTCCTTTTTCTGCTTTAAACAAAGCCTGTGCCTTTTAAGACAAGCCTATGGAATCAATCCTTCATTAGCATGGGTTATTTTATGTATGAAAATTTGTAACAATTACTATTTTATTACAGATTTCATTTACTTGTTGGTACTTTTCCACTCTCTTCAGTCATCTACCTTAGAAGTAGTACTTATATCTGAAGACTGCTTACTGTATTCAAAAAGAAAGTACTTATACTATCTATCACACTAATTAAGCTACAGAAGTAAAGTTAGAAGGTTATTGATCACTGAAAATGAGTTACACTTCTATGGAGAGGAAGGGTGAGGTGAATCTGGGAAGTCTGTTACAGTCTGGGCTCTCTGTATGGTCCATCTTTCTCTTCCTTCTGAGGCTGCAGAAGTGGAAGACAAACTGAGCTCTGGATTGTTACTGCTGATCTGAGTTGTTCAAACAATGTGGCAGATATTGTCACCTTCTCATCTACTCACAGCATCATAGGGCTGTTTTCCTTGGAAAAGACCCTTAAAATCATCAGTTACAACCACTGACCCAGCAATGACAAGTCCAGCACTGAGCCATCTCCCTAAGTTCCACACCTACACATCTTTTAAATACCTCCAGAGATGATGATTCAGCCCCTTCCCTGAGCAGCCTGTTTCAATGCCTGACAACCCTTTTGGTGAAGTAATTCTTCCTAATATCCAATCTAAACCTCCTCCAGTGCAACCTGGAGGAAAGGGACTCTGTCAACCAGTTTCCTGCACAGGCCAAAGTGTGCCCTACGGAAGTAACAGTTCTGCTAACTCTTCTAACTTTTCCAAGAATCTCTTACCATTTCATGGTAGCTGTGCCCAAGACAGCCTCCAAATGTCCCACCACCTGCCAGTCCTTCTCTGTCACAAGCAACAGATCCGTTGGGACACCTTCCCTAGTTGTGTCCCTCACCAGCTGTCTCAGGATATTGTCTTTCACACACTCCAGGAATGCCCTAGACTGTTTCCTCTCTGCGTGCTATTTCCAGATCTAGTAAATTACCCATGAGAAAAAGGACTGGCAATTGTGAGACTTATTGCAGCTTCTTAGAGAGCATTTTATCTGCCTGTTCACCTGGTTGGCAGGTCTATAACAGACTCTTAACATGACATCTGCCTTATTAACCTTCCTCTTCTGAACTTCATCATCCTCATCATAAAGCTCTAGCTTTCTAACATACAGGGCTAACCCACCGCTTCTTCTTTGCACATTGCTTCTGGAGTGTTCATAGTCATTCATTGCAGAACCCTTAGGGTCTGGATCCTTCAGAGAATCTGTCCCAAAGCCTGAAGGGCAACTTTTAAGGTGGAATGGATCTGCTGATCTCTTGTGATTACTCACAGACGGGAACTGAAAGAGAGGAGAGAATATATTTTTCATGTCCTGGTTCTAACCCATAAAAACTTTGAGGCTCAGGAGAGGAATGTCTCTCATCCAAAAGGCACAAGTTGAAAGTTTTTTGTAGTTTCGAAATGCATTTTTTCTCTCCCACTTAGGATCTTTTCCCTTTATTGTCATCACCTTACCCTAGAATGTTTTCTTTCTTAGCCAGCAGCAAATCCTTATGGCTTAGGCAGTGGAATGATTGATGGAATTTTTCAGAGAAATGTGAGAAGTGCAGGCACTTCTCTGTTCCCTATGTTTTTCTGTTATCCAGATTAGTGTAGGTGCTGCACTGCTCTGAGATATACAGCTGAATTTGCCATGGGAAAATCCACAGCCACATTTTGGCTTTGTGTGCTGAAATACAAGTTGCTGGAGTGCAGATTTTGGTGTGTGTTACAGTGGTGTAGGTGTTGCAGAGACTCAGCTCTTTTTGTCACCTGTCTCTTCTCTGACAGCTGTGTAACATCATACAAAACCTTTCCTTTCCTGTGCCAGGCTGAGTGCATAGGTGAGTGAAGCTTGTTTGGTGCCATGCAGGGCTACAGAGGGATCAGCAGAGCCTTGGAACTTCATGGTTGTTTCCCTTGCATGTGATGTCTGGTTTTGAGTCAGGACTCTTCTGAGAGAGAAGGATAGGAGTTCAAATATGTTTCCTTGTACCTCCCGTCTCCTCCTGGCTGTGTCTAAGTAGCTGTGGATTCATCCTTGCCAGCTGAGAAGGCAATGTCTATGTCCTTCCAGGAATGAACTCACAACTCCTGAATCCTCAGGGCACTCACATAAGTATTTATATCTTCCAGTAGTTCCTTTACATCCAGGCAATGGCTTAAATGATCTGCTATCTATTTAAAGTTTCATAATAGTAGTAAGTTGCAATTACTCAGGAAAAAAACAAACAAATAAACAAATAAACAAACAAACAAAAAGGACTTTGGAACTCCTTAATAATTTGTGGAAGTCATGTGGTTAGTTGGAAATGTTGGTTATGTTGTGGTTTTTGAGAGAACAAATAATATGGTAGATAAGGAGTAAAGTCTCCTCCCATGGAGGAAATCTGAAGAAAGAAATCTTGGATACTACTGATCCAAGACTGGCTGCCTGGTCTCATTGTGAAGGCACAGATACAAGCTGCAGCATGACAGAAGAGAGTGCATTTACCTCAGGTGCTGGCTTCAGGACATTGGCTATTTCCCATAAGAGATTGATCCAGATTTTTCTCAAGATCTGCACGTGAGGGGTTCATGTGAGAGAGCTCCATTTCAGTTGGAATAAGCACCACAGGAAATCTTGTAACCCCCTAACAACATACTGCAAGTGACTAAGAAAAACCAAACCAAACCAAAGCCACGTGAAAAACCAAACTGATATGAAAAAATGTATTTGAAAATTCCGTATTTAACTATGTTTTTGTGATATCTAGCTACTTGTTGTCTTCCTCTCTTTAACCTTGTTAACATAGCTATCAAAAGACACTGAAGACCCTATTGATTGCTCCTTCTAACACAGTTGTCCATGAAAACAAGACAATCAAGCAGCCTTTAACTCAAACCACTCAAGTTCAAATGAGATGTCTATTGCAGCATATGAGAAAAAAAATAAAAAATAGAAAATTGAAGTCTCCCTTGACTAATATTTTTACTCTAACAGCTCTGGAAAATTCTACAGGGAGGTATATGTTTCCATAGCATGGCAAAGTCATCAGGCAGTACATATTAGAGCAAATGAAGCATGTTTCAGTGAGTCAGAAGCCAGTTGACAAGAAATAAATTCAGTCTGAGGCTAAAAAAAAGGTTTGGCTCTGTTATTGGAGAGTGAAGCTTATTATCATTATCATTTTATCTAAGACCTTTTAAGAACTCAATATATTGTGAGTCACTTTCCCTATTTTGTGTTATTTTCCATTTTCATAGTACCTCCCTTCCTGATATTGGCAAAGCAAGTTCCTAAGTACTGTGAGAAAGGCTGTGCTCTAATGATAACACTGATGATGTTTTCAGAGTTGGAAGCTTAATGAGGAAACTTGTTATGTAGATTCAGAAGGATCAGATAAGCTTCTACTTCAATGGGATCAAAAGTGGAGTCACATTTTAAGAAAGCATTCAATATGTGTTTTCAGATTTTTGAATCTATTTTAGGCACACATGAAGAGAGATTCGGCTGAGATGAATCATGCTGGGGAGCTCTGCCAGTCTACATCTGCTTAATACCTGCTGCTGCAAAGTTCTCCCAGTGCTCTTTAGATAATAATTCAGCTCACAAAAAAAAACTTGGGACTAACTCAGTGGAATGGCTTAAATGATAATATATATATAAAGGTGACTTGTAATGTCTGCATACAAATCTGTTTCTTACATGGTGTGAAATAGTTAGAGGGTATAAAGGCAAACAAGAGAGGTAAAAGGGATGCATTGCCTAGAAACATATTTGAGAAATAAAATTATTGGGATTTTGTAGAATTCCCAATTCAGGACTTATGTAATCAAGAATGACATGTTTAATCAAGTAGTGATGGGTATACCTAATGAAGAGGGACTTCAATACTATCTAACAATTTTGGTATAGCTTTTACTTTATGATAGTCAACATGACATGAACAATGCACCACATTCTACTTCCTTTATTTTTCTGCTTTGGTTGCTATTTTTGGGGTTTTTTTTTCTTCTTCTTTTTTTTCCCCATTACATATAAGTGACTGTTTCAGCAGTTTTAAAATCAGAACAGGTAGCATTTGCCTGCAACAAAGATTATAGATTTTCCCCTTTAGTGCTTTAGACTGAATACTTTAAATTCTTCTAGCCATTAATTTCCTCCGTTAATGGGCGTTGCAGCAGATGGACAAGTCTATTATTTAGTGAATATGTTTGATTAGAAGGTATCATTTTCTTAACACTCATGATGTCTGCTTTCAATACAACATATATATCCTTAAGTCTTTCAGGATATACGCCAGACTTCCTGCTTTTTGTGGTAGCCTATTTGTTTGCATAGTAATCTAGTTTATGAGGGAAACACAGGAATCCAGGGTTGATAACAAGATGGGTGACCTGATTTATTGGAGTGTTCTGACTATTTGCATCTGTGTAGGCTTTCCATGGGCAGCAAATCCAAAACTCTACATAGTCCATGAAGTTTGGCTGCATACCCCTGAGCCAAAGAAGGTACTCTTTAATTCTGGCAGTCTGTGATAACTCTGTAATTGTATGTATTAATAATAAAGTTTGCTTTTATAATAAGCTCTGCTTCATGAGCTGTTATTTTTGACTGCAAAGAGTTGTGATAATTCTATGGGGCTTTCACTGTAATTTTATCAATTGCAGTTTCCCAAGGCTAGCAGATGTTTTGATGCCATATCTTACCTGTGAACACACTTTATATTGGTTCCTGCTTTCATTCAGGGTTTCACATTCCAGTGCTTTTACTGAAACAAAGTTCACGTATACTATTGTGTTGCAGTTGTACCCCGTAAATTTTCACCTTGCTGACACACCAGAAGAAAACACACAGAAAGGAAATTGAAACTGTTCTCTTTTTAACAGTGGCTATGGAATTCTTCCTTCTTTCTGAAAGTACTTTGTGGCCACCTCATGAAAGGTACTATCTGTGTGACAATAGGCAGTAAGGTATATAAGAAACATTTCAAACATGCTTTGAAATTCTTGAGACATTTTACAAGCAGTTGTGCACCCAGTTTTTCAGAGTGTTAAAGACAGAGGGAAGCATAATAATCCTTTGTAATTCTCTTGTAACAAATGCAATGTTCTGCACATTATCAAAAATATGCCGAAGACTAAGAACAGAATAAACCTAAAGAGAGGGATCAGAGAGGGGGCATGGGCATGTACCTCAAGTGGCTTTTGAAGCTCTTTGTTTGGAGCTCTTGGAGAGGAGGGGGCGTTTGAGGCAGGGCTGGGGATAGGGTTGTAGGTGCTTGGAAAAGCAGGGAGCTTTTCCAAGGCAGAATTTGTGGTGATTATTCACAATAAGAAGGAACCTGCAGTTTGCAGCCCCTTCACATGCTGCTTTCTGTCACACCCATGCCCTTTCCAGCCATAACAAATCCACCCTGTGACCATCCCAGCACCTCCTACTGTGTTTTGCCCTGCTATATTTTATAGTATTGTAATTTTTTCCTCTCCACTAATGGACTCTATCTGCTGGTTTTATATTGGACAGAACCTAAAGTGAAATGCAGGGTGATTTAAATCAAAGCAAACTTCCCTGATGCTCAGGAAGGTGTGCTTGGAGCCCAGAGCCAGTGGAGCTGGTTTTATTTATCTTTTTGAAATAATCGAGAAGCTAATCACACAGAAAAGCACATGTGCAGCTGCCTTACTGCCAAAGACATTCAGGAGGTTGAGAAGACATTCAATATAGGAATGTATCTTCTCTTGTGGAACTGCCGGAGTTATTTCCATAAATACATAAATCTACCATAATGGTAAAACAACACCTTGGGGAAATGACAGTACACATACATTAGTCCTGCTAACTTGACTGTGCATGTCTAAGGGGAGTAGCTAAGGAATACAACCCAGTCAGTGGAAGATCAGAGGTATTGGTATGAATCAATATTTTTTTATAATGTAAAGCCATCATTGCATTTTACTGTTAATGAAACATGTGCAGATATGTTTGATAGAGTAACAGAAACCCAAATTTTAATTTATACCCATTTTAAAAATTGCCATATACTTCTTGTGTTTTTCTCATTTTATTGCTGTGCCCTACTTTTGTCTTTTTATCACTTAGATTTATTATTATTCTACACCCACTGTAATCTAAAAAGAGACAAAAATATGAATCTATGCAAAAATTATCTCCTTTTGTATTTTTCTACCAGAAAAGCTGGCAATAACTGCAAGAATATTCATAAATTTTGTAACTTCTTTTGTAACCTAAAGTGTCATCCAAAATTGTTTATTTTCAGAAGCATGAGGGATTTGGAGAAAAATTCTGTTATTTTCTTCTCTCAAATGTAAGAAATTGAAAAGTGAAACAGAAAAAATGGTTGTTTTTGTTCAGTATAAAAATTAACAGTTGCAAGTGTCTTAACTACCTGGCAATGCATATTGCTTTAATCTAGAAATAATTAAAATGTAGAAGTACTTTTATCAATTTCAATAAAAATAACATTTTTTAAACAAACAAGTTTTTTAAAGTAACACATATGTATTACTGTAGGCAGGAAATGACAGGGACCTGGGCCATATATGTAGTTCTGTTATTCGCAGGTGAAGATTAAGTTTTATTGCAATGTCTCCACATGAAAAAACAGGAATATCAAATATACACATAGTTTGAAGAGCTTCAAGATTACAAATAGCAGTGCATAAATGATTAAAGTATGTTGATATTACAATGCGTCTTACAATGTGTGTTCTAAGGTGGGAACAAACAGTGAAATTCTCCTTCCATATTTCATTTGTTAAAACCAGATCTAACAGTGGACCAATATTTTGAAAAGACAGGTCTGATCTAGAAGCTCAAATTTTTAGTTAATGTGTTATTAGTTGCACAAGGCGCTTTGAGATATCTACTTTCCTTCTGACCCAGTGTGAAAACTGGCACATAGTCCTAATTTTTCATTCTCACAGAAAGCTAAGTTTGTAAGGTGAATCACCTGATTGAGGAGCAAGTAACTGTTTATTAGAGACTGTGAATGTTTCTTGAGACAGAGCTGGGTGCTTCATATTAATTGAAATGCATTTACCCATGAAAGTATCTATGGTCCTTCTGCCTGTCAGAATGGACTGGAAAATACCTTTTCCCTTTCCAAGCTCAATAAGGTTCCATGGGAAGTGTTAGAAACTTCCTGTAATTTCAGTTTTCTCCAGTGGGAAGGATTTGCTGAACCTGGTGAAAAGAGAAACTCAGAAACCACCACAGCAACGCGTTATGATGATGAACAAACATGACACCAAGTTGTCTGTATCTAAACAGAGGTGAGGTAGTACAGAAACATGCACCAAAGATGGTAATGGACAGTACAGGAGAAATTAAAATTGAAAAAAAAAAAAAGAAAAAAATCCAGCTGCTTTTTATTAAGTCAAAAAACCCCTACCTATAGTAGTTGAAGCTTTCCTATGCAGATTGGGACTGACTGGTTGTTTTGTAGATTTCTTTCTGACTGGAGTAGGTGCCTTCAGATTTAAGTCTTCCCTTTGTTTTTGCTCACAACACAGGAAATGACTGGTATGTTCAGAGGCAAAATAACAATAGTCATTAAAATGGTGAAAAAAATAGAACTGTGCTCTAAAAATATCGTTAATGGATGTGAATGAGCTCTTTATCACAGAGACCAGATTTTTCTAGCACATTGTTTGTACAAACACTTCTGTATGAAGTTAAATGCCTGACTTGCATTGCTTTTTCATTGCACTTTTTAAGATAACAAATTGGAAAAATAAAGGGAAATTTTGAAATATGTCATTTTCAAATTTTTCAAATGTATAGCAGGGTTCTACTGCCCATAATGAAATTGAATGTCCAAATAAAGGTAGGAAGAAATTAAAGATTGTTACTCTATCTCCTAAAGACATGAAATTAAACTGCTGTTTTACTAAAGTTTAGGCCTTTACACTGAGAAAATAAAAAGGGCTGTTTTGTTTCAACTCAGTTCCAAAAACTTTGAATTAGTTAGCTAATTGGAAATGCTTAAATTAAATGGTATTTCCTAACAATTCCCAGGGTGTAGTTTGGGAGTGCATTCTTCCCTGTGAGCTGAACTGCTCAGGGGACTATACAGCCCAGAACATAATGAATTCCCCCCCTGAATAATGATGTGCTATATGCTCTGAGATGAGCATAAAAATGGAGAGAGTTTGATGGGGTGGGTTGCACTTCAACTCCTGAAAACCATTGCAATTTAACATACTCAAAATTAAATCCTGTGCATCTGCCCTTGACTGAATTGGAAGGTTCCTTTTGCTCAGCATTTTTGAAATGAAAATTTTCAGCATATTTGAAACAAAAATATTGGAATTTTTTATTGTATGCAAATATTTGATATTCTAGATCCTGTCTATGCAAAAAACAAGTGCTGAAATATAGATCTCCTGGACTAGAAATTTGAAATTTGGTTGATGTTAGGTTGGCAAGTAGTCTGAGATATAGTGATCCTAAAGGGAGAGCAAAATGTCTGCTGAAATATGTGTTTATTTATACTCCTCACTATTGTACAGGGCAAAGGAGTCTATATTCCTCTGGAAAAGGCATTGCTAGCTAAATGATAGGGCTAAATGAGCATTTCTTTAGGCCCATCCACAGAAAGGCAAAAAAGTCAAGTTCTCAGTATCAACAATTAGACTGGCAATAAATATTCCCTGTCATATCAAGGACTTCCCTCAGATCTCTCCTTTGGGTCAACTCTGAGTGGACAAAGTCATTTCAGAGATGAAAAATTGGAGCCAGCATCTGAATTAAGTGACTTGGTGACTCCAGTTGGCAACAGTCACTGCTAAACTGTGCACTTGCCTTTTTAGAAGACCATAGGAAGTGCATTTCAGTATGTTCTGTGTAACCACATAGTGCAATAGAGATGAACTCTACTGAGCACTCACTAAATGTTGAAACAAGCAGAGCCAACGAATGCTGAGTATTGACAGAGTCACAGGCACTACAGGAACCAAGATTATGGCAAACATTTTCTTGCTTCTATAAACTGGAACAATTAAACTGTCAGAAAAATTATCCTTGTTTAAATTGTTCTCAGTAGCACCACTGTATGTTTCAGTAACTTGATTTGTGTTCCATATAACCAAGAAGGAGAGTTCTGATTTATGTGTTGAAAACATATTAATAAAATGGTGCTTTTTCTGCAAACTTAGCTGCTTCCAATGCATTGCCAGCTTCTACAGTCTCAAATTATGCACTGAGCACAAGACCATAATTTCAATGAGGTTATGATAAATTATAGCAGTTTAGTACTTTGATCCTCTATATTCCATAATCAGAGAAAAAACCCACAGATTTATGGAATTATTTTCTTTTACATCTCCTCAATTTCTCATTGCTGAATTTGTGAGTAATTGACTCATAAACCAGTCTGAATTAAATTAAATTAAGTGTAATTACTGAGTCTTAGCTCTACATCTGCAGCTCAGAGATTGCTTTAAGGGAACATTTTACTGGTTTTTTTTCAGTGTAAATCTACCAGATGCATCATCATCTGTAAATCCCCCTGTTTCTTCAGACACATGAGGAAAAGGAATTGGGAGTACTTTGTTTTGATATGTGGCCCTTAAGTCCCCCAGTTCTCCACTATAAGACATGTGCAACCATCTACAGTGTTCACCAGGAAAATTATTGGAACTCTATAACTAACTTAGAAAGAACTGCCCAAAATGAGGAGAAGGAATCATCCTGTTTTGGTAAATGCAAACTTCAAATGCAATAACTTATTCATTTGGGATAATTACTTTCTCTTTTTCTTCTGTGAGTATACAAAATGCTCTAACCAAAAGCTAGATTTACTTCTACAGGCTGAAGTAAATTTTTTTAATGATATGTTCACTGTAAAAAAAAAAAAAGACTATAAAAAAGACTAGGCACCATAAATCTCTGCCAAGCACTTTTTTCATGAGCTTTATATTCAGTCATTCACTATTTGGAAAGTTTCCAAACAGACTTGATGCTATCTTATTTAGTTAAAATATGGCATAAGGCAGACCTGGATTCATTTTACATTGGAAAGCTATTCCATAGATTCTGAGAATTTCTACAGATTCATAGACCTTACCATCAGGTAGACTTAGCCAAATATTCAATCTATATGGACCTTCTCCAAGCTTCATCCTAATTATTTGGTTTATAATTATCAATATTGAAAGTTTAAATATTTGACTCCAATTCAAATTTTAAAACTAAAATGAAAATAAGATAAATACCTGAATTTTAAAATATGAGGTACTGAAAATGCACTTACAGTCACTTTTTTTTGTGATTGGATCTTAAATATTCAAGGACTCAACTGAGTTTTTTACCCTGTGTTACCATGGTAGCTTGTCATACTCTATGCTGTAGAGTTTTACCTACGCCTCTTTGTAAGCTGGGCTGCACTTTCAAGCATTTACAGAATTTGTATCCTAGCAGAAAAACTAGGCTACATTTAAATTACAGTATCATTTGGACTGGCCAAGAGTACCCTATCAAATGATTGCCTTTAAGCCAACAAAATTTGTATAACAATACTGCTAAAATCTACAGCAAACAAAAGGCTTCGTGGCCTTTCTTTAATGGATGAGCTGTTCAGCAGAACCATTTATTTGGGTAAAGAGTCTGGCCCCGATGAGCTTCTGAGCTTCAGAACATAATTGCATTATTTACTATGATACACCAGTGGGCAAAGCAAGGGGAAAAACAAAATTATATCAAAGGAGAACATTTAAACTAGAAGGCAGCCTTTGTAGTAGAAGTTACTTTCATTTCCTTTTGCTTGGTAATTCTTTTGTGATAGTTATGTACAGAGACAGCCCAATGCACTAAACTTTATGAACTGTAGAAGCTACAAAAATGTTATCACTTGACAAAAACTAATTCCCAGAGAATGTCGCATGACAAGATAATTCACATTTCTACTGTTTTGAACCACTTTACTAAAAGGGTGTTTCATATTAAAAATTCACTTTAGTCTTGCTCATTTTCAAAAAGCATTTTTTCAAAGCTCAACAGATAAAGGTTTTATGAACACAAAATAAGAAAAATAAATTTGCTACTTAATAACACAGGGAAGACAGATTATGTTTAGATTTTTGTTGATTCTTCTATTTTTTGTGCTAATCTCAGAACTGTTTTCTCTCTGATGAAAAGGCTATCACAAAATGTTAAAACAGCATGCCTGTTGAAAGTGAAGCTACCCTAATTCTACTATCCCTAGCCTGCCAAAAATATTGAAAGATATTGAAAAAAAAAAAAGAAAAAGAAGGAGGAATGTTTGTTTTGTTTTCTTTTTTTTTTTTTTTTTGTAACTTTCACAATTATGTTTTTGTCAGAAATGCAAGCCAGATTTTGGAAAAGCTTAGAAGGTATGTGATAGAATATAGTTTGGAATAAATACAGCATATTTAGACTGTGTTCACACAGACAGGTATGATAAGAAAATGCTTCCTCATTTTCAGAAAGATTAAACAACTAAATTTTATTGAATGCCAATGGCTAATCATATAAATGAGAAAGAACAGCCCAGATTTATTTTACTCTTAGGGCAATATGGCAAAATTTCTTTTGGACACATGGCTATGAAAATACATCACGGGCAAAATAACTTCAGATTAAATAGATGCCAGTGCATTTCTTGAAGATTTTATTGTGTCTGGATTATTTTTTTTTCTGACAGATGCATGTTGAAAATTTGCACTGGTGTCAGTAGCTCAGGGAAGCAGCCATCTCTGGAGGCAGTCATATATCAGCTCATACTTGGGCCATCCCTATTAAAGGCTGGGTTTTTGCAGTGTTTAATGACAAAAGAAAGGTCACACAAACATAAATATGAATAAAAAATAATAAGAATAGGTTTTGTAGGCACAGGCTTTTTGTATTGAATAACCTTTAAACAAAGGCAGCACCACCTCATTTAGTAGCTCTGGTGAAAGGTTATGAAGAACTGTTTTCCCTTTTCTGGGTTGCATTTTCTTCACAGACATTAGAAATTTTGGATTTATCTGTAACATTTTAGGTGAAGCAAACTTGTCTGAACAGCTTGTTTTCTGGGAATACTGTACTACAGATACCACTATAACAATCTCCTCTTTCTAATGCAAGATCACACAGGATCTGTGTTGAAAGGCTCAATATGAGGTTTATTAATTTGTCTTCATCAAAATAATGAGTGATATATAATCCATCACTAAATCTCACTATTGAATGCTAGATGTAAAAGGGTTTTAACTAGGGAACAGTCTAAAACACCCACAAGTAAGGACTGTCGGGTCTGGTTTTAATCTGGTACTGTTTGTCCAATAATTTATCTGGTTTGAGATGAGATTAAATCTCTGTGAGCAGAATCAGTATTGCAACACTTGGTGATTATTTGCAAGGAGCTGGGGTAATCATAATATTTACATAAGATTTTTGGTTGCTCTCTGAACATTAAAATTCTTGCACAGGTTTTGTTTTATCCTCTTCATGAGAATCCCACCCCACCTGGCACTTCTAGTCTGTCTGTCTCAGAAAAGCAAATACTTCAAGATGTTTGAAGATCCTCCGTTTGTGCTCTGGATTACCTTTCTTGTGCACCACAAACAATCTTTTACAAGATGACCGACAGGAAAAGTGTTCCAAGACATCTTTACAAATACCAAATCTGAGCACATTTGAGCAAACTGAGATTCCCAGCATGCTCCTTCTGATAGCAGAGACAGCATGAAGGACCAAGTGTGATGTATATCTTTCTAAGATGCATAAACACTGGGATGGGAAACTTGATAAGTTATTGAAAACTTGATTAGATGATTGGGATAGGGGTTGGGTACATGTAATTAAAGGGAAGAAACTTAAAAGAATTTTGTGATATTTAGTTGTAATAAATACATTCTGTATCACTTAATAAATTTCATCAAATGTCTGTGATTCTGAGTATAGATCACTAGATTAAGGTTGACAGCAATAAGGAATATTCATTATTTTGTTGAAAAATGTGTCTGATATAGGGGAAAGGTGCACCAGGCAGCTTTAAAGTAAAGAAATGGGATTCTTCGTAGAAAGCAGACATATTTTCTTAGGGTTTTTTAATTGGCAATTTATGTAATTTATATTTTAATTTTCTTTTATTTCTGTTTGATTTTCACAGTAATGTTAATTGTGAAAATAATTTCTCCCTCTATAGATTGGCAGACAGTATAACAGAGGCAGGATGTAGGAAGACTCTTGGAATGCAGGAAGGGCTGCTCGCCTCCTCTGTGAATATGTTGATGGTGCCCAGAAAGGATAAATGAGGAAAAAAAGGAGCTAATTGCATTTGCTGGTCATAGCAGCCAGATGGCCAGATGTTTGAGGCACTGTTTGCTGTGGACAGTTAATTTGAGTCAGTGATGTGCTATGCTAGATCTGGGTAGGATTCAAGAGTCTTATTTCTGTAGGGAAAAAGGATCTCTGATCCCATCTCTTCTGTGTGTGCCAGGGTCCAGTAGAGGAAGAGCTGTGCCTGAGCATTGATGTGGTCTGGTACCCTAAGCAAAAATGGTAAAGAAATAATGATTTTGAGCAGTAATTTATCAGAAACTTGATGGAGGCATGCCCACAATATCAAGAAACCCCTGAGCTAAGAAAGACTTCTTCCCTGTGAGAAAGCGTGTCTGTTCTGTTTCCCATCTGGTAATGTGTGAATGCTAAGTGCCCTCAACTTAGCTCCTGGGTTTAAAAGCACAGTTTATTTAATGTGGAAACGGTGCAAGCAAATCTTACCGTTTTCAGCTATGCTTGGGCTCCTTCACAATTTATGTCTTTTCTGTGCAGAGCCAGGGCGGGATCCAGCTGCTCCATGGACAAGCCATGATATGGCTGGCAGCAAAGCCACACTGGATAGTGCTGGTTCTCCCAGCAGGCTGTGTGTTTCTCTGGTTCAGTAAGTTTAAGATCTTTAAATATTTACTTGGCTTTTGTTTCGCTAATAGAAAATGGTGAAGCAGTTTGTTTCAAAGTGGCAAAGAATACATACAGATATTTGCCAGATCTTTATGCTTCAGAAATACAGTCAGGCTATAGAGACCTTGATATCCTTGACCCCACTAATTGCAAAGTGCTTCAGCTTTTTAGTCTTTGTTCATTATATTAATGTCAAGTGTGTATTCAGTCACATTACTATGTGGCAGATGGGGGAATTCGGACATATGGAGTTCAACAATTACTGTGAAGAAAAGAGTTTCCCTGGTGGAGATGTGATCAAAGACTAAAAAGTACCACAACACATGCAGAACTATTATGTTCTGTATTTATGGCTGAGTTAGTCTTGGCAAATAGAAAATAATACCTTACTGGGAGCAGACCAAGTCCTGGGCTCAGATTCATTGGTATGCTCTGGCTGCTCAGGGCTCCATCAGAGAGTACAGCTGGTTTATGTTGTCAGAGCAACAGGACAGTCAGGAGTTACAAGAGAAACTGGGCCAGCTTGGGAGCTTCTATGATTATTATTTTTTAAAGTAAAATAAAGAAAAGCAAACATTGTCAAGAATCACAAAGCCTATATTAGCTCTGTAGTTAATTTGATATGGCAGTCTGACTGTTCAGAGTCTGCTACAGTTACTTAAAACCAAACTATTCTTGAAAAGAGTTGCTGCAGTTAAGTGTCCAGCCACTATTCATGTGCAGGCATGTCTTTCACCATTTTTCTGCAAGCAACCAGGTGTCTGATATAGAGCCAGGATTTTCATCCTGGATTTGGTTAGGTATTTTCAGGCCACAATTCCTGCCCTTTCCGTGCTGTGTGAGCAAGTTCCCCTGGCATGAGGCAATTCAGATACCAAAGTGCTGTGCCAGTCCCTGAAATTCTGATATAATGGGTACTGAAACTGAGGCTGGGAAAGGATTAGCTGCTTTGTAAGTACTGATATCTGTAATGCATTGAGGTAAAGGTGTCACCTCAGTCACAGCTTCAGTCTCCTGCACCCTTTCCACTTTAAAGGTAATTTGTGATTATTTGTGGCTATTTACAACTGATTATATAAATGAAAACTTGTGGCAATATTATTGTTATTGTTGTTGCTTTAGGTTTTCCCGTCAGAAATCTCTATTACCTCACCTACCAGTAGAGATTCTTGTATGCTTGCTTCAGTTTGCTCCAATTCAAATGACTTCACTTGCAGACATGCTGTGTTTTGACTGCTCAAAGCAACCTAAGTAATTTTGACAAAAACAAAATATGGACTGATTGCCTCAGAGAGGTTGGTCAGCAGTGTGACTGAGAAGTGTCTTCCAACTGAGGTCAGTCAAGAGTTTTAGCATCTTTAGTCAGCATATGAGCCAGAGGACTCTGAGTGTGCGCACTGGCTCATCAAGCCTTCTGGTCATCTGCCCTGTGCCAGCTGCTGGCCTCTGCTAGGGATTCAAAGCCCTGCTGAAACAGAAATAAAGGCAGACAATCTGGTTTCGATCATCATGCAAAAATCTTCCTGCAGTTATTTTGTAAATTGCAATCTCTTTGAATATTAACTTATGTCCACACAGGGAAGAGCAACAAAGACAATATTGCCAAATTTTGCAGAAACAATACCAGGGATACAATTAAACTGTATTAAGTCTAGGTGAGCAGAAGAGCTGAAAACTGCTGTAAAGCAAATCCCTTGAACAAAAATTTCAGATGACAGTATTACTCAGAGAAGTATTGTCTCTTTTGTGTCAGATGCCTGAGCATTAGGAAAGATTTTATGATTTTTTTTCCAGTTAGTTGGATCCTTTTGTTTAGTTCTTAGATTTACAGGAAGCACATGCTTAAGAGCCCCACTTTCTCTACACCAGAAAAGTTCAAAGGCTCAATTTTATGATGTACTTGGTACCATCCTGGTTAGCTGAGTCCTACCATGGACATTTAGGAAGTAGTCACACTCCTAAACAGGCCCTGTAAAGCTGGAAAATAGAGAAAATCTGGTTGTGTCATAGCTGACACTAGGATAACAAAGATACTGGTATGGGTCGCTATTGTTATAGGCATGCAGACAAGAGTATGAAAACCCTTGTTTTATTTTTTGTTTTGTTCTTGCTGATTAGTGAAAACAGAGGGTGAGATGACCTAGTGATGCTTGAGATCAGATCAGTAATTGAGACAAATTGAGACATGAAAGGACTGCCTGATGCTTAGAAAACATTAAAGGCTGAAAATTACTCTCTGTGAGAGAGGGCTGCAATGAAATGGTTCTTTGGAAAATAAACAAAAACTTTAGAAATTGCTTTCAGAAATTCTGCTGTAAGGTTGATTGTGCAGCTGCTGGGTTTGTAAACACTTAAGTTGTCTTCCAACAGGCAGCAAAGGGCAACTGATCTTGCTTCTAATTCTGTGATGATCAGTGACTCATTAATTGGCTATGTAAAATTAAAATCTGGTGCTTATTTTTACAAAGCAGAATGGTGTTCCTGCTGGTATTACTATGTAATGTATGCAAAAAAACAAACATTACCTTTTGCAGTATACAATTTGTGAATGATTTTTTGGCATTTTTGACTCATTATCCTAATACCAGTGTATGCAGAAAGTTGTGCCAAAGAGGGGTCCATTTGTTTTGGGTTTTGCTTTCTGTTTTATTTTTTTTTTCCATAGTTTCCATAGAGTGAGGGCTTTACACTAAACCCTGATAAAAATGAGTTTTGTAGTGTGTCTGCTCTTTGATGCATTTCAAAGAAATATCAACAGGAATGTTTTACTTGGGAAGAGCAGCTTATGAGGTCTGCAAAAGTGTTGCAGTTCTCAAGAGAGTGGATTAAATGGGAGGCATCACTCTGTTTCAGAAATAGAGACAGCAGTTGATATACTGCAGGACCTAATGTTACAGGGCATTACTTCCTCTTTCCTGCTGCAGGTTTTTACTTAGTTCCCTTAATAGCTCATGTAGCAAAAACACTTGCCAACTTATGGTAGGTTCTACTGAACTGAGAGACCTAGGAATCAGTCTGTGTTGGCTGAACAGAGGGCTGGTAAGCTGTGATGGCCAAGCTGACCATCAGGTCGGTGGCCACCTGGCTTCCATGCTGTCAGGAATAGCAATGTGCTTGTCTGTGGAGCCTGGGATGCTGCAGCAAGCTACACTCATGTGCTCTGTCTCCTGAGGCATGTTACCTGGGGATGAGCTGGGGCAGCAGCTTCAGAAGTGCATGCACTGGCTGCCTCTCTGCTGCCACATAACAGGTGAATCTCACTGCTCACCTTATAGCATGTTCATTTTTATTTCTCTGGAAGTGACTTTCTTCTGGAATCAGGAGAGACAGCACTAATGATAAAACATTTTTCCTTTATCCTTTCGCCTTCTCATTCACTTGTCTTAGTTTCTTCTTTGAAGTGTTACAGTTTGTCCAGGGCCTCTTTGTGACTTAGGGACAGCATTATGTAGAGATCTGCTTATCCTCCTTTTTCCCTAACAATCAGAAATCTTCAAGACTTCCTGACACTCAGTCCAAATCTCCATCATAATTGCAGCGACTTCCAAAACTATTAGTTCTCCTGCTGTATTATGTCAGGTTATAGTGATATAAGGAGTGGAGACGTCTTTTTGCACAGGAGTTTTATGACCTGTAAAAGGTACAGAAACTAAACTAGGATCTTCATTATCTGCCTCCTTTCCAGCAGAACTCTAAAAGACATTGTCAAGGGAGGATTCCTTGGAAGATGTGCCATGATAAATTTTGCCAGAGTGCAAATTCAGTTCATTTCTCAGTGTTTCAGTGCTTCAGAGTGGGGCACAGATCCACACCTTGTGTTCCAGAACATAGGGAAGGGCAGATAAAAACCCTAAGCCATTCGGCTGAGGGGTCAACCAGATCAGTTTTCTTGGTTGACACTTCTCATCAGCTTATCATTCTATTTCAATGAATAGCACTAATACCTTCCTAAAATAATTATTAATTACCCTTAAAACTTCATCCAAGAGCAGAAAGCAATGTAAATAGGTATTTGATATTCTTTCTTGCTGTGATACTGCAGTGTTATAGAAACAAGCAAACTGTGCAGCACAGCCAGCTGCTGGTAACCATGTGCAGCTTGTACTATTGGCACCTGGAAATTGTCGAAATCAACAGCTGCCTAGCAGGGCAAAATGGTCACACATGTGGATTCAAATACCCCAAACTGATCCTACTTAATTATATACTTCAGAGGCTAAGGATGTTTATGGATATGAATTGAATATCATACCATAAATGGAAATACAATGTAATATTGTAATACTACCTCTGAAGATTGTGCGGACTGTTTAACATGTTTTCCCTCTTTGTAGTTTATGTAATTGGCTTGTTTTTATTCAGATGGCATGATGATTGACAGATATAGTGAATGTAGCCCAAAAAACTTGCACAGTTAATAGATTACAATGAATTCTGTTCATCCACCTTCACTTTAATTTTGGGTTTGTTTCTCACAAACTTTTAGCTTCTGCAGTTTCTAGAGAAAACGTTTCCAGATAATGGATTTCAAAACAATTTTCCTGAAATTGCCCAGCACTTTTCTCCCTGGATATCCAGACAGCACCTGCACACCTTGCTCAGGGCCAATCTGTCAGGGAGGAAGAGGGAGCCCCATCTACAAAAAAGAGATCCAGGAGCCAGAATGGATATTCAGCCTGGCATTGTAATATAATGTCCATTTACTGTGGGAAAGAAATGCAATAGATCTCTCTAGTCTGTAAAGCAAAGAGAAAGAGAGGGTAATTTTACAACAGCGACTTTACTGTCTCTAAACCTGTGCAGCTGGGTAAAGTTCCAGATGTGATCAAGCCATACCGTAAAGATCTAAAAGATAACCAAATGAAAACATTTTTGATGCTGTCACATTGTAAGTGGAGGAAAGAGCCAAACCAGGGAGTACTTTCATGCATTTGTGGTACATTATTACTCACCTCTTGTTTTGCTTGCAGGAATTCAGTCAGTTATCTCTGCTTGTAAGCATATTTCCACAGTTTTTAAGTTAAGCCTAAAAAAATCCAAAATGTTTTTAAGGATAAATTAATTTAAAAAATGATAGAAATATGTAGTAATATCTCTATCACACTTTTTTATTTATTTTCTGGTTTTCATCTATGCTTTGACAAGCAGAGCTGACATTTAAAAGCAGCAATGGCCAATCCCATTTCCTTGAAAATCAATCCTCCAAGTCCTGTTGCAGTAACATGAATTCAGGAGAGGGTTTTAATTTCTGTAAACCCCAGAAGGGTTTCTATTTTTAATTTAAATGGATAAATGGCAGGATTTAAAGTTTTTATTGCTTTTGGTACACCGAGTTCTGATTAGACATTATAAATTGTCTGTAAAAACATGGTTAGATGTTTGCACATAAATTTAAGTATGCTTCTATTTTCTCCTCAGAGTTGTTTGTCATTTTCCTCTCAAATTCCCTGCTGAAGTAAATTTTTACTTCAAACAGAGAGAATGACTGAAAGCATATATTACACATTTTCTTTTATATATTTTAAGAGGAAGAAAGCCTAGTCATTCTTTCAATAGCTCAATGGTGGCACTTTTTCTTTCAAAAGTAGCTGGCAGCCATCCAGGCACTAAATGGATGAGTTCTTTGGTGGCAGTCTAGGGATGTCTTGGTCCATGAGTGCTTTTGGAAAAAGAATTTATTTAGTCAGATTCTCCCTAAAGTAAAATGGGTAGTTCCCATTGCAAAAGTTTGTCAGACCTATAGCAGACTCCTTATACAGCCCAAGTGGCTGTAGATTGAAAAAAGATGAAGTTTAGACTGAACCAGAAAAACACACCAGGCTGGTGGTTGCAGTGATGGTAGGAAAAGAAAGTTCTTTGACATCAGGTCATCCTTAAACCTCACATGAACTCCCTGGGCCATCTCTGTGAATCATGCAATCATACCTTCTGAGATATTCTGGATGTACACCTGTAAGCAATCAGTAATTTTAGAATGTGGTGGAAATAATGAATTTAGAATGCCTAACAGCAAAGACTTGCATAATTTAAAAGAACTGCAAAATTCATATTTTTTCTCTTCCACTACTACATCTATTTCACCTGGTTTCATAAATTCTGCTGCCTGTCCAGAGGCCAAAAAACATTAAAATTCCAGGTTCACTGCATGTAGGACAATGTATATTTACTCAGTCACAGTTATGTATGAGGATGTAAGCCCATTCTTATACTGTCTGATAGCCGTAAAAGTTAGATTACTTAACTTTTTCTTACATCTTTTTATTTTGAGACTCTTTTAAACCAATTTATGTAAGCCACCTGGAAATCAAGTATGCTCAATTATTTAGCTCCATGCTTTAAATCTGTTTTAGTCTGGATGCATTTATTAATCACAATTAATCCCTATGAAATGCTTGACAGTCTCAGTAAATAATGATATATTGTGGATATAATTGAAGCTGAAGTAAAAATATTTTCTTTTCTAACAATTATACCATGGGATGACTAAATGTTGACCTCATAACTAAGGGAAGATTGCTATTGTTTTATATCAAAATGGTGCTGAAATTGTTTTGCTGTAGCTGTGCTCTTCATTGCCACAGTCATATCTGTCTTCTTCTCTGTCTTGCCGTGCAGTTACTAGGTAATGGTTTCAATAACCAGAGAAATGGATTATCTTCATGCCACACCACTCTTTAGATCTTACTGAGGAAACAATGAAACGGGACAATATTACAGCATAGCAGTATTTGTGTTCTATCAGTAGTTCAGTGGAACTGTTCTTACTTTCTTGGCTCCTGTTCCACCACAAGGCCAAGAAAGCTGTTGTGTTTTTATTTCTAATTGCAAGTTTCTCCTCTACCTACCTTCTCCCGGTGATGTCCATGGAATTTTACAAGTGCTCCCAAACAAGAGCAATATTTAGAGAGTTTATTTATGTAAAAAAATTCCTTCTCTCCTTTTCAACCCTGCCACCACTCTTGATGAAGCTGATCTGTGCTGGGGCTCTTACCAGGGTACCAGGTTTAGCTACAGAGCTGAGACACAAGTTAAAGGAGAGGTACTGCACATGTGGAATAATTTTTACTATCTTGGTACTCTTGCTGCAATGACTTTGTATCATTTTCCTCAGGCAGAGCAAGAGATATCTGCGGAAACTGTTGTTTTTGTGAGGCAATTTACAATTTTTTGGGAGGGAGGAAATTCTTTAAGTTTATACTTTCTATTCTTGGATTACAGTAACATATGGTGAGGAAAAAATATTGCAATTCTTATTATGCTGATCTAGGGTTAATCTTGGCTCTGCTCAGCTTGCTTTATTTCAAAATCAACTGAAAAATGGTATTAAGGAAAAGAAATTGAAATATAATGAATATGTACATATAAAAATATCGTAACCTGAGACATGCAGTTGGAAAAAATTGCTGGTATACAAAATACTCACTTATATACAGACACTGATACCAAAACACATAAAGCATGGGCTGCAACATGAAACTTTTCAACTGAGCCTTTCTTCGATGTCCCAGCTCCTTCCAAAGAGCACCTTTGCTTTTTTACAATAGGAAAGCAATCCTGTTAAAACAAAGCTTCTTTCAGCCATGGAGTCTGTAAAACCTCTTGATTTTCTGTCTCACTGACACCTGCTTCACTTCTTCAGGTTTCATGGCTTTGCCTGCAGGAGAAGAGTGAGATGGAAGGGCTACACTGTCTGAGAGGAAGGGTGGGGAGATGGTCTCTGGGTAGATCTTAAGAGTGGTCACTTCTATCTTGTAACAAAGATCACGAAAGGAAATCAGCATAAATCAATAAAGCAGGGGAGAAAACTGAAGAGGACTTCTGTTTCTCTTGTAAATTCTCTTACAGAATGAGAAACTACAAAAAATTCAAGCTCTTGGTAATGCTCTCTGGCATGCATTACAGAAACCTGTCTTACTTTTGAGGTATGATACATATTCAGGGAGCACATGAAAAGTCTTTTCCTATTACTATTCAACTTTTTTTCCCCCAGATTCCCGACTGTATCTCACAAGTAGATTCTTGAAATTAATTCACTCAGCTTTCCCTGAAATCAAGAGAACAGCATGGTATTGATTTCATCCTAATAATTTCTCTGACTTGCAGAAGGGGAGAGCTAATTTACTTGCAGAGAGAGACATATCCTTAAAGCTGTTTTGATTACATACAATGTGGATAAAATACTATGTTTGTGGCAAGAAAAGTTTCTATAAGTATTTTGGTGAAAGTACATGGCAAGGAAGGTATTTCTTATGATGTTTAAAATAACTGTAAACTTATAAGGAAGACTAATAATCTCTTGAATGAAATCATTTACATGCATTGTTAAAATACAGTGTACAGTATCACAAATTTGATGACACAGGACAAAATTTGCTCTAGGGTGTATTGTTATCTACTATAAATTGCTATCAGGATGGACTGGTCCTTTTTTTATTGGCATTATTATGCTTTAGTCAAAGCTGCATTTTCTCCCTCTTAATATGGGGTTGATACCTGATGAAATCAAAGTGTGGTGTGCTCCCTTGTGCTTGGGACTTTGTGCTGTGTTTAACTGTAGTTTCCTGGAGTAAAATGAGCTTTTCTCAGCTGGGCAAAGGCACTGCTACTGGGATTCATTGTAACCTGAATTTTGCACACAGAAGTAACTCACCAAGATCAGAAAAACTAGTTTAGTGTCTGTGCCTTTAGCTCCATGTTAAGGCAGACTCTTAGGGTCTATCTCAGCCATAGCTTGCTTACCCATGCAGTCCACACTTCCCTGTGTCTCTTGGGGAGTGGGAAAATGGTACAGCTATGCAGTGTGGGTTTTTTTTGTCCTTGTGTCACAGACATCTTTTGTGAAAAATCCTTTCTTTAGGATTTTTTCCTCTTCTGGAAGGCTGAGGCCCCAGAAAGAGAATGTAAACAATGGTTATCTGCTGCTGTGGAATGCAACAGGTGCACCTGTGATTGGCCCATGTTCCATGTTTACAATTAAGGGCCAATCAGGGACCAAGCTCTTTCTGGGACAGATCAGAGAGAGCTCCTTTGTTGATTGATTCCTTTTCTATTCTGAGCATAGCAGCTTCTGAACTTTTCTCTCTATTCCTTTTAGCATAGTCTTAATGTAATATTTATCATAAATTAATAAATCCAGCCTTCTGATCATGGAGTCAAGATTCTCATCTATCTCGTCACCCCTGAGGAACCATTGCAAGCCCTGTAACATCCTTGATTGTATTAGTTTTTCCAATTGTGGAGTATTTTGAGCCACATCTGTCAAGAGAATGTGGCCATGGATGCTGTTGACTCTCCCTCTGCACACCAAGGCATTGGGTGCCAGGCTCTGAGCCTCTGCCTCAGGCAGTACCCTGTACCTTGTGCCTCCAAAGGGCTCCTCATGCAGCATTCAAAAATGTGCAAGCATAAATAACAGTTTTAGTTGAAAATGTTTGCATCTGCATTAAAAATAGCATCTATTTGGCTCAAATCAGAAAGGTCTTTCCTAA
Organism: Zonotrichia leucophrys gambelii; assembly: GCF_028769735.1. Lineage (NCBI taxonomy): Eukaryota > Metazoa > Chordata > Aves > Passeriformes > Passerellidae > Zonotrichia > Zonotrichia leucophrys. Next base: position 61,056,339 of record NC_088172.1, on the reverse strand, counting down.
CACAGAGAGGATTGTGGTATGGTTTATGCCATGTGACAGTCAGCAGTACAGCAGAGGTACAATGAGAGTTGCTGGATCTGCACTTGGAAAAATGGTGAGTCCAAAATGTTTTCTTATTCTTCTAGAAAGAGCAAAAACATAATGAATTTTCTGTTGCCTGTTGATATACTAATATTCACAACCTGCTGACTGTTTTCCTTCTGCATTTTTTGGTCTCACTATTATGTCTGCCTCCATTTGAAGGTGCTATATTTGGGGGTGGGGCTGTGCCTTGAGTGCAGCCATCCATACCCGAGTGTTCTCAACTCCCAGTGCAAGGCAGAATAAATAATTGGCAGAACTAACTCTATGATATACACCAATAAGCACAGATGCTCTGTGTTGATTTCTGAGGACTCACTAAAGGATCCAACCAGGCTTTCCAAATTCTACCTTAAGCCTCAGATTGCAAGCCAAACTCAGCTTTTGAAGAAGTATGTTTATGTGTACGCTTTCCAAGTCAAACAACCCACCCCAACTTTCATGGCTGAAAGCAGATGTTGTACCTTTCTAACATGTGCTCCAATATTTCAGAAGAAATAGAATTTGTGAAATTCTGCCATGTGAGGTCAGGCATTAGGAAATCCAGTGGGGATGGAAGTGAAAGGAATTATACAACTTTAATTATGGAGCCTGCTGTCTGTGGTGTGAGGCAGCATCAGGGCAGCATAATCCTTTGAGAGAAAAAAATCTGTTTAGGCTGATATCAGAAATCAGGTGAAGATGGATACTGCTTTCACCTGCTTAAAATTTTTCAGATTGAACAAACATAATTTCAAATGACAGCACATGTTATATCTGTCAAAACAATATTTAAAATTATGAATTATACCATATAAACTAACATGAAATAATACATATGTTATCCTGGTTATCTTTAAATGAGCCATCACTAACCACGCAGACATGTGCTTCTGCATTAGATTACTTGTTCCGTGAAACAGAGGGAAATGTTCCATTTCACAAATTACAGCATCACTGGTATATAATTTCTCTTTCTAATGCCTTTTGTGAAAACTCCTATTCTGATTTTTCTAGTCCACCTAAGTCAGATTTGGCTTTCTGGGGTGTGAAGTAAGCTATTGTTCACATGCTGGTTTTATGCCTTTAAATTTAATTTTCTGAGCTTTTACAGATTTATTTTGTGGTGTTACTATATTGGTGTCAGAAATACACAGGTATTAAACCGAGGTTTCACAAAATCTCCAGGAATGCATGCTAGATGGATTTCAAATCAATCTGTTTCCTCCTTTATCCTCTTTATTAGTTTTTTATATCCTCCGTTTTGGCTTCAATTCAGGGAAGCACTCAAGCAAGTTCTTAGCTTTAAGAATGTGCTTAAATTCAGCTTTTTTTTGTTGTTGTTTTTGTTTTTTTTCTTTTATTAAGTGGAAATGCAGGCTAATGCTAAGTGCTTTTCAAAGCAAGAAACGTTGCCACTTTTCCATAGGGTGTCCCCTGTGTGTAATTCATGTGCTGGCTTGCCACTTATTTTCTGTATTTCATGTAGAAGTACGGAAATCTTAATTTAAAGGGGATTGGATGAATTCAAACCTGCTTTCCTATCTTTATTTTAAATAAATTTATTCCCTTTACAGGATTACGAGCCAGTTAAAAATTATGAGTAGAGCCCAACCAAGCTCTACCTTTAAAAATGGTTTACTATGCAGTTCTAACAGTGACACTTTCACAAGGGATACTGTCTTCCTGGGAGTAACTGATCATCCCTGAATCTCACAAAATTGGACAATTTTTGTATTATTCAAATTGTTTCACATAAAATTTGCATGAGAAAGCTGAATGCAGGCTGCATATTTTCTTCATCACAGCTAACAGGTAAGATGGGGAAAAACAAGCCTCAAAACCAGATGTGGAATATTTATTAATCTGAATTCTTGCTGTCTCTGGAACCCTATCTTAAACACGGTTTTAAGCCTTCAGTTAGGGGAATTATCTATCTTCAAAGGGTTCATAATTGAGAAATCTTGCTATAATAAATAAAAAAGGAAAAAAAAATCTTAACAGCCTAACTACTGAAAACAGGGAAACACAGCAGTCCTTTAATTCTTTTCACTCAATAATTTATGGTGGTAAACAGAGCATTTATATTTTCTATATTAAAAATGTTATTCAGAACTTTAGATCCTTTTAATTTCTTTAATCAGTTGTGATAGGACTTATTTGGAAGGCTTGAAAAGTTAGACTTTTTAGAAATTATTTTGCTGCTGTATTTGATATCTTCAGTCTTGGCCTGTCTGTTCTTAAAATGCTGGTTATATAGATGATTATTTCATTAAACAAAAATTCTGTTTGTATTTGGAGGTGGTTCTAGTGGTGATACACAAATATTGAGAAGAAACCATACTAACAAAATAAAATTACTGCATTGAAATATGTGTCACATATTATACTATTATCAGTAATATTGTAAGCACCAAACATTAGCACCTCAAAAATAAGTTGTAAGAACAAAACAATCAGTATGATTTTATAAGTATTTAGTTTATGAAGGGCTGCACATGCATGGATGGTTTTCATTTAAGCACTGATTGGTTTGTTACATGACCTTTTGAGATTTTCTTTAGTGGGGCATCAGAAATGGGATTTTGGGGTGTGGAATCACTCATAGTTCTTGAAGATGATGGAAAAGCATATGCAAAGACTGATAAATGGACTGCACAGCACATTTTTGTGGGTGATAAACAAGCAGAAAAAATCCTTTCCCACATCTTCCTAACTAAATCATGATTATTAAAAAAACTTAAAAATACAAAATATTACAGACTTAAAAAAAAAAAAGAGCAGAAAGCAATTTACAGATGTAAAGTACAATTTCTGACTAACTGTGCTGGTTTGGCTGGAAAATAGGAATTCTGGGGTGGTGTAGTCAAACCAATGGGTGCTCAGATTTTAATATTGGCACCTGATGTAGCCACTGAGGTTTGGACACACCTCTGAGAACACACAGGGGTTAAAAACCAGAGCTGCTGCCCTGGGAGTTTCTCTTGGGATTTGGAGGGAAAGAGGTTGGATGTCGCTCAGTCGTCCAGCTGCTGCTGCTGGGTGGGGAGGAGCAGCCATGTGGTAGGCCTGGGCCTGGACAGAGATGGGGGGTGAGGAGGGCCTTGAGGACAGAAGGGTGGAGGAGCACCAAGAGACATCGGGCACACCTTCTCCCCCCTTCCAGGGGAAAGAGAGAGAGAGAGGGAGAACTGGTGTCTGAATTTGATAGCAGCTGGCCCAGGAGGAGAAGGGGGGAGTGCGGCGAGAAGGTGCCCAGAGGTGCGTGGGAGTTCCGGAGCTCTGGGACAGGCAGAGACTGAGATTTTTAACCCTTTTCTTTCATGACTGAAACCTTGCAAATGCTGATCCTCCTGGAGCTGAGTGAAAAGAGAGAAAAGAGATGAGATAAGAAGGGATGGGCCATGAGGGAAGTGCAGAAGACTCTTGAGTGAAGGTAGAGATGATAGAGTGGCTTTTTAGCTGGACTTTTCTTGTGTGGCCATAGATGGAACCATTTTTTTCCTGTGACACAGAGACTGCATTTAGGCAGTGCCTCAGAACCGGGAGGGTTCAGTGTGGGTACCCCTCGGCCCCAGCGGGTGAAAAATTATGGGGGACAAATTTCCCGAAGGAGAGACTGTGCCTTTTTTGGAGTGAGACAAGGCATCCTTGAAAGACAACCCTAGAAGCAGCTCTGGTCCATGCACAGTGGTGAGAGTACTGGACATGGAAGGAAGGTGTCACAATGGCAAAAGGATTCTCCAGGTGGTGCTGAGTGACATGGAAACACACGAGGTTTCAACGTGTTTCCAGGGGAAGCCTATGGTGCAAGAAGGACTCCTCTTGATGAACTGAAGATTGAGTATTCTAAAGAATGGTGCTGGACTGAGAGTTGGTGATTTGGGGGAATGTATTGCATTGGGAAATTTGGTGGAGGGGGAGGAGGAAAATTCTTTTATAAGGTTTTCATTTTCCATGTGTTTTTTTTTTTTTTCCTTCCTTCTTTTCTTGTAGCTTAGTTAATAAAGTTTTCTTTATTTTTAAGCAGGAGCCTGCTTTGCTTATTTCTGGTCACATCTCACAGCAGACACCAGGGAGAAGATATTCTCATGGGGGCACTGGCATTGGGCCAGGGTCAAACCATGACACTAAATTTCCAAACAGGGACTGTTTCTTCTTTTTTTTGCCTTTTTTATTTTGGCTTTTTTTAACTCATGAGAGCTACAATTTTATATATATGTAGTCCTGCATTTGATTGATTATTGGAAGATTTTTAATAGCAATTAAGAATGTTCTGTGGATCTGCACAGATGCTGTTTTCTGTGCAGTTTTGAGTGGGTGACAGAGCTAAGTTGGTTAGTATTCTTACAGATGATTGTTGAAAGCAATTCTGCAGTTTGATTGCATGTCCCTGTGGGCAGGGATATGCTCACTGCTCTCCTTCTATACAGTCAAAGCATCTGTGGACACACAGAAATTAACAAAGACATTGTCATCCAGCCTCATTCTGCTCTTATTTAGACTCCAATTAACCTGCATGTAGCCATAGGAGAGGCATAATTGTTTCTACATGGCAATTCCTGTGGCCTGCTCTGGGGGCTATCTTGAGACAGATTGCTCCTGATGATTTCAGCAGATGTTAGCCTAGATGACATTTAAAGACCCTTTCCAACTTGAATTATTCTATGCTTCTATAATAGGAAATGTGAACATACAGCTTTCAAGCATCTATATTTATAGAAGAAAAATTGTACTGTTTAGGTACATCTACTCACAGAAGAGAGTAATTACTTCCCTGTTTTGGGGAATAACTTGTATTCTGAGTAATTTTTGTAATTAACAAGAAATGCAATCCCCAATGAATTATTTACTTCATCACACCACTGAGGGCTCTCTTCAACAGTTCTGCCTTCTCTTCTGTTCCCGATTAGAGGATGCAGAGGTACAGCAAATGGGATTTGTTTGTTTTATTTCTAAGCCCTGGGTAGTTTGAAGATCACTCTAGTGTAAACATTTTAAAGCAATCAATTGTGTATAGATCTCTTAACCTTCAGGCAGAACTTGTGAAAATAATAGTATGTATGTATACATATTGTAAATATATCTCCATTGCAAACATGGATGATAACTTTAAAAGGACCACCCTTGTTCCAACTACTCGTGGATATAGAACTGAAGTGCTGTGCAAGGAAAAGCAATGTCAGACTCAAAAAAAGATGCTGAAGTAAAAAAAATATAGATGAATAGGAAAACTGGCAGAAAATCAAGTGATAGAACAATACTTGAAGACAGCTTTATCCACTTTTTCAGTTGATGAAGGATAGTATTATTCCCTCAGATACCCTCCAACCATTGTGGAGGCAAAGAAATCGGTACTAATGAGCCTCAGAAATTGGTATGAGAAATACTCCTTCAAGACTTAAAGGATGCATGGTGCTTGACTGAAATTATTCATGTTTACTTCAGCCACATTGTGTACGCAACTCTTACAGCATCTGGCAGCAAATACAGTGTATGACTGCTCTACAGAAGGTCACTTGGAGACATACTGGCATTCATATATCCCTAAAGGCAGTTCCTGAAACATGTTTGTTTCTAGTTTCCAGAATGCAGAATGATCGATAGTCTGGTCCAAGGAGCCAGAAGGAGGAAGTTAAATCTTAAAGACAGAAAGCAATGTGAAAGCAAAGTGCATTACATGTCTTTCTTCCAAACAAACTTGATGTCCCACTGGCATGGAAAGGTATGCTTGCTCAGTGCTACAGAAAATGATAATGTGCTTTCTGAAATGTGTTGTCTGTTATGTCTCATTCCCGGGAACACAATGGTAAGTTTAACTTAACTCCAGTCAGAAACTGGAGAAAGAAATTGGGTCTCCTGACACTTACAGCTATTATTACTTTCTTTCTGAATTAAGACTTTTATCTAATCACTTTTTTTCATATTGTAGTAAGAATTTTAAAAACTACACTATAGATTTCAGAATTAATGCTTTGGGCTAAGACAAGTGTGGCTGAATAGGTCCTGTGGGGGTGGTCAGGAACACAAGGGACTTGTGCAAAATGATTAATCATTGGGCCCACAGTCAGCAGTGACAACACTGCCACAGAGAGTGACTTCTGCCTCACTTGAGGTGGCAGAGAAAAATGAGAGGAACCAGAGAAGCATCTCTGTCTGACTAATGAGGTAATCCACAAATCTGCTGTCCCGTGGAGGACATGAGGAGAAAGCAAATTGCAGCCAGCAAAAACTCTCACAGAAGAAGATATAGGAAAAAAACCCACCTGAAACCATACACCACCCTTGATTTGCTTTTTGTTTTGTTTTATGAGGCTCTCCATGATTCCATTGTCAGTGTGCAAATGTGTTTCTACTTTGAAAGTCATCTTTATCTAAGGTTTCAGAAAAGTCATAATGAAGTCATTATTAACCAGAAAAGTTTTAGAAGACTCTTAGAAGAGGAAAAAAATAGAATCATGGCTGCATGGAATTTTAGGCAACAGTCTGGTTTGTCCTGACAGTAGGACAGGAATCTGTCTTTCTCAGAGGCAGTGCTTAAAGCTGGATGAAGGAAAAGGGAAAGTTTTCGTGGTCAAATTGCCCAAAGCTAGGAAATTGAAATGGTGGTTTTGGAAAGAAGGAATTGCTTAGCATTCATTGCAACAAAATACTTTACACATGGACACACTTCTAAAAATCATGATTTTAAAAACTCTAAAACTCTTCATTCTTGTTGTACAAAAATCACTTCCCTACAGCAATAGGAGGAAGAATAAGGAGGTACAAGAGAAATAATTGCTGGCTCAAAAGAATTAAAACTGTGTGGCTAGGGAGTGCCAGGGCAAGTTCAGTGAAGGTGGGGCAGCGCAGTGCTCCACACCCCACCCACTGGAGCCTCTGGTCCAGCTCCAAGTGGCTATGGAGCCTCTGGCACATCAAAAGCCCCACCTGTGGGGCAGGACCAGAGCAGAGCAAAGGCTGTGAAATGGGTTTGCATCCTTGTAAAGTCCTACTGCCTCAGACATTATAAGAGCTGGGAATGTGTTGGGATCCAAGATAGTCTTGCTTGCTTGCTTTCCTGCTTGTGTTTTTCTTGCCTTCCAGAACTTCCCTTCCTGAAACTTCCCTTATTTCTACATTGCGCAAAGGAATACCATCATTTTTCAACCTCTGAGATGTTATTCTCATGTTAATATCATTTAGGTTACACAAGGGAAGGTGTTTCTCGCAAAAACTACCCTGAGAACATTTGAAGGTATTCTGCTCGGATCCTTTTTCATTTTTAATTTCTGTAATTCACTATCTGAATATCAACTATTAATATGGCACTACAAAAAGAAACATGGAAGGCCAAAGTAAAATTAGGATTGCAGCTCTTTCTTGGTGAAAGATAAATGAATATATTCCAGTGTCTTTATCTGTATACTGATGGTCTCTATGATTTATGCAATACTTCACAAATATAGAGAACCATAAAGCACCTTTTCTTTGCTGCACAAATTAGTAATAGCCTATTTTAAAATGTCATCTATTTACATTAATAAAGACTTCTTAAATTGAAAATAAAATTATTTATATTTATAGAACTGGGGTTCTCACCTTCCATAACCCATCGCCTCTTTATCACTGTGGAGAAAAGAAGAGAAGGCTAAGGTTCCCAACCTCCATTCCCAAAAGTCTCCTGGCAGTCGGAGAGAAGAGAAGAATGGGTCAAGGTTCTCACCTTCCACTACTAAGTGCCTCTTCATACCTGAGGAAAAGAGACGGGCAAGGTTCTCATGTTACTTTCCCTAATGGCTCTTGACAGTTGAGGACAGGAGAGGGGCACGGTTCCCACCTTCCATTTCCAAATGGCTCCTTGCAGTTGAGGACAGAAACAGGGCAAGTTTCTAAACCTTGACTCCAAAAGGGCAAGGCGAGGGAAAGCCAGGCGCTACGTCCCATTTCCAATTGGCTCTGAAAGGGAGAGGAAGAGAGGAGGAGCCTCTGCACACAAGAGAGGAGAGAAGGAAGCCCTCCATAAAGGAGAGAACAGGACAGGAGGTCAAGGTTTTTACCTTCCATTTCCAAAAGGTGATTTGAACTTTGAGGGAATGAGAGGAGAGGGGCAAGAGTCTTACTTTCCATTTCCAAAAGGTGATTTGAACTTGAGGGGAAGAAAAGATAGGGGAAAGGATCTTACCTTCCATTTCCCAAAATGTGGTCATACTTGAGGGGAATAGAGGAGGGGCAAGGGTCTTACCTTCCTATTTCCAAATGGCAATTGGTACTTCAGGGGAATAGAGAAGGGGGGCAAGGGTCTTACCTTCCATTCCCAAATGTCTCGTTGTACTTGAGGGGTTGAGAGGAGGGGGGTAAGGGTCTTACATTCTATTTCCAAAAGGTCATGTGAACATGAGGGGAAGAGAGGAGAGGGGCAAGTTTCTTACCTTCCCTTTCAAAAAGGTGATTTGAACTTGAGGGGAAGAGAGTAGGGACAAGGGTCTTACCTCATATTTCCAAATGACAATTAGTACTTGAGGGGTATAGAGTGTAGGGGCAAGGGTCTTACCTTCAATTCCCTAATGTCTCGGAGAATTTGAGGTTAAGAGAGGAGAGGGGCAAGGGTCTTACCTTCCATTTCCAAAAGGTGATTTGAACTTGAGGGGAAGAGAGGAGGGGCAAGGTTCTTACCTTCCCTTCCCAAATATCTCATCGTAGTTGAGGGAAAGAGAGGAGAGGGGCAAGGGTCTTACCTTCCATTTCCAAATGTCTTGTCGTTATTGAGGGGAAGAGTGGAGAGGGGCAAGCGTCTTATGTTCGGTGCCCAAGTTGCGATTTGTACTTGAAGGGAAGAGAGAAGGGGGGCAAAGGCCTTACCTTCTATTTCCTAATGTCAAATCATACTTGAGAGGAAGAGAGGAGAGGGGCAACGTTCTTACCTTACATTTCCAAATGGTGATTTGAACTGCAGGGGAAGAGAGGAGAGGGGCTAGGGTCTTACCTCCTTTTTCCAAATGAAAATTAATACTTGAGGGGTATAGAGAGGAGGGGCAAGAGTCTCACCTTCCATTCCCAAATGTCTCGTAGTACTTGAGGTGAAGAGTAAACAGGGGCAAGGGTCTTACTTTCCATTTCCAGCAGGTGATTTGAACTTGAGGCAAAGAGAGGAGGGGCAAGGGTCTTACCTTCTATTTCCAAATATCTCATCGTACTTGAGGGAAAGAGAGTAGAGGGGCAAGTTTCCTACCTTCCATTTGAAAATGTCTCATTGTACTTGAGGTGAAGAGAAAAGAGGGGCAAGAGTTTTACCTTCCATTCCCAAATGTCTCGTCGTACTTGAGGAGAAGATAGGAGAGAGGCAAGAGTCTTACCTCCTATTTCCAAAAGGTGATCTGAACTTGAGGGGAAGAGAAGAGAGGGGCAAGTTTCTCACTTTCCATTTCCAAATGGCTCATCGTACTTGAGGGGAATAGAGAAAAAGGGTAAGCTCCTCACCTTCCATTCCCAAATGCCTCTTCATCACTGTGGAGAAAAGAAGAGAAGGCTAAGGTTCCCAACTTCCATTCCCAAAAGTCTCCTGGCAGTCGGAGAGAAGAGAAGAATGGGTCAGGGTTCTCACCTTCCACTACTACGTGCCTCTTCATACCTGAGGAAAAGAGACGGGCAAGGTTCTCATGTTACTTTCCCTAACGGCTCTTGACAGTTGAGGACAGGAGAGGGGCACGGTTCCCACCTTCCATTTCCTAATGGCTCCTGGCAGTTGAGGAGAGAAGCAGGGCAATGTTCTACACTTCCTCTCCAAAATGGCAAGGCGAGGCGAAGCCAGGTGCTACATCCCATGTCCAAATGGCTCTGAAAAGGAGAGGAAGAGAGGAGGAGCCTCTGCACACAAGAGAGGAGAGAAGGAAGCCCTC